>NC_083348.1:70925911-71285911 GCF_019175385.1 Lycium barbarum | reverse complement strand
ATATACCAACAAAAGCACCTGTAAAAATAATTTCGCTAAAGGTTATGGATGTAACGTAACGAAAGAGGGAATGAAAGTAAATGTCCAACGCCCTATGGGCCATGGCTTAGCACCTTTAAGTGGCAAGTGAAAAGCATTATGTAACGCCCACTGACGTCTGTCTTTCTTCTGGCCATAATTTTATGGCTGTTAAAAACTGTAACCAATCTATATATAATATAAAGCTAGGCATAGAAAATCTTATGTGGCACATCTCAATGGCCTCCAATGATATTTATCTTTTTTTTCCCTTTTTTTGGCCTTTTTTCTATTTTTTTCCATTTATGTGCTATATTAAAAAGTTCAAAATGTCATTTATGTGTTATGTAAATGAATGCTTCAAAATAAATGACTTGTAAATGAGTGATTTAATTCTCTCTATGTAACATTGTGTACATATTCTTAATCTCAAAAATAATTTCTTTCACTTAAAATCATTCGTCTTCCTTCTCTTTCTTACAGTTTCTTATAGTCTGTTTGGCCAAGCTTATTTTTTCCCCAAAAGTACTTATTTTTTCAATAAGTGCTTATTTTAAAAAAAGTGAGGTGTTTGCCAAGCTTTTGGGAGAAAATAAGTGCTTTTGGGGAGTAGCAGAAACAGTTTTTTAGAAGCTAAAAAAAATAGCTTTTGTCCAAAAGCACTTTTGAGAAAAATACACATAGAAGCACTTTTTAAAAGTTTGGCCAAACATTAATTGCTGCTCAAAAGTACTTTTTAAATTAATTGGCCAAACACTAACTGCTTTTAGCCAAAAGTACTTTTTTGAAAAGTACTTTTGAAAATAAGCTGTTTTTAAAAGCTTGGCCGAACAGGCTATTACACACAAACAAAGAATCGGAAGTGATAAACTTTGACATTTTCTTCTTATTTAATTTCTCCTATTAAATATATGTTTAATTCTTTCTTCCACTAATGAAGATTGTAACGTCTAACATAATGGAGCAATTACTTACATCATAACAAATATGTAATTTTTTGAATTCCAGTCCATGAAACGAGGGCTCTTCACATATGAAGCAATCCTTCATTAAATAGCAACCCTCTTGCTCTCTCATTTGTGCAATCTTACCTTTCATCCCATTTTCTTCTTTATAATTTGTTTTGTGTATTTTGTTGATATGTACCTTTGGACACTACAAAATTCAGAAGAAGTTTTACGATATGGCTTCTTATTCCATTGTTATAACTTACAGTGCACTTCATTTTCCGAAATTACATTGGTATGGATTTTTATTCCATTTGTTATTCCTACTGTGCATTTCATTTTCTGAAATTATCACGACTGGATTAATTAAAATTAATAATATTGCTTTTCTTCTTTGTTGTATGTAGGTTTTAGATGCACAGATAATTTGTCACGGTTACTAAGTCGCTACCAGTCAAAGATGCATCTGCTCAAATATTGTCATCTCGGAAGACGCTAACTTCCAACAAGTGGAACAAAGAACTCTTAAAAGTAAGCTCTATGCATAAATCACGCATATCTAATCAGAGGTTTTTCTCTCTCACATAATATACAGTAAGCACAATATTTCTGTCCCTTTTTTTTTTTTTTTTTAATTATAATCCTTTGCGCTCATATGTATCTTTTGTATGGTTCCTTCAAATAACTAATTGAAGTTTTTATGAAATTCTTTCATTAGATGTTTTACAACGTCAATTACTAAAGTATTTTTGTGATGATTCCTAATCATGTTTTTCTATAGATTTCATTTATTGGATGATGAATATTGTTCACGAAAAGTAGGCAACTGAAACTCTTGGGATCTCCCTATAGCCTTGAAGAGCGACAAACAAATGATATCAAGTATTGCTAAAATGTACGTTTGTGTTTTGACCACTTTGAAATATTTGAAATTAGTATGTGGATAGGCAGAGTACAATTTTATTATGGTTGATAATTGTTAAAATTGCCTGAATATTTACAAGGAATGAGCACCATATACATATTGTGCTTATATGATTAAATATTATCACTAGGTGTATGAGAGGTTGTGAGTCCTAATTACTTTTAAATTATAATTAACTATAAAGTTAAATAAAGAGTAATGGTCCTTCCTCCCGTGTCTTTCAGTTGATTATTGAACATGAACATCAAATTAGTTATCTAGATGAAGCATTACAACTACTCAAATTTTCATAGTTTAGTTTATGCAGAGTTGTTGAGAAGGAACACTTAGTAGATAAAATTTATAAGGAGCCGAAAACGATATCCAATTTATTGCCATCAACACTGATAATCATGTCCTCTTCTGAATGGTGGTAATTAAAAAATAATGAACTATAAATCTTTTTTCTCTTCATGTATAATTAACGATAAATCATATCTTTTCCTCTTCATATATACCATCAATGCTTTATTTCCAACAGTGTATTCACTGAGTAAAAGTTTTGACATGAGCTAACAGTTACACATTTATATTGTTCGTTAACTTATGTTACACAAGCTGTGAGAAAAATAATATATGGTGATAATATTCTGCTCAGATTGCAAAGAATTGACTTCTAATCGTCTTATTATAACTTGAGATGAGAACCAGAATCTTGAAAATCACAACGCTCGAAGTAATCAAACTTTAGGCATCTTATGAAAATTTTGTCCTCCGCATTCTACTCAATGCTAGCTGGGTTCAAATATTTGACGGCATCTCTACCGGGAGTATTGTTTGAAGCTTTAATGGTAAGAGCATTCCCATAATACAATATTTATTAGGTTACTTAATACAAAAAAAAATGAATAGAATTTGAAGGTTCGTTCCCGTTATTACATTTCTATTTCAATATTTTGTATGAATCAAAGTTTTTTTTTTTTTTTTTTAATGTTTAGCAGTTTAACTTTTTTTTTTCCCGAAATAAATGGTGTTCTTTCATCTAAAGTTGTCTTAAAATTTAATACATGTTCTGGTTTGGATATCCAATGGAGCTTTCATAAATATATATTTTTTTAGTTGTCATATACGTTCTAATATAATGCTAAATGTCTTAAAATGAATATTAGGTTGAGGATTTTGCATGTAGTTAATTCGTGAGAACAATTATGCAATATAGCTTGCGTTTTTTTATTAATTAAATCTCTGTATTCTTAGTCATGTATGCTGATGTTAACATTTTTTTTCATTGCAAGCTTCGGGAAATTTGAATGTGCATGGTTTTTTTAAATAATTAATAATGAATAAATGAGATAGTCAATGGGACTGTCTAAATCAATTGGGCCTAGACTTTATTTAAGGAACTAATAAATTTGATTCGCTCTGCTAGACATATTTTCTTTGGTTCATATAAAAATGTTGTGTGTTAAATTTTTAGCGTTCCTTTATCCTGTGAGTGAAAATCGACATTGTGCAAATGTTTGATTGGTGTTCTTGTGTCGTTTTAACACATGTTTTACTAACTCAATTTTTTTTGTTTAGTCTATGTTGAAAATATTTATTTTCCATTTTTTTTTAACATTCAACTCTTGAGTACATTTAGTCCTGATCATGTATTTTGTTACATATCTAAATTAAGGCTAATGATATTCTAAATCGCAAAAAGCTTTTGTATCAGAAATATTGTTTTGAATTGCTTAGCATGATGTGAATAACATGACCATCATTTGTGTTGTTATTTAAAATAATACATTAGAAAATTAATATGGCATTTGGCAAGTGGATATAACAATTAAATTTAATATGCTTAAATGAGCAACATCATATTTTGATGTGGTTAATTTGTTTTTTAGTACTATTCGCACAACGTGCGGGTCATTACACTAACATTGAGGAGCTGAAATAAAATTTGAATCTAATGTGATGTGTGAACATATTCACAGGAAGTTGAGTTTTTGTGGTTGTGTGGTACGTGGAATCAATTGTCAATAGCCACTTTGGGATTTTTATGTATTTACTTGTGTAGTCAATTTCTTTCAATAATTGTTCTTTGTATTTCTTCTACTGGATCTTTTAGCAATAAAAAATTTTATGTACTATTTTGCTTTGCAGCTAGAAGATTGAGATATTATTTGCTTTCAAAAATTCCTTTGAAACTAAGACAATAAACAATATTACTTCCCAGAGATTCCTTCATTTTTGGAGTAACGTCCACAATAATCATCAGGTTTGTGATACATCCTCTTATTGTGATATTAGCTCCTGAGTATAAAAGACCGTATAATATGTGAAGAAGCAGTGGAAGCTACATATACTATAGGAAAATGTTTGTCTGTAATAAGACTGATCCAAAAAAAAAATGAGAATATAAAATTTATAATATGCCACACATGGTTTAGACACGTCTATTTCTATTATCTCTCTCCTCTTTTTTTTTTTTTTTTTTTTGAAACGATCCGCGCATCGCGCGGGTACGTACACTAGTATGTTCATAACCTTATCACGTTGTCTGCTTTTGTGCCTTGTGTTCACCCGAAAATCCGATACACAGATTTGGCCTCAATGGTAAGCGGCCCTCAGCTGTGTGTCACAGGTTTGTACCAAACAAATGAACACAAATTATACGTCTCACATATGAACTTTTAACATTGGAGTATGATTTGATAATGTCTATTCGAAGTTTAATAAAGTAACCAATATGGTTAAACTATTTGGATGGTGTAAAGAACAAGTATTTTCTGGAATACAAGTGTGTACTAGTATCTAGTATTACAACACCTATAACATATCTAATCGGGATGAAGAATTCATGTAACATAGTTTCTGAGGCAAGCTTGGTGGCTAAGGGAAATACTTGAACCTCATTACACAAAATTAATGATAATGGTCCGACTTCTAAATACCATATATCTGTGAAGCTATGAATAAGAATACAATCATAGTTGATACTCTAGCAAAGTCGATAGAGGACGGATATTTTGATCAACAATGAATACAATGGGTTGGCAAGTATGCTAAAGACAGGATATAAAAAATGAAATTATTGATATAGCCCACAAATATTCTTCATGTTATCAGTTACCCACATTTCTGTCTAATCATAATAGCAACCATAAATACCGCGGGCATATATGTAAATCGACATAATAGCATTTCACCTTATACACAAGTTAACCAAGAAATTGAGCAAGAGGATCGAACTAAATTAAAGCGAAAAGGCAACATTCCAATTGCATCATCCCATTTATATCGGATGCCCTCGAAGGTACATTTGGAGCTTGTAACTTAATATCTCACTAATATTGGATTTAAGTTTGTATTCCATTATGATACTATAGCATTTCCACTTCTGTAGAACCTTGTGCCATGCATAGATTAAAAGCTTATTTTTAAGTTCAGCCTTCCAGCTTGCTAAGCTAATACCAATTGATGTCTGAATTCCTAGCTTCCTATCCACTGGTTTTAGGTGTTCAGAGCATTTTGCCTTTGTATATGAGCTTTTAGAGCCTTTCTTTATCTCATCTTTAAGTTAATATGAGCTTATTACTTTATCAGCTTTTTGCACATCTTTTCCTCAGATACTAACATGTATGTTCCAGCTGCTCGTTTTCATGACTACATAAAACTAAATTTGTTTCTCTTTTATTATCCTATAGATGATGAGTCCCAGAAGAAACTCTCAAGGTGGACATTCCATCATCCCAATATCTTAGGTGGTGCAATTCCTGGATATCATTTCCGGAGTCTTGTGCGATAAGAAGGTGCCACTGAAACTTAAAGGTAAGTTCTACAGAGTGGTGGTTAGACCTACTATGATGTATGGGGCGGAGTGTTGGTCAATCAATAACTCTCACGTCCAGAAGATGACAGATGCGGAAATGAGGATGTTATGATGGATGTGTGGGCATACTAGAAGTGATAGAATCAGGAATGTAGATATCTGGAGCAAGGTGGGAGTGGCTTCGGTGGAGGATAAGATGCAGAAATCAAGGCTGAAATGGTTCGGACATGTGCAGAGGAGATGTACGGCCGCCCTAGTGCGGAAGTGTGAGAGGTTGGCTATGGACGATTTCAGAAGAGGCAGAGGTAGGCCGAAGAAGTACTGGGGAGAGGAGATTCGACATGACATGGTGCTGGTCCAGCTTATCGAGGACATGACTTTAGATAGGAGATTATGGAGGGCACGAATTAGAGTAAAAGGTTAATAAACAGTTGAGTGTTGTCTTGTTTATCATTTCATACTAATAGTTGTAGTATTATCCTTGTAGGTCCTTTTCTTTCGATTCCTGATACTATTTGTTGTTGCTTGTACTTCAATTATCAAATTGTTTTACTTTCTGTAGTATTTCACCACGCCTTATATACTGCTTTAAATTGCTTGTTCTTGTCGCTAGTACTATTTGATTGCTTCTTTTACTATGTCTTATCATATTATCTTAATGTTATTACTGCTTATTATTATTGTTTACTATTCCTGGTGCTTTTTCATCTCTCTTTGACCCGGAGTTCTATCGGAAACAACCTCTCTACTCGTCAAAAGGTTGAACTAAAGTCTGCGTACATTCTACCCTCCCCAGACCCCACCTGGTGGGATTATACTGGGCATGTTGTTGTTGCCTCTTTTGGCGCAGTGCCAATAAACTAATATATATTTCTTTCTACTATTTTCTACATGTTACTACAAAATTAGATGACCAGCTAGCATATTCCAGAAAGAGAATAAGATATTAAACATTTAAAGAGAAAACGTTAATAGAAGTCCCACCTCTTATTCCAGAAAGAGAATAAACATTTAAACAGAAAACATTAAATAGAAGTCCTGCAGTAAGAATTTGAAAAATACCATGAATTAAATATGAGAGGGGTTACCATTAGAAATTATTATAGGAAGAAAAAGGATAGTCGTTTCTAAGAAATTTAAAGAGGGACCGAAAGAGAAATAGACAGTACAAGAGAGAACTTACAAGTCCAAGAAAAATGAAGACGTCAATGTCAACATCACTGGTCGGTGAAGGCGGAGCGGAGTAATTTCGGTACCAGTAAAGAGTTTCAAGAGCGAGTAGATGCTACAAATCACATAGGGTTGCAAACATCAAACCCAACACCCAAACAGTCAAAACACAAAGCAAAAACAACGAAGGACATGGTTTACAGTTACTACTATCCATGAAAAACCTTCTGCATCTCCAATGGAAATATACCATTCCCGTCCTAAGAAAAAGAAAGATAGAAGGAATAAAATGATGGAGAATCTGCTAAATGAGTGAAGCACAACATTCCCAAACATGATATGTTAAAGCCCGAAAAATAGGTTACTGGAATGTACCCCTTTGATGCTTAGAGGCAAATCAATGACCATTTAAATAGATAGAAGATTAACTTCAAAAAAATTCATACACATAATTGTATCCAAATTGATATAGGCTACTCAGCGTTTTCAGCATAGATTACCATAAAGAAAAACTGGAATTGTTTTTCAAACTATTGAAAAATATCTAGGCTAGTGGTACCACCTAAACAACAAAACAATAATTTGGCACATAACCCTTTGCAGTAAATAGTTCAGATTTGGCATCTACTTCTATTTTCTCAATATTGACACACCTTTGTAAACTATGTAGAAAAAGAAATAGTCATTCACTATTTCATTAAGGTAAATTTACACAATCATAAGCATATTATACCATTAAGAGCCCCTTTGGATTGGCTTAAAAGTTGGTCAAACTAACTTATGAGTCCTTTTTAACTTATTTGAGTGCTTGATAAAAATAAAAAATAGCTTAAATTAAGTTAAAAAGTGCTTAAAATAAGTCAAAACTAAGAAGTTGCTCAACCACAACTTTTTTTTTTGGCTTAAAAGCCATTTTGGTTTGACCAACAACTTTACCCTTTTATCCCTTATATTTTCTGTTAATTCCAATACTACCCTTACTTTTAAAAATCATTTAAGCACTTTTATCCAAACACGTAACTGCTTATTTATAAAATAACTTTCAGCACTTAAAAGTACTTTAACTACTTATACTTGAAAGCTACTTTTTTCAGCTAATCCAAACGGGCTCTAAATCTACTTCCTAGAGAACATCATTTTATGCCACTAATATAGATCCTTTGGACATTGCAAAAAAAGAAAGAAAGAAAAACTAACTTAATTCTCATATTCAAACAGATAAGCACATTCATAAAATGTAACTTGATGTTTCCTACTAAGTATGAATATGACACCCGAATGGTGAACTTATCTTAGGGGTGTCCGGAGAGTGAGATTAAAAGAGACCCCTCCTAAGCCCCCCGCCAAAGCAAGATATGGGTTAAGTCCACAGAGAGAAATAAACGGGTCAAGGAGGTAAATTCGGCAAATTGACTATAAATGAAACATCACTTTGGATGTACATAAACATGCAAAGTTTACTATATCCTTACCATTTCAGCAAACTAATACAGTAATAATTTACTATCATTTGTCATTTCAACAAAATATTGACATGCATGTAAACATGAGGCATAAAGAATTATACGCATTGATAGAATCAAGCAACAAAAGGACCCAAAAAAGGGGACTGCTAACAAATAAACATCAAACGCCCAGAGTAAAAAAGCAGCAAAGTCATGAAAGCAACAACCAGAACTAAGAAATTGTAAATCCAATCCAATAAGTAAGGGTGAAAGAGAGAAAAACTAAGTGAACAAACCAGAGAACATTAGAAGAGTGTATACGGTAAAAACCGGATATGAGGCAAACCGGTGGAACGAGGAACCAGAGGAAGGAATGAGGATGTGCCGGATACTATTCGCCCTTGACCGGGGCAATGCTTGGGCCGGAGCTGAGCAAGGGCACCGACAGGTCTGCCTTCGACGTCGTTGAAACGGCCAAGCCCGGTGACCCGAGCATTCATGGTCATTGGTCCGAGTAGCCGTTGGTCCGTGTGGCCGTTGCATGCGGGCCACGCGCCAGTAGCGTCCTGTCATGGTCAACTACCTACCATGCGTGTGTCAGACGGCGCCGTCAGTCTAATCCCACCAAATCCGTGCAGAGCTGTCCTTGTTACTATTATTTTATTAGTCCCCATTGTATGAGACCCATGGAGGTGACACTATAAATAGGGCATATCCCCCTCCTTTGTGGGGGTTGGCTCCATTACTTACCAAGAACAATAAAAAAGTTCATATATACAATCTCTCTCTCAATATCTGATTCGGCCAAGGCCATCTATTTCCATTTATATTGTGTTTATTCCATCAAATATTTAAGAGATTATCATTGTTAGCCGTTTTCTTACTACATATTCACACGCTTATTTTACACTATCAAATATACATCAAGATCCAAGCGCATATCCTATACCCGCGTACAAATTCAATTGGTTTCCTAAATTCGGGGTAAACAGTTTGGCGCCCACCGTGGGGCTAGGATAATAGTGGTCTTTGGCCTTGATTTCTATCATATTCATCAAAATAAAAAACGTCCCTGCCCGTCTCTGCGAAAACGAACTAAATGGCTGACATCGAACAATCCGGTCATGTCAATAACACTGAGATTGTGGCGGAAAACGAAGGAAGCGGACTACGGGCATTGCCAAACCCCGCTGACCTGAACCCCGTCGATTCAAGGGAGGGACTCAACCGGCAAAATACCATGGATCAAGAGAATGCCGCCCTACCGACCACTGATCCTCTAAATACTCACAATTCCGTTACATTGTCCCGGGATCGGGGCCGGAGAGAGTCGAACGAACCAAACGACGGTGTTAACTTACGTTTAATTTTTGAAATGTTGCAGGAACAAAGAGCGGCAATCACCGAGCAAGGAATAGCAATCGCCCAGCTGCAGAGCGGAAAGGGTGAAGCAGGGCCGAAAAAGGCAAAGGGTACTGGCAAAACCGGAAGAAACGAGGCACGAATGGTTGAGAGCGACGGCTCCGGAGCCGACTCCTCTACCGAGGTTCTAAAGATGCTCGAAACTTTGGCGAAACGGGTAGATTCGACCGAAAAGCGGGTCGAGACATACAATTCTCGGGTGGACCAGATACCGGGGGCTCAACTTTTGCTGAAGGGGCCGAATTCGAAAAGGTACATCCAAAGGCCTTTTCCACCGAGTGCGGCCTCGAAACTGATCCCGAAGAGGTTCAAAATGCCCGATATACAGAAGTATGACGGCACAACAGACCCGCACGAGCACGTGACCTCATATACTTGTGCCATAAAGGGCAATGGTATGGAGGAAGATGAGATCGAGTCGGTGTTGCTGAAGAAATTTGGGGAAACTCTGTCGAAGGGGGCGTTGACGTGGTATGACCACCTACCCGAGCACTCGATCACTTCTTTCGAAATGCTCGCCGATGCCTTCGTAAAGGCACATGCTGGTGCCATAAAGGTGCAGGCCCGTAAGGCCGATATATTCCGAATAACCCAAAGGGATGATGAGCTACTGCGGGAGTTCGTCAACCGGTTCCAGAGGGAGCGGATGGAACTCCCCCCGGTGTCAGAAGAATGGGCCGCACAAGCTTTCACAAGGGGGCTCAACATGCTAAGTTCGGCTGCTTCGGCCAAATTGAAGGAAAATTTGCTGGAATACGAGGCCGTGACATGGGCCGATGTCCACAATCAGTATGAGTCGAAGATTTGGGTGGAGGATGATCAGTTCGAGCTCTCTTCGGTAAGGTTGAAAGTGAATAGAAGTTTCGAGAAACCGAGGAAGGGTTATGAAGCGAAGTCCGAATCATCAAAAGAAAGGTTTCGGCCATACTCCCACTCTGAGAGACCGAACTACAGGTCGGAAAAGTCAAGGGAAAGCTCGAGCCACTTCTCAGGTCGAGGTAGCAAGCGAGTCGAGCGCCCGTCAAACAGCCGAGGACTCTCGTTCAGGAGCGATGCCGGAAGTTCTGCCAGCAATAAGGGTCCACCGAAGATTTCGGAGTACAACTTCAACGTTAGTACTTCGGACCTTGTGTCGGCCATCGGCCGCGTCCCGGATGTGAGATGGCCGAAACCACTAAGGTCAGACCCGGGACAACGGGATCCGAACATGGTGAGTGAATATCACGGAACCCATGGTCACAGAACCGAGGATTGCCGTCAGTTGAGAGAGGAGGTAGCCCGGTTATTGAAAAACGGCCATCTCCGGGATCTATTGAGCGAGCGAGCCAAAAATCACTACAAGGAAAGGGAAGCTCATCGAAGGATCAAACCGGTTGAACACCAGCATACAATCAACATGATAGTTGGGGGTATTGACGTCCCTCGGGGTTCGGTAATGAAACGGACCAAGGTCTCTATTGTTCGTGAAAAACACATCCGAGACCATTCAACAGGGGGCTCTATTTCCTTCAATGACGAAGACGCGGAAGGCATCATTCAACCACAAAATGATGCACGGGTAATTTCTATACTCATCTTTAAAACTAAGGTTAAACGTATTTTGGTTGACCCAGGTAGCTCGGCCAACATCATCCGATGGAGAGTGGCCGAACAGCTAGGGCTGCTCGATCGGATCGTATCGGTGGCTCGGGTACTCAGTGGGTTCAATATGGCTAGCGAAACGACGAAGGTAGAGATCTCGTTGCCCGTGAACGTGGATGGAACCATTCAGAAAACGGTGTTCTATATGATCGAAGGGGACATGAAATATAATACGTTATTGGGCAGACCTTGGATACATAGCATGAGGGCAGTTCCCTCAACGCTGCATCAGTTGCTGAAATTCCCCACCCCGGATGGGGTGAAAACCATCCGAGGTGAGCAGCCCGCAGCAAAGGAAATGTTCGCAGTAGAGGAGGCGACGCCCCGTCCCAAGGAGCCGGCTCAGGAAAAGAAGGGTGTAACCGGAGGGTCGGTGCCCCAATAGCAACCAAAGTATACCGGGCTAGGTCAAGTGCATGAAGAAGATGATTCGGGATACCCAGATCCTTTGTCATGCTAGATGACTATGACGCGACCAAATAAACCGTAGAGGAGCTGGAGCAGATCATCCTGTTCGAGTTCTTACTGGACAGAAAGGTATACCTAGGCACGGGTCTTACCCCGGAGCTCAGGCGCAAATTAATTGAGTTTCTTCGGCCTAACGCCGATTGCTTTTCATGGTCGCATATAGATATGACAGGTATATCACCAGAAATAGCATCACACAAACTCAGCTTGGACGAGAAGTTTCCCCCGGTGAAGCAAAAAAGAAGGCCCATGGCGGAACCAAAACATGCCTTCGTGAAAGACGAGGTAACAAAGCTTTTAAAAATAGGTTCCATCCGGGAGGTGAAATACCCGGATTGGCTTGCTAACGTGGTGGTGGTGCCCAAAAAAGATAACAAATTTCGAATGTGTGTCGATTATAAGGATTTAAACAAGGCATGCCCGAAGGATTCATATCCATTGCCTCACATCGATGGAATGATCGATGCGACGTCCGGACATGAAATGTTAAGTTTTGTCGATGCTTACTCCGGGTACAACCAAATCCGGATGCACCCGGAGGATCAAGAGAAAACATCCTTCATCACCCGTTATGGGACTTACTTTTATAACGTCATGCCTTTCGGATTAAAAAATGCCGATGCAACTTACCAACGCCTAGTTAATGAGATGTTCGAAGAACAAATAGGGAAAACAATGGAAGTTTATGTTGACGATATGGTTGTCAAGTCCCTGGAAACAGAGGACCATTTAAAGCATTTGCAGGAAACCTTCGATGTACTCCGCAGATACAACATGAAGCTCAACCCGGAGAAATGTGCCTTCGGCGTAAGGTCTGGTAAATTTCTGGGGTTCATAGTGTCAAACCGGGGAATTGAAATTAACCCGGACAAGATCAAGGCCATCGAGGACATCGAGGTCGTGAACAACATAAAGGGGGTACAGAAGCTCACCGGGAGGATAGCGGCGCTGAGTCGCTTCATATCGAGGTCCTCGGACAAGAGTCATCGTTTCTTCTCTTTGCTCAGGAAGAAGAACGACTTCGTTTGGACACCGGAGTGCCAAGAAGCCCTACGAGAGTTGAAGAGGTACTTGTCTAGCCCCCCATTGCTGCACACACCAAAGGCCAATGAGCCACTTTTCCTCTACCTAGCTGTCTCCGAAATGGCGGTAAGTGGCGTTTTGGTACGAGAAGAATCAGGTACGCAATTCCCTATCTATTATGTAAGTAGAACTTTGGGGGATGCGGAGACCCGTTACCTCAATTTGGAAAAGTTGGCATTAGCACTGGTAAGCGCTTCCAGAAATCTCAAACCTTATTTTCAATGCCACCCCATATGTGTAGTAACCACTTACCCTTTGAAAAACATCATGCATAAACCGGAGTTGTCACGTAGATTAACAAAATGGGCTGTAGAAATTAGCGGTTACGATATCGTGTATAAACCTCGAACGGCCATCAAATCGCAAATCTTGGCCGATTTTGTGGCAGACTTTACCCCGACTATGGTCCCCGAGGTCGAAAAGGAACTTTTGCTGACCTCGGGAAAGACCGCGGGCATTTGGTCTCTACACACGGACGGGGCCTCGAACCTTAGACGTTCCAGACTAGGGATTGTCCTTAGGACCCCGGCCGGGGATGTCATTCGACAGTCCGTTAGAATTGCTAAATTGACTAACAATGAAGCCGAGTATGAGGCTATGATTGCAGGTTTGGAATTGGCTCGAAGCATGGGAGCCGAAATCATCGAGGCACAAACCAGGTGAACGGCGTGTTCGAGTTAAAGGACGAACGAATGCAGAGGTACCTCGAAAAAACCCAAGTGGTACTTCATCAATTTAAAGAATGGACCATACAGCACATACCGAGGGAGAAGAACAGCGAAGCCGATGCATTAGCAAATTTGGGATCCTCGGTCGAAGGGGAGGAAATCAACCTCGGGGCAACGGTGCACTTATCAAACACGGCCATAAAAACCAGACACGCCGAAATATACACAATGGGCTTAACCTGGGATTGGCGCGATAAGTACATCGACTACTTGCGTGATGGTAAGCTCCAAAATGACCCGAAGGAGTCACGGTCACTACGGACCAAGGCTGCCCGTTTTTGCTTGGTGGACGGCCAACTGTATCGACGCTCTTTCCTCGGTCCTCTGGCTAAGTGTTTGGGCCCCGGTGAAACGAAATACGTGATGAGAGAGGTACACGAGGGAACCTGCGGCAACCACTCCGGTGCAGAAGCTCTGGTTCGAAAAATTATCGGGGCCAGTTATTACTGGAACCGGATGGACGAGTGTTGACACCTAATTTTGGCTCGACGTGCTTAAAATTAACGTTTTGGGGGGCCCTGATTCGTTAAAGAGCACGAAATACATTTTTTACACATTTTTACATTTTTTCAACAATTTATTGATGATTACCCTTTTTTAGGAATTTTCTCAATTTATTGTCATTTTTTTCAAGAACCATTATTTTGCACATGTATAGCACAATATTACTATTTTCGTGCAATTAAATTGTTTCTTAATTTTATAGCAATACATTTTCATATCTTGCACATTAATATTTATATTTTATACTTACGTTATTATTTATACATGTATTAATTAGTTATATTTTAGTGCAGTCCGACAGTGTAGAAAAAATTTGAGCAATTAATTTTTAAACGCGGAGCAAGAATTCGATCAAGTAAAGGTCTTATCACTTTTTTTTTAAAAAAAAGTTGATTGAGGTGATGTGTTGGGGACAAAGGGTATGGTTTCATTATTTTTGGGCATAAAAAGGGGTGTTTGTTTATATTATAAGAAAAAGGGGGAGTTAATTTAATGATGGGATCCAACACATATTGACACAAACACACACCTACACAGCAAGACACAAGGACATTCTCAGATCCCCCCCCCCCCCCCCCTCTTCTCTAAACCCTAAATATTTTTTCTTTCTCCCCTCATCTCTCCTAGCCGCCGACCACCACCCTCACCGCCGCTGGCGGTGAACATCACCTCCACCACTAGGCGACGCTCCAAACCACCCCCACTGCCCCACTTCGTTTCCCTCTCACTCCTCCCTCTTCATAAAAACCTAAACATTTTTTATTTCCTCCTCTACTTCACACAACAGCCGCCGCCGCCGCCAGCCCCGAGCTCCGGCGAACAGAAAACCCACCACGAAACCACCAGCCCGCACACCACGTTGCTGCTATCTTCCTCTCCTCTCTAACGATTTTTTTTTTGTTTTTGTTTTGTTTTTGTGTGTATCTTATGTATTTTTTTTTCTTTTCGCTTCACAAATATCATTTGGAGTTAAAATAATATGTAAAGTTTCAATCTTGGTGGGAAAAAGAGAAAAAAAATCAGAAAGTTTGAATCTTTACTGAAAAAAAAAAAAGAATGAGAAAGATTGATTTTTTACTGGAGGTTTGATTTCTTATTGATTGTTGAGTGTGGCTAGTATTGCAAAGATATTTGAATAAAGGTGCTAGAATTTTTACATCCACATGAAGTTCTTTTTTTAGGGTAATGTTGTAGTTGTTGTTTTACGGATGGATGGTTTACTGAAGTTTGGTGTCTTATTGATTACTGAGTGGTAGTATTTCAAAGAATTTGAATAGAGGTGCTAGAGTTTTGACATAAAAAGGAAGTCCTTTTAGGGTAATATTGTAAAATTGCTGGTTTTTGGATGGATAGTTAGTGAAGAAGTTGGAGTTATCTATTCCAAGATGAGTTCTTGGTGACAAAGAAATTGATGTTTTGATGGAAAAAGGGGTTTATTCACAAATAATTTTGTGGATTTTGTGAAGTGTTACTGCAAATAACTCAAGGTTTGGTGTATTAGAACATGGCTTCTGAAACTGAAAAGTCAAAGAAAGCACTCGTTTGTTGCGATAAGGTTAATAACAAGTCGACTCATGACTATTTGCTTGGCCGATGAAGAAATTTCCGTCGATTTCCAAGGCCTTTCATGTACAAAGACGGGTTTTTATTTTAAGTTTATTCATTACTTTTGTAATTCATCCGATAATTATTTATTCTCTTACTAACATTTTTATTAAGTCTCATGCAGGCATCCGGAGTTACTTTTGAAGATGACACTCAAAAGAAGTTCAAATAGCTTCTTAAATTCTTTGTTTATATATATTTTTTTTACATTCTTAAATTATGCAAGCATAAAATATAGTGAAACTTTACTTTTTAGGGTGCAGGTTGGTGGTATTTATTTATGATCTGCTTATGTGATTTAAATTTTATGTGTTTTAGACAAATTAACATTAGACAGTTATTATTTTTCGTAGCTAATATTCTTATAGTTATCACGTTTCGCTAGAGTTTTAATTTAGTAGCTTAGCACACTTAAGTAAATAAATAGGGTGATTTGCCTCAATATTTTAGGTTTTAAAATGTACTCTCATAATTAATTGATTAGGTGTACATACTTAGATAGTTAAATTAGTTAACTCACCTTGCGTGCAGAATAATTTCATGTCCATTCCTTATACCTTTTCACATACTCAAGCTCTTAAGTTGCAGATAACCTTTTTAAATAATTGTTTATATCACATATGTTTAAATCTGTTTTTTTTTTTCATTCAAAAGCAAATCGTTCATTGTTAAGTAAATATCTTTATAATATATTCATTTAAAGCTAAAATTTTTAGGCACTGTAATTGCGCACTTTATTTACTTGTAAATTATCACGTAATGCGTATTTTTATACATATGTAAATACTTACACCTTTTACTACATAAACATTCATGTTAGTTATTCTTAGTCTAAATTCTATTAATTTTTGTAAATAATAATCAAGCCTTTTACACATTCCTCGTGTAGTTAAATTGGTCCAGCCGGGAATCACATTTGTGGATTCTGAAGGATGCCTAACACCTTCCCTTCGGAATAATTTGAGCACTTACCTAGAATTTCACTTATTTTCGTAGACCATGTTAATCTGTATATATTAATAATTTATAGGTACCCTAGTATACCTTAAATGCTAGGTGGCGACTCTGTACATAATTAATTCTTTCAGAGCTTCATAAGTTGTGCTTTGTTTAGCCTTGGTTAAAATGGGGTGCAACAACATGGCGACTCTGCTGGGGACACTTAGGTTCTAACCATATGGACTCAATTTGTTATTCGAGGTATGTTATCTTTATTTGAGTTTTTGTTTATTATTTTACTTGCCTGTATTTATTCATCATGTATATCCTTCCCCTTGTTCCCTTATTTGTTTACGTACATATCTGCTTTTAATTTCATACGTTGTATTATTGCCTTTTTTACTAGCAAGTTTTATTTACCATACTCATTTTTTACTTTATTATAAATTATACATCTTGCTTTTACTGTTTCTCTTTAATTTCTATCTTTTTGTGGTTTTATATTAATATTCATATGTGTTATCGGTTTATATAAAATGGCATTCCGTTCATATTTCCTCCACTCCTGGAAAATTCACACACTTAAAGCGGTTTCGCGGTTCGCGGCTGTGCACTACTAAATTACCCTTTTAGTTGGATCGATTTTGCGGATTCAGTCGATCGGCGGTGCAGTCGACGGCCACGGACTTTCCACTCCCAAGTTGTCCGCTTGGGGGAGCCTTGTGTCATAGGAAAACCAACTCTTAGAACTCCTAGGTTACTGTACATTCCATTTTGCAGTTGTTTTTAGCTAGGTTGAATTTTATCCTTTATTTCGAACATTCTTTTCATTTTTCACATACCCTTTATTTGTAACATGTTTTGTTTTTAAATAAATATTGTGTTATTTGCTTTGCACTACTTTAGCACTTTATCTAACTATTTTTAGTTGACTTGTGTTGAACCCTGCATTTTGTAAAATGTTTTTCCTTCAATCATGCATTTTATACCCTATTTGCAAGAACTACGCACACCTGATTCTCTTCTTTGATGAGATACGTAGGCAGCCCTTTTGGGTTCGGTATTCATTATTTAAAAAATCACAAAAAAAAAAATCCTTTATTTTGAAAAATCACAAAAATATTTTATTTCTTTCTATCCTATTTGCAAGAACTACGCACACCTGATTCTCTTCTTTGATGAGATACGTAGGCTGCCCTTTTGGGTTCGGTATTATTATTCTAAAAATCACAAAAAAAAAATCCTTTATTTTGAAAAAAAAAAATCACAAAAATATTTTGTTTCTTTCTATCCTATTTGAACGAACTACGCGCACCTGATTCTCATCTAAGATGAGATACGTAGGCAACCCTTTTTGGGTTCGGTACCCCTATTCAAAAAATACAAAAAAAAATATTTTTTTAGATTCATATCTTTGAATTGGTTGGTACCAACAAAGTTAGGAATGTGCATAGGAAATAAACAAGTAACAATCAATATGATGGGGAGGACTGACTTCGTGGTAAACTATAGATTCTTTTGGTACCTCTCATTCACACTTTAAGTGACACTTGAAAAATTCTCTTGCATGCTTGTAAGACAAGAACAAAACCAACCTCATTGTTTCATGTGCATTGTGTGGTGAGCTTTAGATAGCGTTCAATTGCATTGCATTGTAATCTAGAACTTGGCCTGAATGTCTGTTGAGGCGAAATTATGAGTAACACTCAGCATAGAAAAGGATCGTAGGCCTTCTTTGACCCGTTTGAGCCTTTCTAGCCTACCAAATGACATTATCCCTAGCATTTCCCCTTTGAGCCTTTCTAGCCTACCAAATGACATTATCCCTAGCATTTCCCCTTTGAGCCTAAAGCCTTTTCTTTGACCACCACATCATAAGCCTATACCATTTCTGAGTGCTTATATGCACTATCTCTCTCTTGGCCCAACCTCCCTGAGCGCACTAAAAATGTGCAATCGCGGATAGAGATCTGAGCTGAAGTTTTCAAAAAAAAAAAAAAATGATTCGACCGTCCCAGAAAAACAAAGGCTAAGAACGACCTCCAAAGCAAGAAGGAGCCCACAAAAACACCAAAAAAAAAAAAAAAAACCTCAGTCATTCGGGATCTCAGACATACAACCCGTTATTCCTTTTTATTTTTCACACTCAGGCATACAACCCGGAATTAGTATCAAGACCTCGGGCATACAACCCAGGTCAATTCCCTTAATCCCCACTGAGTCTCGGGCATGCAACCCTAAACTCAAAAAAAAAAAAAAAAGGGGGCTTTAACTTGCAAAAGAGGTCACACAAGTACAAAAGAAAGGGACAATAAAACAAAGTAGATCAGCGTCAGAGCACACAAATACTAAGCACAGACATAGTGCAACGCTTAAGGAAGGATTAGTCACTCCTTACCCAAATAATATCCTACCCTTTTCCCAAGCCTACATTACAACCCCATAACAAGCCCTACGTGATTCTATGCTAAGGTTTCTCTCATTAGTGGATACTTACATGACGGCCAAGCTTATGGTATCACAATTGCAAGCATTGAACATCTTTCTCAGTTTGAGTGTACTTCTCTAGACGTCCCAAAGTTCAAAAATACTGAATACGTGTGAAAAGGGACTTTCTTTCTGGTGAGGGCACTTGAAACATGAGGGTAGGTATAGTTCAGAGTCTTTGTTTGAAACAAAATGAACCGATCTTGTCGATCCTTAGGTATGTCTGAGGTACCACTTGAAGCTGCAGGAATTATCAACAAGTCGATCTTGGTTTGTTGGACGATAAACAATGGTGAATTCTTATGCACAATACTAATTGTTGGTACCAACTGAAGTCGAGGCATGTTATATCAATCATTGTTATTATTAAAAAAAAAAAAATTGCTGGATTTTGCTTTCGTGATTTTGCTATTTTTCTTAATGTTTTATTTTTTATTGTTGCACAGTAAATATAGTTCAATGTTGTTGTGTTGTTACTAACTCTACGAGGTATCGACATCTGGTCTTACCATGAAAGATCCTCGTATTTTCTCCGCTGAAGCATGAAATTGGGAGAACATTTTTGAGTAAAAAAAAAACCGCAAATGCACATCACATTTCGCGGGAAGTATGCGAATTTTTGTTTGTTTTCTAAACTGGGACAAAATTTTTTAGGGGGCCCTCAAAAATTCCACCAATGGCGCATTTCGAGAGAAAAGGCACGGGCTCGACCAGCCCCATAGTAGGACGCTGCATTGGCTCGTCCAGCCCCATAGTAGGACACTGCATTGGCTCGTCCAGCCCCACAACAGGACACCGAAGGCGTCATAGTCTAAAGGCATCATTCTCATCGCCTAAAGGCACCATTTCATGGCCCAAGGACCTTACCTTCTGCACTGCATTCGCGCCGAAGCAAAGGCGTTATCTTCCACACCTGCATTACAATATCACTCTCAAATGCCATGCAGAGGCAACATCATTGTTCGCAAAAGTACCGCATTTTAGGCTTGTCCGCCTTTAATTGGACATTTTAGGCTAGTCCGCCTTTAATTGGACATTTAGGCTTGTCCGCCTTTACTATAACATTAGGCTTGTCCGCCTTTAATTGGACATTTTAGGCTAGTCCGCCTTTAATAGGACAGTTTAGGCTAGTTCGCCTTCATATGTTACATGGGCCATGCACAGCCCTTTGTAATTTCTACATAAGGCTGAGCACCGCCTTTCATATGATGCATGGGCTGCGCACCGCCCTTTGCATCGCTTTCATATGTTACATGGGCCATGCACCACCCTTTGTAATTTCTGCATAAGGTTGAGCACCGCCTATCATGTTGCATGGGTTGCGCACCGCCCATTTAAATTTCTGCATAAGGCTGAGCACCGCCTTTCATATGTTACATGGGCCATGCACCGCCCTTTGTAATTTCTGCATAAGGCTGAGCACCGCCTTTCATGTTGCATGGGCTGCGCACCGCCCATTTAAATTTCTGCATAAGGCTGAGCACCGCCTTTCATATGTTACATGGGCCATGCACCGCCCTTTGTAATTTCTGCATAAGGCTGAGCACCGCCTTTCATGTTGCATGGGCTGCGCACCGCCCATTTAAATTTCTGCATAAGGCTGAGCACCGCCTTTCATATGTTACATGGGTCATGCACCGCCTTTTGTAATTTTTGCATGGGCTGCGCACCGCCCTTTTGTAATTTCTGCATAAGGCTGAGCACCGCCTTTCATATGTTGCAGGGGCTGCGCACCGCCCTTTGTAATTTTTGCATAAGGCTGAGCACCGCCTTTCATATGTTGCCTGGGCTATGCACCGCCCTTTCAATTTTCTGCATAAGGCTGAGCACCGCCTTTCATATGTTGCATGGGATGTGCACCGCCTTTTTGTAATTTTTGCATGGGCTGCGCACCGCCCTTTTGTAATTTCTGCATAAGGCTGAGCACCGCCTTTCATATGTTGCCTGGGCTGCGCACCACCCTTTCAATTTTCTGCATAAGGCTGCGCACCGCCCTTTTGTAATTTCTGCATAAGGCTGAGCATCGCCTTTTATATGTTGCACGGGCCGCGCACCGCCCTTTGAAAATTTCTGCATAAGACATCGCACCGCATCTGCCTTGTTTTATTATTATTTTCTTAATGCCCCTGCGTATGCTCGCAGCCGCATTGCACTGCACCTGCATTGTTTTATTGTTTTCAAATGCCCCTGCATATGCTCGCAGACGCATTGCACCGTACCTGCATTTGTTTGTTTTAAATGCCCTGCGTATGCTCGCAGCTGCACTGCACATACATTGCATCATTACTTTGCGAATGCCCACAAATGCACTGCACATACATTGCATCATTACTTTGCGAATGCTCGCAAATGCACGACACATACATTGCATCATTACTTTGCAAATGCTCGCAAATGTACTGCACATACATTGCATTATTACTTTGCGAATGCTCGCAAATGCACTGCACATACATTGCATAATTACTTTGCAAATGCTCGCAAACACACTGCACATGCATTGCATTATCACTTTCAGATACCCTTCAAACGCATTGCATCATGCCTTAAAAAAAAAAAAAAAAAAAAAAAAACGTCCATTAGTTATCACTTTTCGAACTACATTGACCTGATTCTCGTGATTGACGAGATATGTAGGAAGCTCTATGCAGAGTTCGGTCACATCAGGGCGAGAATCATTCTTTCCCCAGCAAGTACACAATCTTGCACCTTCCCAGTATCTCGTAGCTCGATACTGGGGAAATTTTGGAAGAGACGACGTGGGTATGCGAACATTTTTTTTTCGGCCCTGAACAATCCTTCCCGTTTTATCATTTTTTTTTTCATTGCAACCCTACCTAGAGACTGAGAGTATTGCCAAAGCTCTACCAACGTCTGGCCTCTTTCTCCGTACATATCCTTTTAACAATTCTTTGTCGAGCCAAAATAGGCTACATGTCAACGTCTTCGTCCGAAAACTCTTTCATCGTCTCCGGTCGAAGAGGGACAAGTTGTTGACACCTAATTTTGGCTCGGCGTGCTTAAAATTAACGTTTTGGGGGGTCCTGATTTAAAGAGCACGAAATACATTTTTTACACATTTTTACATTTTTTCAACAATTTATTGATGATTACCCTTTTTTAGGAATTTTCTCAATTTATTGTCATTTTTTTCAAGAACCATTATTTTGCACATGTATAGCACAATATTACCATTTTCGTGCAATTAAATTGTTTCTTAATTTTATAGCAATACATTTTCATATCTTGCACATTAATATTTATATTTTATACTTACGTTATTATTTATACATGTATTAATTAATTATATTTTAGTGCAGTCCGACAGTGTAGAAAAAATTGGAGCAATTAATTTTTAAACGCGGAGCAAGAATTCGATCAAGTAAAGGTCTTATCACTTTTAAAAAAAAAAAGTTGATTGAGGTGATGTGTTGGGGACAAAGGGGTATGGTTTCATTATTTTTGGGCATAAAAAGGGGTGTTTGTTTATATTATAAGAAAAAGGGGGAGTTAATTTAATGATGGGATCCAACACATATTGACACAAACACACACCTACACAGCAAGACACAAGGACATTCTCAGATCCCCCCCCCCCCCCCCCCTCTTCTCTAAACCCTAAATATTTTTTCTTTCTCCCCTCATCTCTCCTAGCCGCCGACCACCACCCTCACCGCCGCTGGCGGTGAACATCACCTCCACCACCAGGCGACGCTCCAAACCACCTCCACTGCCCCACTTCGTTTCCCTCTCAGTCCTCCCTCTTCATAAGAACCTAAACATTTTTTATTTCCTCCTCTACTTCACACAACAGCCGCCGCCGCCGCCAGCCCCGAGCTCCGGCGAACAGAAAACCCACCACGAAACCACCAGCCCGCACACCACGTTGCTGCTATCTTCCTCTCCTCTCTAACGATTTTTTTTTTTTTGTGTATTTTTTTTTTCTTTTCGCTTCACAAATATCATTTGGAGTTAAAATAATATGTAAAGTTTCAATCTTGGTGGGAAAAAGAGAAAAAAAAATCAGAAAGTTTGAATCTTTACTGGAAAAAAAAAATGAGAAAGATTGATTTTTTACTGGAGGTTTGATTTCTTATTGATTGTTGAGTGTGGCTAGTATTGCAAAGATATTTGAATAAAGGTGCTAGAATTTTTACATCCACATGAAGTTCTTTTTTTAGGGTAATGTTGTAGTTGCTATTTTACGGATGGATGGTTTACTGAAGTTTGGTGTCTTATTGATTACTGAGTGGTAGTATTTCAAAGAATTTGAATAGAGGTGCTAGAGTTTTGACATAAAAAGGAAGTCCTTTTAGGGTAATATTGTAAAATTGCTGGTTTTTGGATGGATAGTTAGTGAAGAAGTTGGAGTTATCTATTCCAAGATGAGTTCTTGGTGACAAAGAAATTGATGTTTTGATGGAAAAAGGGGTTTATTCACAAATAATTTTGTGGATTTTGTGAAGTGTTACTGCAAATAACTCAAGGTTTGGTGTATTAGAACATGGCTTCTGAAACTGAAAAGTCAAAGAAAGCACTCGTTTGTTGCGATAAGGTTAATAACAAGTCGACTCATGACTATTTGCTTGGCCGATGAAGAAATTTCCGTCGATTTCCAAGGCCTTTCATGTACAAAGACGGGTTTTTATTTTAAGTTTATTCATTACTTTTGTAATTCATCCGATAATTATTTATTCTCTTACTAACATTTTTATTAAGTCTCATGCAGGCATCCGGAGTTACTTTTGAAGATGACACTCAAAAGAAGTTCAAATAGCTTCTTAAATTCTTTGTTTATATATATTTTTTTTACATTCTTAAATTATGCAAGCATAAAATATAGTGAAACTTTACTTTTTAGGGTGCAGGTTGGTGGTATTTATTTATGATCTGCTTATGTGATTTAAATTTTATGTGTTTTAGACAAATTAACATTAGACAGTTATTATTTTTCGTAGCTAATATTCTTATAGTTATCACGTTTCGCTAGAGTTTTAATTTAGTAGCTTAGCACACTTAAGTAAATAAATAGGGTGATTTGTCTCAATATTTTAGGTTTTAAAATGTACTCTCATAATTAATTGATTAGGTGTACATACTTAGATAGTTAAATTAGTTAACTCACCTTGCGTGCAGAATAATTTCATGTCCATTCCTTATACCTTTTCACATACTCAAGCTCTTAAGTTGCAGATAACCTTTTTAAATAATTGTTTATATCACATATGTTTAAATCTGTTTTTTTTTTCATTCAAAAGCAAATCGTTCATTGTTAAGTAAATATCTTTATAATATATTCATTTAAAGCTAAAATTTTTAGTCACTGTAATTGCGCACTTTATTTACTTGTAAATTATCACGTAATGCGTATTTTTATACATATGTAAATACTTACACCTTTTACTACATAAACATTCATGTTAGTTATTCTTAGTCTAAATTCTATTAATTTTTGTAAATAATAATCAAGCCTTTTACACATTCCTCGTGTAGTTAAATTGGTCCAGCCGGGAACCACATTTGTGGATTCTGAAGGATGCCTAACACCTTCCCTTCGGAATAATTTGAGCACTTATCTAGAATCTCACTAATTTTCGTAGACCATGTTAATCTGTATATATTAATAATTTATAGGTACCCTAGTATACCTTAAATGCTAGGTGGCGACTCTGTACATAATTAATTCTTTCAGAGCTTCATAAGTTGTGCTTTGTTTAGCCTTTGGTAAAAATGGGGTGCAACAACGAGGACGCGAAAAGTTTTGTCCAAAAATGTGACGGGTGTCAGAAGCATGCTCCAATGATTCACCAGCCCGGGGAGTTGCTGCATTCGGTGATCTCACCTTGGCCTTTCATGAAGTGGGAAATGGACACATTGTGGGCCCGTTACCTTGGGCACCAGGTAAGGCCCGTTTCATTTTGTTTATGACTGACTACTTTTCTAAGTGGGTTGAAGCGCAGGCCTTCGAAAAGATAAGAGAGAAGGAAGTCATCGGCTTCATATGGGATCACATCATCTGCCGTTTCGACATCCCCTCCGAAATAACTTGTGATAATGGTCCTCAGTTCGTGGGGGGAAAGGTCAACAATTTCCTCGAGGGATTGAAGATCAAGGAAATCGTGTCAACCCCGTATCACCCATATGCAAACGGACAGGAAGAATCCACGAACAAAACGATAATCCAACATCTAAGGAAAAGACTTGAAGCATCGAAGCACCATTGGAGGGAGATATTGCCGGAGGTGTTATGGGCTTACAGAACCACATCCAAATCGAGCACGGGGGAAACCCCGTTCTCATTGGTTTACGGAGCCGAAGCCCTTATCCCCGTGGAAGTTGGCGAACCGACCCTCCGTTTCAGGTATACCACCGAGGAATCAAACGAGGCGGCCATGGCCGTGAAGCTCGACCTCGCAGATGACTACGCGAAAGCGCGTCGGTCCGCATAGCGGCCCAAAAACACAGGATGGAAAGATACTACAACCGAAGAGATAACTTTCGGCATTTCTAAGTTGGGGATTTAGTACTTCGAAAAGTTACCTTGCACACCAAGAACCCTAACGAAGGAAAGCTGGGTCCGAACTGGGAAGGTCCGTATAAGGTAACCGGTATAACGGGCAAAGGATCGTACCAGTTGGAGTCCATGGACGGGCAGCGTCTGCGTAATAACTGGAACGTGGCCCACCTAAAGAGATACTACTGCTAAGGTATGGTCTCCCCATATTTTCTTATTAACTTTTCTCTTTTGCAGGAAGTCAAGAGCGGGACAAAATTAGAATCTAGACCTGAAAACACGTGTTGCACTCTTTTCCTTAGTACGGTTTTGTCCCAAAATGGGTTTTCCGACAAGGTTTTTAATGAGGCAACAAGTACAACGTGTTACTTAACAAATATGAAGGGCAAGTATCCGGATACCCGGTGTCGCATCCTCCGATTGGGTCCATAATAGCGCTCACCCGACCTCGGAGATCGGATAAGTGCTAGGGGAGTACTATGCCCACATCGAAGATGACCCCGATTAAAGCAGACAGAGAAGTTCAACATTTGCTACGGCAAAACTAAGGCCCGGCCACCGGCCATAGCCTTCGATGTAAGGACCAAACGATCATAATGAATCGTGTCCCATTTTGCATTTGCTACGGCAAAACTAAGGCCCGACCACCGGCCATAGCCTTCGATTTAAGGACCAAACGATCATAACGAATCGTGTCCCATTTTAAATTTGCTACGGCTAAGGAAGAAGAGTTAAAATTCTCATATGTACAAATATTTTGCAAACACAAAGTTATCAAAAGCTAGGATAACAGCTTTTTGTTAAATATACTTTGCCCAGTAACCACCGTATGTCGATACTGCCTCATTCGCACACCCTACGCCGGGTACCGCGGTTGAAATTCGACAAAGGCAACGACATCACAATGATCCAAGCCAAAATTTGATAAGCCACCGGCCCTAAAATGTCAGATAAGACCTACCGGCAAGATGAATTAACGACTACGAGTCGACTTGTCCTAGAACGGACCAACAATTATAGCAAAAACAATAGCGGGCATTCAAAACGAAGAAACAAGAAAAAGACATTCTTTATATATACAAAGGATGCTCTTTACATCAAAAAACCAAAATCCTACAAAGGCAAAAAAAAAAAAAAAAAAAAAAACGAAGCACAAGCCCTATGCTATCCGGCATGACTGGAGGAAGATGAGCGCTCGGACTCGGTTTGCTCGGAGTCGTCTGACTCGGACCCGAGAGCACGATTGGCTTCCTCTTCCATCCTCTTGGCCTCAAGTATCAGGGCCGGAAGATCCGAGAGGCCGTGCTCGGCTTGCTCGAGGGTGATCCACCGAGACTTCCACTTTTCATACTCGGCAACAATAGCAGTGTGAGCCTCGGCCGCCTCAACGCTTCTCCAGGTCTCTTCCAAGTCGGCCTCAGCCTTGGCCAGTCTTGCTTCTAGATCAGCTCGGTTCTCCTCAAGGACACTTATCCTACCGGTGGCTGCCTCTAGCTCGGCCTTAAGGCCGTCGTTGGCAATAACCGCCCCCTCGAGCTCGGCTCTTAGGCCATCACCTATCCGAGACCGTTTCTCGGGTTTTTCCTCGAACACCCTCCTGCGCTCGTTAGATAAAGCAGGTTCGGACTCTAGCTGCCGGTTCCTCTCGGCCAAGCCCGTAGCATCAGCCTTCACCAAGTCCAGTTCCCTCCGGAGTTGGGAAACCATGGCCTCGAGCTCATCTAGCCTCAAGGAAAACTGGGCTTTATCCTGGATAAGGCCGATCTTGTCATCCTCAAGGCTCCGGTTATAATCGGTCATGGCAGCCAGTTCACTCTTCAAACGACGGTTTTCGTCCTTAGCCGCGTCGAGCTCGGGACGGAGATTGGCCAGCACGGCCGCCCGGTTCAACTCTTCCTCTTTCTACCGAAGAAGATGCTGGTATTTCTCCGTTTCTCGGCCCTGGGCGTCCAGTTGCCCTCAAAGATCGTCCATCCCATGTTGAGCACGGATGAAGGCTTCATTGACCAGCACCACACTCTGCAGATAAAACAAGTTAGAAAACTTAGGCAGAGTAAGGATAAAATCCTCAGATGAATTATACAAGAGTGGCTAAGAATCTTACCCGGTTGCCCGCATGCATATCCTCATTAATGAGGCACTGCCAAGAGAGCCCGGTCATTTTGCGCCTGTCCGAATCGGAGACAAGGGGTCGCAAGTGTTAGTGTCAAGTTTTTATGATGACAATTTTACTTGTGCAGGTATAGTAATTAAATCACACAAGGAATATATGTGAGCCCACAAAACAGCCCAACAAATTGGAAGCCCACAGAACAGCCCCAACGAGCTAGGGCTCACTCGACAAATTGTTTCCCAGCCCTAACGTGCAAACAACTGTAATCTTCAGCTGTATAAAATCCTTCAAGAAAGGAAAAGAATATCTGCCAGCAGCATCAAATCATTTCAAGAAGGAAAAGCATCAAAGGCATATCTCATGAAGGTTAATAAATCTGCTACTACCTCAACGTAATCTGTTGCTGCCTCAACGCACAAGGAAAGCAGTAAAAAGCTCAGTCTTATTCTTGGAAATAGGATCTCTGATTTTATTTCCAAGGATCAAATCCCTTGGGTTGATCTCTCTGCGTGAAGAGCCTAAAACACTATAAAAAAGGGCTGCTTCACAAACGCAAGATTTATGCAACTGTCTCATTACCTCCATTGCTTTGTTTTACTTTCAAATAAACATTGTTAGTCTGAGTGATTCATAGTGTAATAAGAGAGAGAGGAGAGTTATAGTTTGTGAGGCTTTGTATCAAAAGAATAAGAGTGTTTTGAGTGAAGACGTAGGAACTCCATTCAAAATATTCATTGTACCAAACCTTATTAAAGAGCTGCAGAGATCACCCTTGCAACCCAAGGGGACTGGACTAGGATTCACATTGAATCTGAAACAGTATAAAATACGTGTGTCATTCATTTTCTGCATTACTTTAGTATTCACTGAGTAGGTAGTCGACTACTGGTTTAACCCAGTCGACTAACAGATCGAAAAATTTTAACAATTCACCCCCCCCCCCCTCTTGCACTTTCAGCAAGTAGCTCGCTACGCCCACCGGGCGCGACAGAAAACTGCAGTCCTTAGGAACGGTGACTACGTCCGATCTGGTTCTCCTCGGCTCCACGCTCGGGGTCGGGAAGATATCCACCAAGCTATCCCCGGCACCATACTCGGAGATCCTGTTAGCCGGCCTCGTGGCCCGAGGAATAGGGAGATGACCAAAGCCCGAAGCTTCGCCGGTAGCAGGGGGAGTTCTCGAGAACATATCATCGAAATCATTGACCTGCGGAGCCGGGGTAGATGAGCTTGGAGCAACCCCAATGTGTTCGGCCGGGGTCGGCGCTTGCAGGGGGGTGTCTTCCGAAGAAGTTTCACCTGAAATGTCGACAAAGTCAATCGACCGAAGAGGAGCCGGGAAAGGATTTCTTCCGCACCTGAATGTGGAGCAGGGACCAAGAGACCTTCGCCGATAGAAGGAAGGGGTGGAACGGAGACCGCCTCTTCCGGTATTGGAGCCACGGAGGGAACGGAGCCGACTGTCCGGACGATGATGTCGGGCTCTGTCTCTTCCCTTGAAGACCGAGCAACGCTTCTTGCTTTCTTCCTTTTTGGCGTCTGCCCCTTTTCGGAGGGCCGTTTTCTTTTTGCAGCATCGGCGAGAACACGGGAAGAACCCGCTCTGTCAAACTCGGACGCCGGTGCTGGGGGAGCGGTCCCCGACTCCTATCTGGGGCTACCGAGCCCGTAGGCAAACCTGAAAAAATAAGATGTTAGCTAGGGTCGAAGGTGGAACGAATAGAGGAGAAAGTAGCAGAATAGAAGTAAAAGGCTACCGTGATTCTGGGCGACCCATCAACCACGTGATAGGTAGGCCCATGTCCGGTCGTCATAAGGATGCTGGTCGAGAAGTACGGTAACCCAGTCACTCAGATCCCGGATGACCGGAGGAACATACCCATTGGCTGACAAAAGTAAGGAAGAAACAGTGAGCAAGCGGAATCCAAATTTGACGAAGCAATGCTAAAGCAGTTATTCGAGGCTTCGAACTTACGCTTGTTATTCCACTTCTCCGGGAAGGGCATGTGTTCGGCTGGAATAATATCCTCGGTCTTCACCCGGACGTATCGCTCCAACCATCCCCGGTCTCTGTCTTCATCCATTTTTTAGAAAAACGGATTCCGGCTGCCTTTGGCCAGCTTCATTACACCGCCCCGGAACAGCCTCGGGGAATATAGGCGTATCAGGTGGGCCAGCGTGAACCCCTTCCCGACATTGTTGGCCAACATCCGGAGACATACTACGACCCTCCAAACGTTTGGGCCGATCTGAGCCAATGTAACGCCGTAAACCCGGCACATGTCGAGAATAATCGGATCCACCGGAGGGTCGAGTTTGAGCGTGAAGGGGTATGTGTAAACGTACAGAAACCCTTCACAATGGTCGGTAACAGATTCGTTTGGCCCGGGGGAAAAAACCCGAACTGGACGGGTGTCCCACCTGCAGTCGGCCCGGACTATGTCAAGCTTCTCCTCGGTAATAGATGAGGGATACCGCCTCACGTCGAATCCCCTGTCTGAAACGGAGGAAGGCTTCTCGGCCTCAAGATCTTTGTTGAAGTTGAATTTAGCCGGTATAATATCTGAAGCCGTGGGCTCGAACTTAGTCGGAGACGCAGGCTCGGCCCCCGGGGACAACATCGGTGGAGCATCATGGGAAGTGGATTCGGACATCTTGAAAATAAGGAAGAAAGAAGGTTGAAGAGAGGAATTTAAGAAGAACAAAGGAATTGATGGTTCGAGGAGAGGCAAAATGTGAAACGGCGACGCTCGAGCAAAGAATATTCGACAGCAGTGGTGACAAAGTTGGTTCTTTTGCACGTAGTATGAAGCAATGAATCAATAGGGAAACCAAATGTGGAGTTAATTGTGTGTGGTGCAAGTGAAAAAAAAAACGCAGAAATGAAGTGGAGTTGAAGAAGATGCAGAGCGTGAAAATGGTAAAGGGAAGGGGTAAAGGGCCTTATATAGGCATGGAAGAGGAACGGTTACCGAGGACGACCAATCAGACGGCGCCACGTGCCCCCATCATTAATACGAAGCGACTCGAAACGACGTGAAAAAGGCGGTTGACAGAAGTGGACCGCCAGGGGCGAGACACGTGGCCGATAAAAGGGGATGCGCTACGCAACCGTTCCCGCCAAAATGCGAAGATAACGACGAGCTGACAGAACCACCGGTTTAGGAAGGTATCCACTCCCCGTTACTCCGATAGATCGGAGATCCGGGAAGTGTGGGGGCTATCTGTATACGGTAAAAACCGGATATGAGGCAAACCGGTGGAACGAGGAACCAGAGGAAGGAATGAGGATGTGCCAGATACTATTCGCCCTTGACCGGGGCAATGCTTGGGCCGGAGCTGAGCAAGGGCACCGACAGGTCTGCCTTTGACGTCGTTGAAACGGCCAAGCCCGGTGACCCGAGCATTCATGGTCGTTGGTCCGAGTAGCCGTTGGTCCGTGTGGCCGTTGCATGCGGGCCACGCGCCAGTAGCGTCCTGTCATGGTCAACTACCTACCATGCGTGTGTCAGACGGCGCCGTCAGTCTAATCCCACCAAATCCGTGCAGAGTTGTCCTTGTTACTATTATTTTATTAGTCCCCATTGTATGAGACCCATGGAGGTGACACTATAAATAGGGCATATCCCCCTCCTTTGTGGGGGTTGGCTCCATTACTTACCAAGAACATTCATAATAAAAGAGTTCATATATACAATCTCTCTCTCAATATCTGGTTCAGCCAAGGCCATCTATTTCCATTTATATTGTGTTTATTCCATCAAATATTTAAGAGATTATCATTGTTAGCCGTTTTCTTACTACATATTCACACACTTATTTTACACTATCAAATATACATCAAGATCCAAGCGCATATCCTATACCCGCGTACAAATTCAATTGGTTTCCTAAATTTGGGGTAAACAAAGATAAGGAGCTTTCCAATATGTGCAATTGAAACGAAGGAGGAGAAACAGATATATAATTAGATGTCTTACCAATCACCACCAAAATAGCCGCTGAAAGTTGTTACTACTAATTTATTGAGGAATTGAGAAGTTCATTTCATACCTTTCAATTATAAGAGACTCAAAGATTACCGCCGTGTAGCTTCTTCTCATTGAATTCAAAAAAAAAAAAAAACCAATCCGCAATTTGATACCTTCAATTATTTGGTCCATCTCTGAAAATCTCAAATTTCATTTTCAAAACCAAAGATTAAAATCTCGAATTACATAAATGAAAATAGTAAATAAGAGAAATACCAACATGCAACACTTGAGGAATCAAACGTAACTATAAATGATTAAATACTAAATAGAGATGCAGACATAGCACAGAAAAGGAAGAAGAAGCATAGAAAATACAGGGAAAGTGAGAAAGAGAAGCAATTTTGGAATAGGCTATTAGGAGAAAGAAAAAGAAGAGTCTAGATGAGACTCAAATTTGTAAATTTTATTGAAGCACACATGTCTCTTTTAAAAGGCATGTTGGACTCCCCAATTTGCCCTTGAAAATTTCTGAAATCCCAAAATTACCCTTGTTCGTACTCCCAACTCCCATTTCTGTAATATAGAGCCCGTTTGGATTGGCTTATAAGTTGCTTATAAGCTGTTTTCAGCTTTTTTGAGTGTTTGGCTGGCCAGCTTAAAGTCATTTTGTGCTTAAAATAAGCTCAAAAAAATAATTGGGCCCCTTTGACTTAACTTATCTAAAACAGCTTATAAGCTGAAAACAGCTTATAAGCCCAAAAAAATAAGTTGGGTTTTATTGAAGCACACATGTCTCTTTTAAAAGGCATGTTGGACTCCCCAATTTTCCCTTGAAAATTTCTGAAATCCCAAAATTACCCTTGTTCGTACTCCCAACTCCCATTTCTGTAATATAGAGCCCGTTTGGATTGGCTTATAAGTTGCTTATAAGCTGTTTTCAGCTTTTTTGAGTGTTTGGCTGGCCAGCTTAAAGTCATTTTGTGCTTAAAATAAGCTCAAAAAAATAATTGGGCCCTTTTGACTTAACTTATCTAAAACAACTTATAAGCTGAAAACAGCTTATAAGCCCAAAAAAATAAGTTGGGATACCCCAACTTATTTTTTTTTTAGCTTATAAGTTGTTTGCAGCTTATAAGCTGCTTAAAATAAGCTCATCCAAACAGGCTCATAGTAACTAACATACTGAGATGGCCATTTTCCATTTGGTTGTTATTTCTAGTGAATTAGAACCTATTTATATGGCTTGCTTTAGGTGTTTTTAAGCCAAAATAGTTCTTAAGTATTTTTATAGTGTTTGGGTAAGATTAAAAATAAAAATACTTCACTTTTAAGGACTTATATTTAAGCCAAAATAACAAACATAAGCTTGAAGTCGTAAGTTGTAAGCTCATCCAAATAGGCTCTCAGTCTTTTTCTTTTCCTTCTATTTAATAGGTGTTTCTAAGATGGGGAAATAAATCATATATACAACTCACACTTCTAGTTTCCCGCCGATGTATCACATTGTATCATTGTTGTATTGATAATGTATCAGTTCTGTATAGTTATATATAAGTTACTCAAATTCTTTTTGTAACTTTACATATACATCCTTATAAACTATTATACACTACATATGTATTACATATACATTCTTCTTATACACTATATATAATGTATAAATAATGTATATGCTTTGTATAACAATGTATAAATATTATATAACTATGTAACAAAGTATTCCCTTGGGGACTCAAAAATTGATTAAAATCTGAAGAACTCCATTGTTGCTTTTTTAAGTTTCTTGGGAAATTTCAAATCTACCGGACTTGTTGCTATTCGCAGATACGAAGTGTGCGTACGCGCGCGAGCAGAGAGAGAGAAGCAGAGGGGTGGTCTCCGTCTCTGGACTCCGACCAGTCCCCAAAATCTCTAAAAGAATAAGAAAGGAGTAGAGAGAGAGAGAGAGGAGCCTCACTGGTTGAAGGTCGGAAGGCCAAGGTCGATGTCGTTGTGAGAGAAGCATGAGCTAAGCGGATAAGTAATGGGGAATTGGACTAATACTGGAAAACTAGATGCTCGACCCGTATCTAAGAGTAATTATCTTTCTTAGATTTCCAGTGATAACATGTTGAGGCTTGACAAGGTGTGGCCCATGAGCTGAAATATCATAAACCAGCCCATCTAAAATTAAGTCTCGTTAGTTGTTTTGCATTTTTTTGCGCGGATTGCCCTTCTTTTGGGGTGGTCTTTAAATTTTGCCCCTCATATTTGTGGTCTTTAAATTATGCCCCTCATATTGCTGGTCTTTAATTTTTGCCCTTCGCATTGCAACTCTGAGCGTTCACGCAGAAATCATGAGGTTCTGAGTTTGAACCCCCGCTCAAGCATAAATTAAAAAAAAAATTGCAAGGTAAGGTTTGGATCGCGTGTATGCCGGACCCGACATATACTTGTTAAGGAATTACTAAATTTATGCTGGACCCACCATACTCATGCCTTATGGGCAGACTGGGCATAAGTATGCCGGGTCCGGCATAAATTTGGTAATTCCTTAACAAGTTTATGCCGGTGGGGGCATACTTTTAATGGGCAAACTTTTATGTCGGACCCGGCATAAACTTGTGAAGGAATTACCAAAGTTATGCCGGACCCGGCATACTTATGCCAAGTCTGCCCATAAGGCATAAGTATGTCGGGTTCGTCATAAGTTTGGTAATTCCTTAACAAGTTTACGCCGGTGGAGGCATACTTTTAATAGGCAACTTTTATGCCGGACCCGGCATAAACTTGTAAAGGAATTACCAAAGTTATGCCGGTAGAGGCATAGCGAAATTTAAACTCTGTCTTGCGATTTTTTTTTAAATTTTGACTGTGTGGGGGTTCGAATATGAAACCCATAGGATTTAACCGAAGGACAAAATTTAAAGATTTCAAATATAAGGGGCAAAATTTAAATACCACCCCAAAAGAAGGCCAATTCTGCGAATTGCCCGTTGTTTTGTAGGCTGTAGCCCAGAGTATTTAGTTGGACTTGGCCCACATCTAAAACTGTGCCGCATTTGAACACTTTCAACTCGTTGTATGTTCGCGGGGACAAAATTGATAGTGTTGTACCACTCTTCATGTATGTCCGACCTGTTATTTTCTTTTCTTTATTTATCCGTTGTCAGGAAGAGTGATTCAGATCTCACTTTACGTATTCTTAACGGTTGTTCAGTTACCAAGAGATTATAATTCGAACTATAGTATTAAGAATTGAAAAATGTCTTAATGTTAAATTAGGCCTTCCCTAACTATGTGAAAAATAAATAAATCTCATTCCACATGAGAACAATTGTTTTGCCCAGAAACTATGTGAACAAAAAATTATTCCAAATCTAATCAATCAACTGTTTTGCCCAGAAACAAATTAATGAAATGAACAAAAGATGTAGAGATTTCATCCGCCAATATACAACTAGTTTCAGGTGAACACATATTATTGATGATTTTGATTGAATGAAACGATAGAAGGATCAGAATAAGCCAAAAAATGGTGAAGACAGTTGATAAAATTATGACAATATACGAACAAATGCACCTGTAAAAATAATTTCGCTAAATGTTGTGGACGTAACGTAACGAAAGAGGGAATGAAAGTAAATGTCCAACGCCCTATGGGCCATGGCTTAGCACCTTTAAGAGGCAAGTGAAAAGCATTATGTAACGCCCACTGACGTCTGTCTTTCTTTAGCCATAATTTTATGGCTGTTAAAAACTGTAACCAATATGTTCATAACCTTATCACGTTTGTTTGTTTTTGTGCCTTATGTTCACCCGAAAATCAGATACACAGCTTTAGCCTCAATGGTAAGCGGCCCTCTGCCGTGTGTCCCAGGTCATAACGTGTTTGCACCAAACAAATGAACACAAAATTTAGTCTTACACATTAAGTTTTAACATTGGAGTATGATTGGATAATATTACTACTATATATATGAGCAAACTTAGGGACTTTTGTAGTCCTCACAAGAATTTTCAATTTTTTTTAAACCTTTTTAATTAATTACTTTTAGGTCCTAATCTTATTTATTTAAGTCAATTTTTTTATTTTTTTGTTTTTAAGGTCTACTTTTTAACAATTATCGAACCTCTTACCTCATTTTTCATGTTCTTTAGTTTTCTGTTTAGTGCTCGATATCCGCATTTGAGCCCAATTAATCCAGATAATTCGCACTATATCGCGCCTATTCAGGGAAATCGCTTCCTCCAAAGATTCTTTCCATATCCATGTTCAAACCCCTAATCCTTAATTAAGAGAGGAGCAGCTCCATCCGCTGCACAAGTTAAATTATGTATTTATCTTAAAAGTTTATTAACTATGTATGAATTATTTATTTAGAACTAAATAACTTCAGAAAATTAGAATACATAACTTATAAATGTCAAATTCTGGCTCCACATTTGATTTGAAGTAAATAATTTCATCAAAATAGAAGTTAAAATATTAAAAGAGTGGAATGAAAATTTTGCTTTCATATATTGAAAATATACTTATATGAATTTTAATTATTACTAACGTAATTACCCATTTGTGGGACTACAATGGGTATATGGTTGTTGTTGTTGTACACTTGTACTAACACAAATTATATTTCTTTAATTAAAATATCTATTTTTATATCTTAAATTTAGACCCGGGCTTAGCATGGGTCTCACATAACTAGTATAATGTATATTCGAACTTTATTAATGTGACGAATACAGTTAAACTAATTTGGATGGTGTAAACACCTACAGCGGACAAGTATTTTCTGGAATACAAGTGGGCACTAGTATCTAGTATTACAACACCTATAACATATCTAATCAGGATGAAGAATTCATGTAAACATAGTTTCTGATGCAAGCTTGGTGGCTAAGGGAAAATACATGAACCTCATTTCACTTTGAAAATAGCTTAGCAATTAACACAATTGATTAATCAAAACTTGACAATATAGAGTTTATCAGAACAAGGTAAAAAGGCAAGGGTAATACCAAGTAGGCAAAGTTATCAATCACTTTTCAACTTCAAAAAAAGCAATAGTGTATGACCAATAACAGTAATAGTAAGTTGAGCAATCTGACGCCCAAATATTACACAAATGTAGAGTTGCAAACGTCAAAAGTTAGGACTTTACATTACCAAGAAAGTTACAAATGAGAATTATAGAGAAGGATAACAGCAGATACCACTATATTAAAAAAAGTGTATAATTACTTCGACTTTACTCGTCTATTAAATTAATAAACTTTCTTGGTAAACAAACTTTTAATACTAAACAAATTACTCCCACGTACCCCTTCACCGGCCACCGTGCTACCACTCTGATCACCACCATCTCCGCCGCCGCCACCACCGCCACCAGCAACTACATTAATAGCACTATTTTCATCACTTCTACAACTTAACTGATTCCTATAACCAATACACATAGGGACATTCAAATTCAATACTCTAGCTTTAGGTGCTGACGTCACTTTCCTGCGACCTTCAATACCTTTATGTGGGCCTCCAACATTTCGGGTTCGGACCTGCCAAACTGGGCTGCTCCGGCCCAAATGAACACCACCACTACGGCTAGGACTAGTTGGCCATTTTCTTGATTTTGACTCACCAGCTGAGTTGCTACGTGAACATGGAGCACTACTCACTTTTCGGGTCGATAACCCGGATCCACTTATAACCCGAGGCCTACTTGCCCCGTTTCCAGCGGATCTACTTCTTGAAAATGGCCAAATATTAATATTCAGCTCAGTTCCACTAACTCCACCAACATGTTTCTTCTCTTTCCTCTTTTCTTTTTCCTTTTTCTTCTCTTCATCACAATCTTTCTTTTCTGTTTTCTTGAAAATATCTTTCCAACGCTTCGATGATGTAAAAGAACCTCGTTCACCGGATGAGTTGACTATTGAGGCAGATGGGTCGGGTCCAGATTCAGTTTCGGGTCGACCCGACCCGGAAGGTTCAGGACCCGGGCACTGTAGGTGGTCTAGAGGGAGAAGGACGCCATGGGAGAAGAGCTGATCAGCAGAGAGTTGATTGGGTTGAGGAAATGATGGGTTTCGGGTCATCCAGAACTCGAATTCGGGTGAATGGGTCGGGTCACAGCTTCTCCTTATTCCATTACTATTGTTGCATGGTGCAAGTCTTTCAGGTTCTTCCATTCTTCTTTTACTTTCCTCAGAGAGAACAAAAAACTCTTTTCTTTGAATATGCTTTTGAGGAAAGAAAAAAGAAAGAGAGAAAGAGAAGACCCTACAAGAAATAAAGAAATGAGGAGTAATAAAGAGGGAGAGATGAAATATGTAAATAAGGTTGGTTTGAGTTTTTTGCATGTGCGGGGTGGGTGGGTAGGAGAGTGGTAGGGTGGAAGTTGGATGAATGAACACAACAAGTTTTTTTAGTAATAAAAGCGGTAGAAATCTTATCACTTTACCTTGAGAAATGACAAAAGTTTTTACATAGGTATATGAGAATCTTGACAGAGATTGTTCTTTCTTAGAAGTGGTATATATATAATGGTTGTACTTGTACCTTGTAACCTTGTACTAGAGAATAATTTTATAGTAGAGTTTATATTTGATTCACATATTATACCATGTAATTATTTCTATTTTATAAGATTAATGAATATTCAGCTTAAAATATCTCAGCTCTTTAAGAAATTTATTCAACCCTTTATTAAATGAGGATCCTAAATTTTTAGCATAATTTGATGGAATTTTAATCATTTCCTAAATTTAAGCTTAAATGAATTGACCACAACTCAAATACAATGAGTATCAATTATTTTCTAAAAAATCTCAAAATTCCTAAAACTTAGCCTCGTCTGATTGACTACAATTCGAATACAATGAATCATTTCCTATGATATTTTGTAATTTGATGGACTCTTATGGTATTTGGTTATTTTATGAAATGTAAAATATTTTGTGTTTTGAAGCAATGTAATGAATTTCTTGTTTTATGACTTTATGATTGTTGTATCTTTATCTAGAACTTATAATTTAAATTGTATAAAATGGCACGTTAATTTGCTTTAAAATGACTTAGAATGTGCTATATGTGATGCCTTAAATTAGTGAGAAAACTACTACATTTTAATCAAGTTGCTTCATAAATTGAGTTTTACAAGTTGTGGCATAATTGCAGTTAGAAACTAAATTTGACCACATCTGTCGTATGCATGTAGGCCAAATATGCCCTTATTAATCTTCTAATTATGCTCAGTTAATTTCTGTGCGAAATAAGAGCTTTTTTGGCCTAATTAAGTAACGATTTGGGCATCATTGGGTCAAACTATTAATGATAAATGTTAGTAAATTTCACATACTTTACAGACATTTTTTATCCTTTTCTGTTTTGACTTTAAGAGATTACATTTTGATTGACATTAATCCATATTTTCAAGTTCCATAATGGTTATATTTTAGGGATACGAATTTTTTTATGTAGGTAATTAAAAAGTTAAAAAATTATATAAATTTGGTTTATGATATTTTCTTAAATTAATTGTAATTCTATTAAATTTCTTTAAAAGTTATATTCTAAATTCCATAAACATATTGGATTAACAAGTTAGAATATAAGGCATATGGGACTATTATTTTTTTGTTGACATGGGACCCGCAGTTGCGACTCTTCGAATGTGCATAAAGTAAATTTGTTTCAGTAATAGCCTGCAAATCACACAGGTGAGTGTGACGAACTCAACAGAGAAATCATTCAAGGAGTTTCGAACCTAAGACCTCATTTGGAAGATCACCTGTTTTACCAATTCGACCATCTTCGCGGGTTATGGACTATAGTGTATGTATGCTACTATAATCTTTATATGGTTAGTGTATCTATAAATTAAGGTCTTAAATTGATTAAGGTAATGGATTTTCAATTTTATTTTTGGTCAAAGTCTTGTATGTTGGACTCCAAGAGAGAATTAAACGAAAAAGACGGTGAAAATCAAATATAAGTTCGACCTGGTCCAAAGTCAATTTTATGTTTAGGGCACGATAGCCTAGGACATTGTCACATTAGTATGGTCAACATAATATAATTTTAAGGGATGCTAGTATCACAATTTAGATATACTATTAGTACATGATTTTAGGACCCTATTGCATGAACATCGGCGGAGAGGAAGCCAAGGGGAGTAACTTCGAAGTCCTATAGAAATGACCAATTTGATGACGCAATTTGAGACTCTAATCGGGGTACACTATTCCTGGTCAAAACCCGTTTCTAAGGGTTAAGAAATAAAAAGAAACATGTCATGAGAACAAAACAGATGTAAAATTTTAAGCTAGTGGATTAACGAAGTATCAGCATAATCGTTAGTTCGTTAGTTTGACATGTGTATTTTCAAATGGTAATGTGTGCTTTTGCATCTGCCTACATATTAAATTGTTGCATTGAATACCAACTGCCAGTAGAAACATAACGTACGAATTTAACATATTGGAATAATGAACTGGCTTACTCCCTTTATTGCTGCCTTTTAGTCTTTTAGTCTTTAGCATATTCAATGAATATATTGTACCATCGGTGTGTTTTAAGGTAAAAATTTTAATACAAGATTAAGAGTAATTAAGAACATCACGTTTTTTCATCATTTTACAAGTGATATTAGTTACTCCTACTATCTTTTTTGTATCGTAAGGTTTAATATATCGACAGTCCCTCAAACTTTACAGCTAATTTTATTTAGTTATGACTCAAACTACGATTTATTTCAATTGATTACCTGAACACATAATAAAATATTACTATTAGACTATTTATGTTCAAATAAAATACACTTGATCCTCAATTGGAACATGCCTAAGGTTTTACAGCTTATTGAGGCTAATTTGTATAATACATATTTTTAGTGGTTAGCTTGTCTACATAATATGTATTTGAGAATACGGGCAAAAATATTTCTAAAATTTGAATTGAAAATGTCAATAAAAATGTTTTTATCACGTGTTCAAATGCTCACTTGGACAAGCCGTAATGCGAGTAACAATTTCTAAGCCATAATTGTTTAACCCGTTCAAATCATCGTCAAAAAATGGTTTTGGTACTATATGATGAGCGGGTGAGTATACTCCAAATTGGAGCTACGAATTTTCAAGCTGCAATAATGTGTGCGATTCTTCATTATTATGTTGAAGAAAGCAGGAAGGATATGAATGAACCGAAATACATAGCAATAAGTGAAAGTGTGTGGCGAATGGATTGATATCACGTCATTGTTTGAGAAAAGGGGATCGCATAATATCTTTAACTTTTACTGTTGAACTTTCACTTCCAATATGCCCTTTCAGTTATTCCCTTCTAACCTCTTTACAATGAAGTTATAATTATAAATAATTTTCAAATAATTAATGGATAAAAAACAATTCAAACGATTAATATTTGAGATCAAAAGAAATGTTCTAGGATATCATGTAATCACTATTGTGCACTTTTTATACTTACTAACTTAAAATATTTTTATTTAATATCGAAAGATAAAGAACATGTAAAACATTTCGCTGGATGCAAATCGAGATGTCAAGGTAAATAATTAGAGTGAGGGTCTAGTATCTTAAATATATGAAAGCTTTCAATCATTCACAAAGAGCTCAAAGTGTCATGAAAAATTCATTAAAAGAATTTTTAACGTCCATAACTTTTTCAAATGAATTTATGAGGGAACTTTTGATACTAATAAGGTCATCAAGGCTTTTGAAGCATTCTTCCAACCATATGTTCAAATGACTATTTTATAATTTGATCATTCTCGTTATTTGACTATGTTTGCAAGACTAATATAAATAGTCTTTAAGTCTTCATATCATGGTTAGCTAATTTTAAAGATATAGAAGGATACTCTGTGTAAGTTTATGAAAGGATCCCTTATATCTCTTCAATGAATCTTTTTTGGATCATCTAACTAAAAATTTTCATGTATGAGTTCAATGCACTTCTCCCTTGAATTAAATATAATAATTAATGCATTTTAATTGTTAAATTATCCTCTCTCTTTTTGCTCTAAAGTTATTCCCCTCATTTTATTTCTTAATCATATTCTTATGATTCAATTTATTGCTATTACATCTTGAAACACATCACCTCTTTTACTTCAAAAGTTAAGAAGATAGAAAATAAAATTGAAAAAGGAAAAAAGTCGGGGTGAAAATTGTTACTCGGATGGAAAATATGATAGCGTTGACAATCCAGCTTCATTATTGTGCTTTTTTAAAGTAATACAATAATTTCCCTGCCATCTCACATGTTTCATTGCATTGCGACTTGAGAATGCTAGTGTTTTCTCTCTCACAAACACATAAACAAACAAACAAACAAATAAATAGAGAGGAGAAGAAGAAGAAGCAGCAGCACATATCTTCTGAGAATAGAAATTACATTCTTTGTGTCATATTATTCCTTGTACATTTTATACTCCTGTTGAACTTCGACATATGTTTTTGTTTCATATTTTTTGTCAAAACATGTTCGATCCTAAGACAAAGTATTCAAAGTTTGTAGAATTTTTTTAGCTTCATCGCTGCCTTTTAAACCCTCTTTCATTTACATGTACTAATAATCTTTAACGGTTGTGCATAATTATGAAAATGCGACCTCTAATTAAGATTAAAGGAATAACATGGAGTAAGACTCTGTTTCAAGCCAGTTAATTAAATTATTACCACTAAATCACTCCAGAAGATGAGCCGCACGTTCTGCCAAAGAAATTATTATACTTATATTTTATTTTTTATCAATTAAGTTATGTAACAATGATGTAAAAACGTTATTACACACTCAGATCACTAAAAATAATTATAAATAGATAAACAATCTATTATCACAAGTTAAACTATATTAATAACATAAAAAGTCTTTATATGATCAGTATATACAATTTAAGTTCTTTAAATTCATATAATAAATAAAATGGAGAGAATGAAACTAAGTGCACAAAATGCTAAATAAAAATGTCCAAAGTATGACAGCTCTATTGGGGGGGCACGCATGAAAGATGAGTAGTATCTTTGAGGAACTAAGATCATCAAGTCTGAGTAGGGACCTATTAATCTAAACAGCGATATGTTTGGTTAATGGTGTTTGTTTTTGTGGGCAAGAATAATTGGACTCATGTGCAAAGGCCAAGAAATGCCATCATTTTAATCAATTAAATCCATTTATTGAGCTTGGCCCCTAACCCACAAACAGTCCCTTGCCTGATAGCAACTGCCACGTGCCAAAATTATTGGCCTCTAACACATCACACTTATGGGTGATTCTTTCTCCTCAGGTTTCTTTCTTTTTTCGGTATTCTTTTTCTTTTGTGGATATGTTACTGTCAAAATACAATAATAACATACCTCGTGTAGTCCCATAAATGGAATTTGAGAAGGATAGAATTTTAGTTTTGAATAACTTTTACTTCATGAGTTAGCTTTCTGAATTAAGTAGTCAAAATAATCCAAAATTAATATTCTTTACCAAAAAAAAAAAAAAAAAAAAAAAAACAAATAAGTGTTCTAACACCATTAATTGATTGATATGGACTCATCCTAATAATTAGGAGAAAATTCACCCTTAAGAATTTGTCCCCTCTTTGTTGGATATTTGTTGTTAAGTCAAGAAATAACGAAGGTCCATTTCCAAACATTTTTCCTTTTCCATTTTTCTTTTATTAAGTGATCGTCAAGACACATCACTTTCTTTGGTATTTGATGTGTGATGCAACGTAATGAAACGTCTAATTAACATGATTAATTCAAAGATGTGCTTAGACACAAGTGCTTTTTCAGATTGATCACCACATTATTAGATACTTTTTTGGTAATCACATTATTAGATACTCACGCATACTGTACTAAATACCAAGATTTAATGTATAGACAATTTAATTTTTTTTTTTTTTTATATGAGCATAAAGCACCCTGTTACAGAGAGAGAGAGAGAGAGAGAGAGAGAGAGAGAGAGAGAGAGAGAGAGAGAGAGAGGAGGCTAGAGATAACAGAAAGTAGATGCATGGATGGATATTTTGGGGAAAAATGAACAAAGAAGAGTATGACTTATTGGCTCAATTTTATGAGGCACTATTTAACTAGTTAAAGAACCTAAAACAATTAATTCAATCTGATATTACATTAGTAAGACTAGAAGAAAGTACCATTAACTAATTACTTGAAAAGTCAGCTTAGTGGGAAAATATCACAAAAAGTCCGAATTCGATTTTGTTTAATGGAAACTAAATTATGGCAACTATGTATTGAAAGTTGTATATAATATAATAAAATTATTAGTATGTCGATATCAAATATTTTGATTGCTCGTCTCATACAAATATGGGAACACAATTAAAATATAAAAAAGTCACAGATTAGACAAAGGAAGATTCAAATTAAATATGAAGGCTACACTTTTGTAGTATTATTTATTACTACTTGATACTGTATGGTGGCCTCATCATACAGGTTGTTGAGGTCCCTTTAGCTAATAAAAAATCTTTTAAAAAATGATACACACTTGTAAGTTTGTAATTATTAAAGTTTGGAATAATTGATGAATCTTCAAAAGATTATATAATATGAATAAATTATAAGCCGCACGAGACATCAGATGGGGTGGGGATATGTGGGAGGCAATTCCTGCCAAAATTTCAGAAAAGATGCAATAATGGTTCGTACGTATCACAAAATTTCCTACTATTTTTTTTAAAAGACGAGAAAAATCGTGCATTTCTCACTAATTAGATTATACTTATTTTACATAATTCATGTTTCCAGCTGAAACTTTGTTTGATTCTCTTTGATACATACTTTCCTAGGCATTAGTTACACATGGGTGCGACTTCGATTATTAGATTAAAATCTAAGTTTTTTCCTTTTCTTGGAAGATTGTAGACGAAAGATTTTAAGTCATATTTTTCTGTGCACTCACTATTCCGTGACAATGGGGGTTTGACCAGTTTGAATTGACTTATTTTATGTGTTTTTAAGTCAAAATAGCTTTTAAGTATTTTGTAGTGTTTCGATATAATATTAAAGTAATTTAAGCACTTATTTTCAAGTCAAAATAATAAAAATAAATCAAAAGTCATAAGCTAGAATTCCTAATTTATGACTTTCATAAGTCCATCTAAACAGTCTCTTAATATGATCCTAAGTAAATTTCAAACTATTTTAAGTTTATATATATTCAAGTGGGAGGCGGTTTATGTGTTCATTCACACAGTCAAGAAACAAGTTAGTGTGCAAAAGGGGTTTAAAGGTATGTGCAGTATCACGTTGGCCGCTGGGTGTGCAATAACTTCTAAAAGGGTTTTATAAAAATGTATTGTATCACTTTACCAATTGTGTAAACGTTTTGAACTATTGAATTCTCCAATCCTTCGAAAACCCACGCCATTAACATTTAAATCATATTCTTAAGTGCGTAAACTTTGCAAGTTTATCTACTTCGGAACAATATCAAACATATAATATCTGAAATTTTATATGGCTGAAGTTTAATAATTTAACTTGAGTTTCAGACATATTCACTGAATTTTAGTCATTATTGCATGAATTTAAGTTGTATGTGGCTGAAGTTTATACAAATATGGCTGAAGTTTAACCATTTTTGCTGAAAAAGATAAAATGGTTTATTGATTTTTAAAGGCCTGGATTGAATCTAATCAGTGTAAATTATTGAGAATGATATTAGAATATTTGGATATCAAATTTGGAATGATCTGGACCAATTTTGAATGAAAACGTGTTGGTGAAATTTTTACAAAGTTAGTTAATTATTGCGATTGTAGAATTTTATGGTCAAATATTGGTGATCTGTCCTGATTTGTGGTCAAATTTTGGCAATTCATAAGAATTTGGTAACTTGTCCGGAGTTGTAACAAGGCAAAGTTTTTTTCATCAATTTGAAATTCAGCAGGATTTTGTTGTGGCCGAATTTTGGTGGATCCCTAGAATTTGGCCAAAAATCCTAACCGATTTGTTAGGATTTGTGAATTGTGATAAGGTAAGGTTTGTCCATCAATCTGAGACGTCGGTGATCCGTCAAATTTTGCTTCCTAATGGCGGTAGGCGGTCACTAATCTCTTGTCACAACACTTCTTTAAAATGAAATCAAAATTTTAACGATGACCCTAAAATATCCTATTTATTTACTCCAACCGCAACCTTAGAATTTCATAGAAATAATAAAAGATACAGTAGTAAGAAGGAATATATTCATGGAAGGAGAAAATAGATCTTTGCTGGTAGTACGAGGAAAATGTTGAAGATTGGACAGATCGATGCAATGAACATGGAGCACAGAGACTCTCTAACGTAGTACTTCTTGATGCCTGCATTTTTTGGTATTATGGCTTATCCTAGGTTCCTCGGATCTGAACAAACTTTAAGCCTCAATCTCAAAGAAACTGCGAATATTTCAAGTACCTCCCTATAAGGTACAAGGTTAAAAAAAAAAAAATATTGCATGATTTTTGTGGGTAAAAAAGTTCCCAGAGACGGAAGGTCAATTTTATGTGGCTAACAATTTAATTAGAGAATTAAAAGAACACTAGAATGTCAAATTAAGAATTTGGACATGCAAATTAAAGTATTTTGGCAATTATCTTTGTCATTAGAGGAGATTAAACAATGATTGGGATAGGATCACATCTTATGTTGTTCATGCTGATGTCAAGTTTTTCTTCATATGATCCAGATAATTTTCACTTTACGAGTTATCTTTTGGGGTCGAGGATCTGGTGCATTTTCGTAAGTCGTAACATATGTTGAGGAAATTAAATCAATTTATACGTATACATTTGAAAAAAAAAAACTACCTGTACACACTTGAATTTTTTCTAGTTATGCGAATTCAATTAAGCCCTTCAAATTATTTAGCTCTGTCCTTGAATCCTGTGATGAGAGTAACCAGTTCATAACTAAACCAATTTCAGCCATCATTTAAGCTAAGCCACTCTGTTAATTTTTTGAGTCATATGTTTAGATATTCACAAATCTTCGTTTTTAGGTTACTGTTTAGATTTTTGTTCTTATTTTTAAGAGTTGTGCGAATATAACTTTTGAAAAAATATCTTTTGAGATAACATGTTTCTTAATCTTATAGATAAAACGTTTGAATAACTAACAAAATTTTATTCCACGGTCTATTGTTTTCTCGTATGAACTTCAATTTGCTTAAAAGAAATCCTTAAACAGTGATTAATAATATCCATAATTTTTAAGAATAGAGGAAAATTATTCACTTTTTTTCGGAGTATTTTTTCACTTTTTAAAAAAATCAGTGTTTGACCATGAAAATTTTAAATACAACTTGAAGTTATATTTGGAATTTGAAAAACAACCAAAACTTATTTTTCACTTTTTTCACAATTAAACCTTGTTGAAAAAGTACATTTCAACAACAAAATATTATTTTCAAATATTATAACCAAACACAACTCTAACTTTAAAAATTTCAAAAAAAGTGAATTTATTTTTAGTTTCTATGGCCAAACACCTACTTAGTACTAAACAACTATACAAAGGGGCAGCTCGTGAAAATTTCTGTTACTGTTAAAAGAATTGCCTATTCCAGTAAAGGCCTTTTTCCAACTATCGAAATTAAAATAGCCTACGAGGCATGAGTAAGACCCTTGTTTTTATTCTATTAAATTGTACAAGTAAATTGATTTTTTTTTTCAGAATTTGCATAGCAGTGAAGGCATGGACAATTACTAATTACAACCCAGTACCAGAAACAAGTTACATATAATGGTGACGAAATTAATATTGAGTGTCACATCCAAAAAAACTGCAAGAAATTGGACCCAAAACAGCTGCATCCTATTTTCGTAGGTGCAGCCTCAAAAGCCTCCTGCAGGTCTGAATTCTGATGTATTAAATGTGGCAAAACAGTGACTCTCCTCTGCACCTGCATTGAGTTTCAACAGTTGGTTGGAAGTTGGTTTAATTTTTTGTGGCAGAATTTGTCTCGGTAAAATATTCATAATTTTTGTTTTTTTAAGAAAAGAAGTTTACGGCCGTAAACCTGCATAATATTTTTGTGACTACAACAATATATAATGAACGGAGCTTGTAAGAGTTTTAAGAAATTCTTTGATTTTTTTCGAAAATAAAATTAATCATCTGCTTTTCACATTCCGTGAATAGCCGGAATATTGATGAATATTTAGAAAGACATTTTGGGAATCGACCTGATTCTATCTCTATTCGTTTTATTAAAAATAAAATAAAATAAAATAAATCAAATTTTACTTGTTTTAAATATATGAATATGTATTTTTTTTTCAAATTAGACCAATAAATTATAGGAGTAATACCTCATAAAATAGAACGCAAGGGAGTAGCGTTCAGTCCTTTTCACATATATTGAATGGAGAATCCAACTTGTTACAAAAGGATCTGAATAGACGTTCAATGTTTTTGAAACAAGAATTTTTCTTGGAGAAGTTGCTCCTAATGGTTGATTTAATAAATGGACACGCTAGCTGGAGTATTAGTTTAGACTTTAGACATTAATTTAATTTATATATTATACTAACAATTCTAGAAGGAGCTGTCTTGTTCTTTTTATTTCGAAATATTGTGTTTGTTCTTTGTTTATTGAGATATTTTTAACTATGTACAACTTTATTTTTTAAACCTTGAAAAGATAAAAAAAAAAAAAAAAAAATCTTACAAGTACGAGAGGAAGTTTATATTATGAACGCATGTGTTCTAAATCGAAATATCTTTCCCTCTAGAAAGTGGTTTACAACCCTGTGGCTCGTGGCACAAGAATGTACTACATATTTACAAAATTGGACCTTTGGTATGTGTTTCTCTTCTCTCTTTTGTGAACCCAGAGCCATATTTTTAGAGGCAAATTCAAATGTTAATTTAATTTGAATGGTTAATCTAATTTTGAAATTCTTAATATTAAAATTTATTGTAATTTAATTAGAAAATTAAAGGTTCCAAATGTAATCTTCGTTAAAACTTTAATATATATGTACTCCCCTCAATATTTTGTACGTGGTGGTTCGAGGTTTCTTCTTTGAATTCTTTTTGTTCTTTTTTTCAGTTATAATTTTAAAGCTTTTAATCCCAGAAAAGTGGCACAAGTTATAGCCATCGAAGAGTTTGATGTTCCAGGTTGTCTATACAACGAAATTCTCTTATTCTTTCTGGAGGAGAACCATATCTTTCTTAAGCTGTTATGATGTGATTCATACCTACCAATTATTAACTATTGTACTTAATTAAATGTTAATTTACCTTTCTTTCTCCACCGTACTACGCAGTTTAATTAAAGCGAACAACGAGATTTAGAGAAATAAAGTCAACGTGACTAAAAATCTTTTTATATGAACGTAGACATCAATTACGTGATTCATATCAAATAAGTTGACATATTCTGAAAGTACGTGAAAATAATACTATAAATTATTTTTATTATAATTAAAAATATGTAATAATAAATAAATTTGAACCTCGTAGCTTTTGCTCCATTCAAAATATGACTTCCTCAAATTGTATTCTCACACAATTGGTTAGGAAATACGTTTTTATATTAAGTGAGTTGAGAAGATCTAAAATCTCAAGGGGTTGTGTATAAGCAAGTGCAAACTCGTACATGTATGTTTTATTTAAAGTCTTCAATTTTTTGGAGTTGGTATTAGTAGTTTCGTGCTCAGCTTCCAAAATTAATATTTTCTTCATGAAAAATTTGACTATCAATATTCCTTGTACTTGTGGTCATAGATAACACACAAAAGATCGAACAAACGGCAATTCTAATTCTAATGAATTACGTCCTTTTGTTATCATCTATCTAATAGTTTGACAAAATCAAGAATTTTCTTATAATGTTTCTGCACTTACGATGAAAACCTCCTTATTAGTTATAGCGAGAAAGAAGAAGGAAAACATTTTTCAATTTGCCATGTTTTGATTGATTAAACTTTTGAAAAACATTTCTCTAGAAAAACATGTTTCTTAAAAATGAGGAAAATGACTTCCCTAATGAATAGGGAAAAAAGTCCCTCGAGTGACATTCCACGTAGATTGTTTCCTCCCATCCTCCAACACACCTCATCTTCAACCAACATCGTAAACCCCATCTCCACCACCCTACCCTCCTACTCTCACCTCCCGTAATATTTGTCTAGATTATATACAAATACATTTAGGATAACATTTTTACTTATGTACCGAGCACAAAAATGATAAGTAAAAAATCTACTTATTTCTCCGATAAACATCTCCCGAAAAAACATTTTCCTTCCGAACACAATCCAGGACATTTTATTTTCCTATTAAAAAAGGCATGATTTGAAATTTCAAATCATGATTTCAAAAAATTTAAATGTAAAACTTAACACATAAGTTTATATTTTATAAAAAAAATCATAAATTAATGATATTTTTAACAATTACTCTCACCAACCAGTTACCAACCTCATTTTTATTTATGTTCTAACATCTACCAAATTATAGTTACATTACTATTCATGTTAAAATTTCTTTTTTATTAAACTAAAATTTAATCAATTGTTGTTGTATTTTCTGGAAAGACCTAGTAGCGTATTAATTTGTTATGAACTATGACTTGCTCATTTAATAAGATTGTATACGAATTGAGAAAGTTTTAATAATTTTCACAACTTGTGAAATTTTCATATCTATAAGAACACAACTTAAAAAATTTAAATTACATATCCGAATATGATTTTATCTTATAATTTTAAATCATGTCCAATAGGCTCTAAGCAAATTAAAGTTGAGGACTTGAAAGCAGCAAAGGAGAAATTGACGGAAAAGTGAAAGACCAGAAGTCGGTAGAGCACGTGGACCGTAGGGAATTCTGATGTAAAGTTTAGCCTTTTTACATGGATTCTGCTGAAAGGTGAATTGCTCTTTGGAGTCTAATAGGCACTCGTGTCTAATACTACAAACAACAATTGACCTGTCTCTCTCTCTCTCCCTTTCATGTGATTGATCATCACCACAATCTCGTGCTCAATATGCTTGGCCAAAAACCATCCAAATTTTACTTATACCAGCAAACATATTTCATTTCATGCAGTGAAAAATAATTCTCCATCCATTCCAATTAATTTAATCTCAAAATTTGAAAAAGAAAACGACAGTTTTAAAACTTCTAATCTTAAATATGCTAGTACATTGATGTAGATATAGAGCTTTTAAACTTAGGATTTTAAAGTGTCATAACAATTATGTGACTATAAACAGAAAGCTGTCAATTCTTTTTGAAAAGTACTCGAAAGGAACCAAGGGAGTAATAAGACAAGTAGAAGGAACGTAAGTTAAACATAGAGAGAAGTACAAAATACCAATGTTAGATGCTTAAGGCTTTTTTTTTAATTCAAACTTTAATTATTTATTGCTTAGTATTAGACTTATTCAAACTCACACACCTAAACTATAAGTTCTTTACAACAACAACATACCCGGTAAATTCCCACAATGTGAGGTCTGAAGAGGGTAGAGTGTACGCAGACCTTACCCTGACCTTGTTGTTTGCAAAAGAACCGCGGCTCAAAAGAGAACAAGACAAAAGGTCAAATAAGGACAAGCATAACAAAACAATATGAAAATGAGAACCAACAAAAGCGAGATAGTCATGATCAACACTAACTATCACAAATAAATAAGATACTCGAAATACAAGACCCAACAATATAAGCAGAAATCAAATGACAATAAACGAATGAGCAAACTACAAGTAAGCGAGACTACCTCCTAACCTTCTGTCCTAATTTGAGTCCTCCACAATCTCCTATCTAAGGTCTAAACTATAGCTTCTTTATTTCTAAAATATTCGAAATACCGTACTCGAAGAACAGATTTGACACCTCGAAAACACTAACAATGACAAAAAAGCGGAGACAAAAAGTACATGCTTACCGACTGAAAAAAAAAATTGCTATCAAAAGACAAATCAATTGACAAAGGGCGCCAGCTTTGTCACGGGAAAATCCATTGACAAAACAAGAGACCCAATAATAATATCATACCGGGAATCTGTCGCTCAGTTTACTTATCAACAGCAACACTCTGCTATTTTGTTTCTTTTATCTTCACTGGAAACAGCGATTTTAAAAGAAGAGGTTATATCTGTAATCAAGCATATGTTAAAGCAAGATTCGAGTTTCACAAAGACCATTAGCCGGTAAAAAGTAAAACATAAGCTATAAGTACTAACGTTCTCCCTCGAAAAAAAATCATAGTACAAGAAACAAGAAATGGATTTCACAACAATTCGGATGGATCTCTTCTCCTAAGCATCTACTCCCAACTCCAGAAGTAAAGTGTGGTTTACTTTATTAGCCACTGGACCAACAAATTGAATGGGACCTGTAATTACAAACACCCAGAGATAGTGAGATAGAATGCTCCAATTTTCCCTAAACGTGCGTTCTATCAGGTGACAGAAAGTTATCGATGATAATCAAGTAATTAATGTGTCACAAACTTAGATTCATTAAACCAAAACCAAACTCAGAAAAAGTAAGGTTGCTATAAAGAATATACCTGGGTTAATGTATCGGTTGTTAAGAGCCCATTCTTCCCTGTTTGAAGCAAATTTCTTGAATGGAGCACCTGAATATACATTGCAAATTAGTCTTCTACTTGGATGCAATGAATGGAGTACAGTGGCGTTCAGTAAGAACGCGCATTTGGAGCAACACAAGGAAAAGAATAGAAGTTATATTAGATCTGCAGAGTTCTAACCTTCAAGCTCCACCATAGCCTTCTTGATCACCGGCTTGAACTTGCCTGTAGAATTGAATGCATTTTCAACATTTAGAATATGACGAAAATGAAATGATGTGGCAAGGACTTATATATTGGCTAGCAAAATTGATGATGGGAAGAATATTGTACCATGTCTCCTCTCTACGTCCATCAATGCAGTGAGTGCTGTTCCACCTACAGTCCATTCTTCAACTGGAGCAGCCAAATTGCCGACCTGATACACAAGGAAACATAAGAGTGACTTCAATACAATAACTGATGTGTGAATTATATGATATTTTGAACTGAGTCGCATAGGTCCAAGTAGCGGCTAATTAGGAAAGTATGGTAATGCATCTAGTAAAACATTTTGTAAATAAAGAATTTGATAGCAGAAGAAGCACACACCGATGATATCAATCCCGTCTTCCCACTTTGCAGCAGTGCTCCTGCACCATACCCCAAGGCGTAACAGTATGTAGAATCAAAATTGGATGGCAAGCCACACCTTCCTTCATAACTGAGAAGAGGGACGAATTGTCAGTCCAAATGCCTCATTTTGTATAATATGATGAGGAACATGTAAAAAGCGTACCCGAAAAAGTGAGACTGTCCTTTAAATTGAGCAGAATATGCGCCCTTCTGCTTCCTCTGATCTAATTCAGTTTCAACCATTTGAATAAGCATTTTCTCAGTTTCAATTTTGGCAACCTGCAGAAACACCACTTAACATGTTACCAGATTATGTAGCGCAGAGTAGAATGACTTTAACCCTGATGAATATGTACCTGGACATTTCCGTGTGGATCTCTCTCAAGTAGCAGTTGTTCCTGGATTGCTAGGGGCAGCAAGTCAAAGAGCTCAATACACTGGGGAGTAAGTTTCTTTTTCCAAACACCAGCTTCATCCACCACATCATGTGCCAATATTTCATTTAGTTCCGCAATGAGTTGCTGAACCTGCAAAACACCACTAGATAGTCAGAACGGTTGTCTGTTTCCAAAAGGTTTACCAGTATAAGGAAAAAGAATAGTTTGACCAGGGAAAAAGTTAGAGCTGAACTTCAATTGGACGACATTATGTTTGCTTATATGCTGTTTTACCTCAGGAATGAAATCTATAAGCCCCTCAGGTATGAGAATAACTCCATAATTGTAACCCGACTCTGCACGCTTGCAGACCACATCCGCAATGTAGTCCGCAACATTCTTAAGAGTCAGTTTCTTTGCAAATACCTGCCAAAATAGACTAGGTTGAGATATAGTCGGTTGGAAGGTTGTTAAACTAATGGAATGTGGTATGCACATTGTATAATTACGGACTAGTAATTAAAAATTGCTCCACTTTCTCAACGAGGCATGCCAAAGCATTTACACACAATTGACCGGATTCAAGTGCAGATTAAATAATCTTGGTTCCTTTCCTCCTCCTTCCTTTTTTAAATTTTGACATCTTGTTGTATGCATTAAAGTAAAAACCGTAGACCACAAATGCCCTTCCTCCAAACCTAAATCTTTTCTTTCCAATAAACTTCACTTGCACTCTTGGATCGAGAATGTATTTTAAGCAAAAGGTGTAAACCTTTACAAGTCACAACAAGTGAATTAAATTTACAACATAGAGCAACATTTCTTATAAAATGATGCATGCCAATTTTACTCAAGATAAACAGTCATGTATTTTTCTTATTGACAAGAAACAAAGGTTTATATTTTCTCAAAAGACTTTTGGTGCGGAAGAAGAGTGTTAAATTAAGAAAGATACCTCTTCTCCAATCAAAGTTATGTTTGGATGAGTTTGCAGAGCACACTCTAGAGTAATGTGTGAAGCAGAACGCCCCATAAGCCGCACAACTGTTACAAGTTAAGGGACAAGATTATGATATTTCAGATGTAAGCAAAAGCAAATAGAGGAGATAAATGAGCAGACAATAATTGCTCAAAAAGACCACAATGGAGTAGGATGGAGACTTTCATTTTAACATTTGAACTGTAATAGCTTTTATGCCTTGACACAATTATGTCTCATAAAGTCCACCAACATACAAGAATTTTCATATACTAAAATATACAAGAGCAGTGATGGTAAATACTCATTAATTTAAGCTTTCTTGTCAGAAATTTACGAGCAGTTGGGAAAATAAAGTTCAAATACAAAAGTCAAATGAGCAGAAGATGAATTCAATCATTTAGATCAGGCAATTCCTTTAGTGCAACCAGACACAAATTGTCCTACCAAGAAGAAACTGAAGCTGGTAGGCATTGCTGTTAAAGAAATATTAGATGCTAGAAAACAGAAAGAAGCACAAAGTAATGATATTCACATGGTAATTCTTAGGAGTGGAACAGATATGAACTAGTAAAATTCTGCTTCGGAAAAGGAACAGAAAGCCAGACTCAGTTCCAGTAACCAAATAGCTGCATAAATATCGTGGAGACTCGCCTTCGCTTTTTCCTTTCGCATATATTGGATATAGTGCCAGTGGTTTTTTCCAAACTAAGCGGATAAGTATATACTAGCATATAACTGTTCCAAACAAGTGAAAGACACATAGCATATGGGGAAAGTGATCAAAATCCAAATATCTGAGGTTGTTCTTTAGAGTATATTTAGGCTCAAGAAACAACTTTATTTCCTGTACGGGGTGTAACTAGTTCAAGTTTTCAACTATCAGCCGCAAAATTATTCAACCAACCAACAATTTAGTAATGTCAAAAGTCATAACTACTTAGTGGCACCAAAAATATGGGAAAAAATAGCAAATGAATAAAGAAAAATCAAATGAACATTCATCACCAAGAGGCAAATATTAATATGCTAGCATAACATTCAAGAAACAGGAAAATTCTGAAATAACAGTGAGTAAGAAAGAGAAAAAGAACGTTCAAGTCTTAATTGTAAGCAACGCAACTTTTCAGATCTCTTTCAGTCTGATGTTCTCACTGCCTCGCGGATCCTCTCATACAGATCTGTTTATGAGAAAAATTGACCCGACCCACGCCAATAATCTTTTGATGATCGAGAAATCCATCTGGGGATTGGGGCCAATCCCTAGGACCAGCCCCAGCCTCAGAAACTCAGGGACAATGGGCCCGCCCTTCCACCTTCTCCACTTAATACCAAGCTTAGTTCGCATGGCTCAGGGCTCAAACTGGGGCCCACAACCCATGGCCAATAATTCATGTAAACCAGATAGCTCAAGTGTGATATTTATCAAGGTACGCTCATATCAGCGTTCAAACTCTCTGAACAATTTTTGTCTGGGGGGAAGAAAAAGGAAGAGAGGGGGCTTTTTTTTTTTTTGGGGGGGGGGGGGGGGGGGGGGGGGTCTAAACTTGAATCTGACCAATTTTAAGGCTGTTTTGAAATAACGGAGTACAACAGTCAAACTAATGCAGTCTAAACTCAAACAGACTAGAAAAGAACGTGTTTTTGTGATTCAATTTCTTAGGGAAGCATGTAGCTCGGGAAAAGATAGATTTCATACAGAATTGTGATGTTGCTAGGAGAAAGTATAGTGATTTTTCAGTTCTTGATGAGTAAATTATGTTTCACGAGTGTTCTGTCCTGGAATGAGGGGACATGTGATAAGAGGTCATACGATGGATTTCATCCCTCCATATGATAAGGCTAGTGAACTTACAATGATAGTATTTTCCTGTTGATCGAGCATCTATCATGACATTTCCAATCATTTCGGCATATATCTGTAGATTAAAATGGAAATTAGCATACATGAACCTTCACAGGATAATGTGACTAACAAGAATACGCACTTCAAATTTAAAACTTCGATCAGAAAAATGAGGAAATCAAACTGTATGGAAATATTATCCGCAAACGAATCCAAGGAAGGCGGCATTTGGAAACAAAGGGCTGAAGTTTTTCAAAATTTCTAGCATTGAGCATGTTATGCAGTGAGAAAATTGTTCTTCGCGGACAAACTGATCTTCTGTTGGCCAAGCAAAATTAAACATATAACAAGTATGAGGAAAACATCACGCCGACCACCAGAAGAAAGTTAAGCATCAGGTACATGCCCAACAGCAAGGTTTCAGTTAGCAAGTATCTTCTGTGCAAGAGTCTAACACTCATTCTTTTTAAGAGTCTATACTCGTAAGTTAGTCTACGAGACAGGGTAGCTAAGACTATCTGATGTAAAGCCTGAAATATTAACATCGTCCGGATCACTTTCATGCAGCTTCACTTTCTCTACTTTGTTAGACCTCTCTTTTGTACATCCACAGATCTCCAATCTTTATAGAGAAAGAAAAAAGTGCTACTCAGAAAGAGTTAGTTACCTTGCATGCCGTATCAAAGCCAAAACTTACGGGGACCTCTTTGGATTTCAAGTCACCATCTATGGTTTTCGGGCATCCAATAACCCGAGTTTTCATATTTTTACTTCTGAAAAACACAGCAACTTATTTAGCCCCAGCAATAGCACTGATTAAAACATCAAAAAAAATCAGTTCAACAGCTAATTTTTATTTCTCATTTTATTTTTTGGCACGGTATGTCACCTGAAGTTCTCAGCGAGAAGACAAGCATTTGTATTGGAGTCATCTCCACCAATTACAACAAGCCCATCTAAGTCAAGCTTCTTTACTGTTTCTTCAGCTTGCTTAAACTGAAATAATGAAATGATGGAATTGGTCATGACTAATCACTTTTTCATGTGTAATATGCATAGCTAGATAGATCCTAGAAGGTTCAGAAAATTATAGAATCTGGTGAGTACCTGCTCTGGAGTCTCAATCTTGTCCCTGCCACTGCAGATCATATCAAATCCACCCTAGAAGATAGAATATGAACTCTTAAATAATATTACGGGCATTGAATTGCAGGAAATATTGAAGTTCTAAAATATCTTGTTAGCAGAAATAAGTTGGTAGGCAACATACCTGATTTCTGTATGGGTAAATAAACTCCGGGGTCAACACCACATACTTGCCCTTCATGATCCCAGCTGGTCCTCCCCTGAATCCATACACTGTGCTTCCCTTGCAATGAGTCTGCAAGTAATCTACCATCCAAATATACAAAACTTGATTTAAAAACAAAAAGAGAAGAGAAAAATCTGCAATAATTGAACTGACATAAATTTCTCAACGATGATCTAACCAAAAATTCCGGAAATAACATTATGCCCTCCGGGAGCTTGGCCTCCAGATAACACCACTCCAATTTTCAAGCTCTGATTCATCGCGACATCCCCAGAATCATCGGGCACCAATGATACAGATGGTTGTCCGTATAAGCAAGGAAAAAGCTTTGCAATCTCCTCTGCAATCACCAAATCACCTCAAGTTTATCATACACATCACGTTCCAGTTTGACAAGAAAAAAAGTGTGCAGAGTCTTCAGATAGTTGCCAGTTATAGGAGCAACCATCGGAAGAAGGAAAAGTTAAGCCAAACAGCAGGCGAACTCAAAGCGAAAAACATTTACAAAAATATCAAATAATTTGACTTTAAAAATCATTGTACGCCACGTAAATTGACCACAAAAAGTCATAACAACAGCATGCTCCCAAAAGGAACTTCACTCTTTATTCCACATTTCTTTACTTACAGATTGGATTCTAGAAAGTGGAATATTCGAACAAAACCCTTAGTCCGATAGGGGGATAGTATACATTGAATCCAGACAAAACACTGAGATGAAAGACGAATCAAGCAAGAAAGGGGAAGGCTCTATAGAGTGTATTTAGTGGAGGTTGCAGAGAAAGACTTGAAACAGTAAACTCCAAGCATTTTTTTTTTTGAGACTTGTAACAGTTAATCTATATATCCACAGGTGTACTACATCAAAATATGTAGTCCCCCTCCAAAAGGTTACATTTCCAGCATTGATCTCTACAGTTGTCTATTCTTACAAGAGATCTAACACATCAAAAATATCTTCTGTCTGATCTAGAATTTCCTGTTTACACCAAAAATAAAAAAGAGCTAGGCAGTTCATCTTTAACTTCTGTAAATTATTCTGCTTGTTCTCAAAACATCTCTGGTTCCTCTCTTTCCAAACAGTCCACCATATACATGATGGGACAATCTTCCATCTCTCCTTTTTTCTTGTTACATTCCCATCCCTGTTCCAGCATTTTAACACTCCTTCTATGCTCCCAGGCTTCACCCATCTGATCCTCCTCAGGTTGATAAACATCCTCCATAGCTGGTCTGTCCATTTGCAGTGCAAGAAAAGATGACTGATTGTCTCGTTATGATCCCCACACAAAAAACATCTCGAACATAAGTGAAAACCTCTTTTGCTCAAGTTTTCATGAGTCAACACTGCCTCTTTTGCCAACAGCCAGTTAAAACAGTTCACTTTATAAGGTACTTTTGTCTTCCATATCATCTTCCATGGCCATCCTTCTTCTTGAAAACTTGATACATTCAGGTCTTTGTATGCTAAGTTAAGAGTAAAAATTCCTTTGCTATCCTTCTTCCATTCCAGAGTATCTCTTTCCCCTGTTACGTTGATGAATGCTGCCATTGTATTGTGGAATTCTGCTACCATCTCCATTTCCCAATCATTCAAGTGTCTTCTCAGATCCAGATCCCACCCTTGTCCAGTCCACATCTCAGCAACAGTAGCATGTTGCTTTTGGCTAAGGATGAACAAGACAGGGAATTTCACCTTTAGAGCTGTGTCACCCAACCATATATCATTCCAAAAGGATACCTTTAGACCATTACCAACTTTACATCTAATTCTTGCAAGCATTATTTGCCAGTGATTCCTGATTGCCCTCCACACAGTGCATCCATATGGAGTATTAACCATGTTTGTCATCCACTTGTCCTCCAAACCATATTTAGCAGTAATGACTTCCTTCCATAGCATGTTTTCCTCTGTAGCAAATTTCCATAGCCATTTCATCATCAAACTTTGGTTTTGCAATTTCAAATCTTTGATACCCAATCCCCCTGTCTTCTTGCTCACAGTCAGTTCCTCCCACTTGACTAAGTGAAATTTCTTCTTATCTTCATTGCCCTGCCACAGAAAGTTCCTTCTAAGGATATCAATTCTCTTGATTACATTGACAGGTATTGGGAATATGGACATCATATAAGATGGTAAGGCATCTAGCACACTATTGACCATGGTCACTCTTCCCCCAAGAGAAAGATATTGGCTTTTCCAGTTTGTCAGCTTCTTCTCACATTTTTCTAGAACTCCATTCCATATTCCTTTTGACTTGCTCTTGGCTCCCAAAGGCATGCCCAAATATGTAGTTGGAAGCTCCCCTAATTTACCTCCTAATTTCTCTGCCAAGCTCTCCACCTCTGCAACCTCATTAATTGGATAAATGAAGCTTTTATCCCAATTAATGTGTAATCCTGAAACTGCTTCAAAGATGATGAAGATAGTTCTTAGGATTAAAATGTTCTCTTCCACTGCTTCACAAAAGACAAGATTATCATCTGCATATTGCAGATGAGTAATCTCCAAGTTTCCTGCACCCACCTGAAATCCCCTTATCCAGCCATTCACCTTAGCTGTCTGAAACCAGTAAACTCCAAGCATTGAAATTTATAAACTTCTTTTTTTATCAAGAAAATGTGAGAGTTTACTTGTGATCTCTTCATAGCTTCTTAATTCGTCGAGATCAAATGGAAGGGTCTAATATATATATCTATATGTAATAATACGCTCGGTTTTATTCTTCTTCTGCAATAAAGCTTTAATGATTGATAAACTTCTTAAATCCAACTTTTTCAAGATTTGCTCCTCCTTAGTTTGCGTTTGTAAAGTATTTGGTTGAAGTTGAAAAGGGAGTATTTGGAAGTTGAAGTAATGTTTGGACATGCAGTTGAAAATTCGTGAATGAATATCATTACAATTCACTTGGAATACTCCTCAAACCAATATTTCAGTAGTTCTGAAATTCAGTATGTGCATCACTGTTGGTCAAACTATTATTTGCCTTTTACTCAAGTTCAGAATTTGAAATACTGAAATGACACTCAGATGCCCACAGTGGTGGACCATGATGCTAAGTTCTTAATCTCTCAATAACAATGACCGAAAATTCGGCCTCAATCCCAATCTAGTTAGGGTCTTTGGGTCCATTCATCCTAATAATCCTAAATTATGCATTTTTCATCTCTAAAAAAACACAAACAATCAAGTATATACTTTATACAGATGAAGGTGCAAACATTTAAGTTTAATAACTGATGAATAGAACATAAAGTCAAGAGAACATGCAGAACAGTATAGTAACTTGATCTATGACACAAAAAACATTTTAACTCTAGAATTTACAGTGCCAAATGTGTAGATACTGTTCATTTAAGAAAACAACACAAACTTGCAGTTTGCTCACAGGATAAGTAAAGATGAAGACACAAACTTTCAGTACAATAACTGATGAACTGAACAAAAAGACTAAAGATCATATAAAACACCATAGTAACTTCATCTATTATGGAAAAAGCATAGTTACCCTGGAATATGCAATTAAAAAGAATACAGAACAGTAGAGTAGCATGATCTATCGCAGTAAAAAACACTGTTATCCAATAATATACAGAAAATTTTAATGCAAATTGTATATAACTTGATCTATTGCTTTAAAAAATCAATACAACCCCAGAATACCAAGTTATAAAGATTGCAGAAGAATGACCACGGTGAAGATAAAGACACAAACTTTCAGTTGAATAACTGATGAATCGAACATAAAGTCGAGATCACGCAAAATATGACAGTGACTTAGTCCATTACGGAATAAACATTGTAACACATGAAATATACATACAGTAACTTGATCTATTTCAATTAAAGCATTGTTCTACAAGAAAAAATAACAGTTTAAAGAATGCAAACAGTACTACAGTAACTTGATCTGCTTCAGTAAAAACAACGCTATGCAAGATTATATAGTTGCAACTAACTTGATCTATTACAGTAAAAAATTGTAACCTTAAAACATACAGTTAAACAGGAATGCAGAACAATACAGTACTTGATTTATTAAGGTTAAAACAAGAAAATAACTTGATCTATTAAGGAAAAACAATGAAAAAATAAAGTTTAACGATTGCGAACAGTACGGTAACTTGATCTGCTTCAGTAAAATCAACTTTATAATACAGAACTAACTTGATTTATTACCAGAAAAAGTTGTAACCTTAAAACACAAAGTTAAACAGGAATGCAGAACGGTGCAGTACTTAGATTTATTAAGGTTAAAAAGAAGAAATTGATCTATTACGAGAGAAAAAAATTGTAACCTTAGAAACTAGAGTTAAAAAGAATGCAGAACAGCATAGTAATTTGATCTAATACAGAAAACCCACTGTTACCCAAGTTAAAATAACAAACCACAACACTGATTTATTAAGGTAAAAAAGAGGAACGTGATCTATTACGGAAAACAAAGAAAAACCAAGTATGGTAACAGTAGAGTAACTTGATCTGCTTCAGAGATTATATAGTTGCAACTAACTTGATCTATTACAGTAAAAAACTGTAACCTTAAAACATACAGTTAAACAGGAATGCAGAACAATACAGTACTTTGATATATTACAATTAAAGCATTGTTGTAATAGAAAAAAAAAACAGTTTTAGGTATGCGAACAATACAGTAACTTGATCTGCTTTCTGTAACCTTAGAACATAGAGTTAAAACAGGAATGCAGAATGATTTATTAAGGTTAAAAAAAATAATAACGTGATCTATAACGGTGAAAAATCAATACCTGGATGACCGGCAGCAGAAGAAGCAGGGCCATCAAGGACTTTAAAAGGGGTACCGAGAACACAAGGAAGAGGAAGAGGGTGATCTAAACGGCTGTTTTGTACTTCACTGTATACCGAAGCATAACGCCCCGTGCCGTGAGACTTCACGGAACAAGTTAAATCTCCGTTAGAGAGCATCGAAATACTGGCGGCGGCCATTCAAATCACAGTTGTTGTTGGGGGTTAGTGAGGGAGTAGCAGTGAAGTTGAGAGGCGAATAGTTGTGTCAGATCTTTCGGAGCTACCCATTTTATTGTTGCTCTGTCCCTTTTGAATTGCAAAGGGGCAAACTTGTCCTTGGAGACTCCGCCCGATGAGTACTACAGGGGTATTTTAGTACTTCCACCGTTCTAATGTACCAATGATATATAGTTTGATTATGAAAGGAAGATTTTTGATTCATTAAGGGCAAAAAAGATACTAAGTTAAATTATTACTAAATGTATATTTATTTATTTTTGAAATATACTAAAAATGAAAGCGTATCTTATAAATTAGGCGACGGAGTATATTTAGAGCCCATTTGGATTGGCTTATAAGTTACTGTTTTCAGTTTTTTTTGAGTGTTTGGCTGCTAGCTTAAAGTCATTTTGTGCTTAAAATAAACTCAAAAAAATAATTGTACCCGCTTGGTTTAGCTTAGCCCAACTTTTTTTTTTTTTTGACTTATAAATTATTTTCAGCTTATAAACTGCTTTTTTAAAGCCTATCCAAACAGGCACTTATTAGTAAAAGGGTATTTTTGTATTTTCGTCAGACAATACTCACGTGCCATTGCCAAGTATGCCATTTTGTTAGGGATTTCTTTTGTTATCAGTTTTCTTTTACAATCCTTTTTTAAGTGGGAGGTGGTTGGTGGAAAAGTGAAAAAGCATATTCCACTATTTTGTGATTTTATTCCATTTTTGGCTCTTCCTTTTTAATTTACATTTTTTTTTTTTGTCAAATGGGGGTGAGGGGTTTGTTACCAGAGTGGGCATTTCATCTATTTGGGGAATTTTAATTTTCAACATAAGTGGAAAACGAAATTGAACTGAATTAAGTACAATTCGATTTATTTCGATGTGATTTTGCATTTTATATTTTATCATTTTTGTATACGGTAAAAACCGGATGCGAGGCAAACCGGTGGAGCGAGGGAACCGACTGATCTGCCTTCTTCGTCATTGGAACGACCAAGCCCGGTGACCCGAGCATTCGTGACCGTTGGTCCGAATTGATCGTGGCCGTTGGTCCGTTTGACCGGGGCCGTTGGTCCGAATTGATCGTGGCCGCTGGTCCGTTTGATCATAGCCGTTGGTCCGAATTGATCGTGGCCGCTGGTCCGTTTGGTCATAGCCGTTGGTCCGAATTGATCGTGGCCGCTGGTCCGTTTGATCATAGCCGTTGGTCCGAATTGATCGTGGCCGCTGGTCCGTTTGATCATAGCCGTTAGTCCGTTTGATAGTGGTCGTTAGTCCGGGAAATCGTGGCTGTTAGTTTGGGAGATCCTGGCCGTTAGTCCGTTTTGGTCATGGCTGTTAGTTTGGGAGATCCTGGCCGTTAGTCCGTTTTGGTCATGGCCGTTGATCCGGGAGATCCGTTACGCGGATGCCACGCGTCGATAGCGTCCTGCCATGGTCAACCACCAACCATGCGTGCGTCAGATCGTACGGCCAACCTAATCCCACCAAATCTGCTCAGAGCTGTCCTTTTTATTATTATTCTAATCATTTGTATGGGAAGAGGCCCATAGAGGCACCACTATAAATAGAGCACATCCCCCTCCTTTGTAAGGGTTGACTCCTTTACTTTCCAAGAACATTTATAATAAAAGAGCTCATATACACAATCTCTCTCCCTCAATATCTGATCCGGCCAAGGCCATTTGTTTCCATTTATATTGTGCTTCTTCCATTAAGTATTGAACATAGCTTCTAAATGTTCATGTCCATAGCAAATCGAGCAAATTATCGTTATTAGCCGTTTTATTACTAAATACTCACACGCTTATTTTCCACTATCAAACATATATCAAGATCCAAGCACATATCCTATACCCGCATACAAATTCAATTGATTTCCCAAATTCGGGGTAAACAGTTTGGCGCCCACCGTGGGGCTAGGATAATAGTGGTCTTTGATCTTGATCTCTATCTTACCCATCAAAATCAGAAACATCTGCTGTCCGTCTCTGAAAAAACAGACCAAATGGCTAACAGTGGGCAATCTGGTCACGTCAACAACAACGAGATCGTGGCCGAAAATGAAGGCAGCGGGCCACGAGGATTGCCAAACCCCACTGACCCTTTAAATACTAACAATTCAATTACTTTGTCCGGGACACAAGTCCGGAAAGAACCGGATACCCCGAATGATAATATTGACTTGCGTTTAATTTTTGAAATGTTGCAGGAACAGAGAGCGGCGATTGCCGAACAGGGAATCGCAATAACCCAGCTGCAGAACGGAGGAGATAAAACGACCCCGGAAAAGGCGAAGAGTGTTGCTGAACCCAGAAGAGATGAGGCACGGATGGTTGAAAGCAATGGCTCCGGAGCTGGTCCATCCACCGAGGTTCTGAGAATGCTCGAAACGTTGGCAAAGCGGGTGGACTCGACCAAAAAAAGGGTGGAGACATACAACTCTCGGGTGGATCAAATCCCGGGGGCTCCGCTTATCTTGAAAGGGCCGGATTCAAAGAGGTACATCCAAAGGCCTTTTCCTCCGAGTGCAGCTCCGAAATTGATCCCGAAGAGGTTCAAAATGCCGGATATCCAAAAATATGACGGCACAACGGACCCTCACGAACACGTGACCTCATACGTCTGTGCTATAAAAGGCAATGATATGGAAGATGATGAAATCGAATCCGTGTTGTTGAAAAAGTTCGGGGAAACTCTGTCAAAAGGAGCATTGACTTGGTACGATCATCTGCCCGAGCATTCAATCACTTCTTTCGAAATGCTCGCCAATGCCTTCATAAAAGCACACGCTGGAGCCAAAAAGGTGCAGGCTCGAAAGGCGGATATTTTCCGTATAGCCCAAAGAGATAAGAAGCTATTGCGTGAATTTGTCAACCGGTTCCAAAGGGAACGAATGGAGCTCCCCCCGGTTCCGGAGGAATGGGCCGCACAAGCTTTCACAAAGGGGCTCAATGTTCAGAGCTCGACGGCTTCGTTCAAATTAAAGAAAAGCTTACTGGAATACGAGGCTGTGACCTGGGCGGATGTCCATAACCGATACGAGTCAAAAATTCGGATAGAGGACGACCAACTCGAGCTTCCCCCGGGGCCCGTAAAAATGAACAAAAGCTCGGAGAGATCACAAAAGAATTACGAACCGGAGGCCGGACCATCGAGGGAAAGGTATCGGCCATACTCTCGACAACCAAGCTTCAGGTCGGAAAAATCAAGGGATGGCCCGAGTCATTTCTCCGGGCGGGGGTGATAAACGGGTCGAGTCTCCGGTTCAGGTATACCACCGAGGAGTCAAACGAGGAGGCCACGGCTGTGAAACTCGATCTCACGGATGAACTTCGCGAAAATGTGTTGGTCCGTATTGCAACCCAGAAGCCGAAAATGGAAAGGTACTACAATCGGAGAGCCAATTTTTGACATTTCTAAGTTGGGGACTTGGTGCTTCGGAAAGATACCTTGAGCACCAAGAATCCCAACGGAGGAAAACTGGGTCCGAACTGGGAAAGACCGTACAAGATAACCGAGGTAACGGGCAAAAGATCGTGTCAGCTGGAATCCGTGGACGGGCAGCGATTGTGCAACAACCGGAACGTGGCTCATTTGAAGGGATATTACTGCTAAGGTATGGACACCTCATGTTTAACCTTTTTCTTTTTGCAAGAAGTCAAGTACCGGATAAAGTTAGGATCTAGGTTTGAAAACGCGTGTTGCACTCTTTTCCTTAGTACGATTTTGTCCCAAAATGGGTTTTTCGACAACGTTTTTAATGAGGCAACAAGTACAACGTGTTACTTAACAAAAATAAGGACAAACGGCCGGGAACTCGGGGTCACGGTCTACGAGTGGGGACTTGATAGCGCTCGCCTGATCTTGCAGCTCGGATAAACACTAGGGGACTTATACCCACATCGAGGTTTACCCCGGTTAGTGGAAAACGGAGGAGCTCAACAAATCAAGACCGGACCTTCTGCATTAGGTTTCGGTGTAAGGACCAAACGATCAAAATGAATCGTGTCCCCCCAATATTTGCTACGGCAAAATCAAGACCGGACCTTCTGCATTAGGTTTCGGTGTAAGGACCAAACGATCATAATGAATCGCGTCCCGTTTAGCATTTGCTACGGCAAAACTAAGGCCCGGTCACCGGCTATAGCCTTCGATGTAAGGACCAAACAATCATAATGAATCGTGTCCTATTTAGCATTTGCTACGGCAAAACTAAGGCCCGGTCACCGGCTATAACCTTCGATGTAAGGACCAAACGATCATAATGAATCGTGTCCCATTTAGCATTTGCTACGGCAAAACTAAGGCCCGGTCACCGGCCATAGCCTTCGATGTAAGGACCAAACGATCGTAATGAATCGTGTCCCGTTGTATATTTGCTACAGCAAAGGCAGAAGGAATTAAAATTATCATATGTACAAACATTTTGCAAACGCAAAGTTATCAAAAGCTGGTATAACAAAATCTTGGGTGTCTTTCTATTAAAAGGACTTCGCCCCGATGGTAACCGCCGTATTCCGGCACTGCCCCACTCACATACTCTATATCGAGGATTGTGCCCGAAATTCGACAAAGGCGACAAGGTCACAATGACCCAAGCCAAAGCTCGGCAAATTCCCCCAAAACGGGGACTGCTACATCAAAAACTTTGCCAAGGTTGAAAAAATACCGACCTTAAAGAAAATGCCTATCGTAATTCGGAGACATCTGAACTTATGAAGCATCGGATAAGTCCCACGGGCACGGTGAATTAACGACTATGAGTCGACCTGTCCTAAAACGGACCAACGATCATGACAAAAATAATGGCAAACATTCAAAACGAAGAAATAAGAAGGTAACGACGAGCTGACAGGGCCACCAGTTTCGGAAGTTATCCACTCCCCGTTACTCCGATAGATCGGAGATCTGGGAAGTGTGGGGCTATTTGTATACGGTAAAAACCGGATGCGAGGCAAACCGGTGGAGCGAGGGGACCGACTGATCTGCCTTCTTCGTCATTGGAACGACCAAGCCCGGTGACCCGAGCATTCGTGACCGTTGGTCCGAATTGATCGTGGCCGTTGGTCCGTTTGACCGGGGCCGTTGGTCTGAATTGATCGTGGCCGCTGGTCCATTTGATCATAGCCGTTGTTCCGAATTGATCGTGGCCGCTGGTCCGTTTGATCATAGCCGTTGGTCCGAATTAATCGTGGCCGCTGGTCCGTTTGATCATAGCCGTTAGTCCGTTTGATCGTGGCCGTTAGTCCGGGAAATCGTGGCCTATAGTCCAGGAAATCGTGGCCGTTAGTTTGGGAGATCCTGGCCGTTAGTCCGTTTTGGTCATGGCCGTTGATCCGAGAGATCCGTTACGCGGTTGCCACGCGTTGATAGCGTCCTGCCATGGTCAACCACCAACCATGCGTGCGTCAGATCGTACGGCCAACCTAATCCCACCAAATTTGCTCAGAGCTGTCCTTTTTATTATTATTCTAATCATTTGTATGGGAAGAGGCCCATAGAGGCACCACTATAAATAGAGCACATCCCCCTCCTTTGTAAGGGTTGACTCCTTTACTTTCCAAGAACATTTATAATAAAAGAGCTCATATACACAATCTCTCTCCCTCAATATCTGATCCGGCCAAGGCCATTTGTTTCCATTTATATTGTGCTTCTTCCATTAAGTATTGAACATAGCTTCTAAATGTTCATGTCCATAGCAAATCGAGCAAATTATCGTTATTAGCCGTTTTATTACTAAATACTCACACGCTTATTTTCCACTATCAAACATATATCAAGATCCAAGCACATATCGTATACCCGCATACAAATTCAATTGATTTCCCAAATTCGGGGTAAACAATTTTGAGTTTTTTCATTGTGTCATAATTTGATTTGCGTTGTTTGTGACCTTATAATTATTCCGTGCATTGATTTCTTAGTGTATAGCATCTCTCCAATAAGAATGATTGAAGGCTTCAAGCTACGACATTTGTGTTGTTTGTGACCTTATAATTATTCTGTGCATAAATTTCTTACTGTATAACATCTCTTCAATAAGAATGATTGAAGGCTTCAAGCTACGACAAATGATTCATGTTCATGAAAAAATTTAATTGAGATTATAAATTTGATCTTGAACTTAGTTGTTAATTTACTGGATTTGACTTATAGTCTATTTGGCCAAACTTCTAAAATCTGTTTATTTTTTAAAGTTTTTTTTTTTTTTTCGAAATTGTTTTTCAAAAAAGTACTTTTGATAAGAAGCAGTTTGTGTTTGAACAATCAATTTAAAAAATATTTTTTTGCAGCAATTAGTGTTTGGCTAAGCTTTTCAAACAGTGCTTTTAAATATCAAATTACTGTTATACCCCGAATTTTTTATACGTTGGATTATTCGTAAGCTCATTGGCATGAATTCAAGGACAATGTTGTTTTTGAAATACGAGACAAGGACTTTTAATTCTCGATTTTCATAATACACGATTGTTTGTAAAGTTCAATTGGTGTGGAAATATTAGTGGAGATTAGGGATTAATTTAACCATGATTATATTATTAAGTGGGGATTAATGATTAATTAAGCTAATTAGACCACTAAGCGGGCCCCACAACACATGGCGGAATTTGATTGGTGGTTAATTGAGTGGGACACATGTCAAAAGGGTGGACACGTGTCCCATGGAGGGGCTGCCTATATAAGGCATTATGATGATTCATAAATCACCTTGCCATTTACAATTCATTCCAACCTCAATTTGAATTAGAGATAAACAAAATTGAAAGAGAAGAGAGCTTCCATGCCATGGCAACTCACGGCCATGGCAGATTTGGAGCAGCTCACGGCCAGCTGCTATGGTGAACAAAAAAATTTATAATCTCCTAAGGTGTTTTACACGTCAAGAAGGCAGCCACCTAAGGGTGTCGAAGTGCGGGAAATGAAAGTGGTGCGAATTGAGCAAGTTATTATAGGATCTGTCCTAATCAATTCAAGGTAAGATTTCTTCATCTTGAAATGTAATTGGAGTTAAAGATGTTGTAATGGAGAGATTAATTTGTATTATATGGAATTGTTGAAATATGAATTGGATTAAATGTTCATAAAGTTGTGGGTTGTTCTTATTGAGTTGAAAGATTAAAAGTGTGGTCTTATGTTCGTATGTTGTTGTTCGTGTTGTTGTCGTGTTGTCGTTGATATGGCTCTAAATTTGGAAAAAGAATTGTATAATGTATCGTATACAAAGCGTATGTTAGTCCGTTTGGTGTATAATCTTAAATATTAGTGATTTGGATTGGAAAAAGGATTAAGAAAGGTTATTGGGTTGTTTGAGTTGTTTATGGGCTGGATCTTAAAGATTTGATATGAATATTTCTATTACTGTTGTTGTTGGTATTGTTGTGATAACAGGAGATTAATTGGAAGTTTGGGTTAGGCGAGTTATATAGGGGAAATGCTGCCCGATTTCCGTTAAGTTCTTAACTAACAAAATGATTCCTATAAGTGATTGGCTGTAGATTTGTAAGCTAGAAAGCATAGTTTACTAACGATAGCGTTACTTTCATATTAAATAGGCTAAAGGGGCGACGAAGCGAACTTGGTTACGGTTAACCTATAACAGGTATGTAAATCTAACCCTTCTTTCTTTTGGCATGATCTTTATAAAACAAACAGACGACGTATATATGACTCCAAAGAAGGTCCTATTCTTAGAGCCACTAGGATGACTAATGTTCTTGATTTCCATAAGCTATTTCATGGTGTCTCGATACATGTCTATGATTCCAGAAGTTCTATTTTGATATAATCCATTGTGACATTCGAAGGGTACTTGATATGATTATTGTCTTGATTTTCTAATAATAGTTCATCTTGATTATTCTATCGAGTCTTAGATATGACTTAGTTTGCATATGGTTGCTCACTACTCTGCTCGTGCATGCCTCAATATATCTTTCACCGAGTCCCGAGACGGGTATGTTTTCGTGCACCGTTTCACTGCATTGTTCACCGAGTCCCTCACTAGAGGGCCGGGTACGGTATATATATATATATATATATATATATATATATATGATATGATGATGTGATTATGGCGCCAAGGATGACTTTATTCACCGAGTCCCATAATGGGCCGGGTATGATATATGATATTGATATGCATGATTTACATTTTATAAGGCAAATGTATTGGTATTTTGAATGTCATACTTGTCTCCTGTGACCTCTATTTCAGTTATGATCCTCTTTACTGTATCACATGCTTTATATACTCAGTACATATTCCGTACTGACCCCCTTTCTTCGGGGGGGCTGCGTTTCATGCCCGCAGGTACAGATAGTCGGTTTGGTGACCCTTCAGCATAGGACTTCTACTCAGCTGTCTTGGAGAGCTCCATTGTTGCGGAGCCTAGACTTTTGGTACAGATCTTATGATGTATATGTATATGTTTATCCAGGGGTACGGCGGGGCCCTGTCCAGTCATATTTCACTATCGATACGCTTAGAGGTCTGTAGACATATGTGTGAGTTGTGTATAAGTTTGTTCAACTGTGTCTATACGATGTGTTGTGGATATGTTCTTCTGTAATGGAAGCCTTGTCGGCTTGCGTATGGTGACGATATGTATTGGCAGCCTTGTCGGCTTGCGTATCATGTTGATGTATTGTGGCAGCCTTGTCGGCTTGCGTATCATGTTGATGTATTGTGGCAACCTTGTCGGCTTGCGTATCATATTGATGTATTATGGCAACCTTGTCGGCTTGCGTATCATATTATGTTTTGATCAGTTGTGACTCCCCAGGAGACCGGTTATTTGGATATATGTATATATGATGACGTTATGAACCTTTGGAGTTCTTTTGCAAGTTTCCATATTGATTTTAGCTTCAGTTTGACTATATCTAACAGGTACGTATACGAGTGTCCAGGTCGGGAACTAGTCATGGCCCACGGGGTTGGGTCGTGACAATTACGAATAAGGACATGGATAAATTTACTTAATAATTAGTAGTAGTATTAAGCTGTAAAGACCCGTTTGGTCGTTATAGTCTCTCCGACACTTTTTCTCCTTTCCGAGCTTGGTTAGCTCACTTTTGACCCGAGGGGACCGTTGACACGCTTCCCAAGGTATCTAGATTTGATTCGGGCGGCTTTTTGTGAAATTTGGGCTTAAAGCGAAAAGGAGTTGACTCAAAGTTGACTTTTGGGTAAACGGACCTTTTTCGAAAATCCGTCGATTCCAAGAGGTCCGGATGGTCGTTTAGAACTTGTGTGTATATCTGGTTTGGTTCCCAATGCACTCGGATGCATTTTGGGACTTGGGTTGGAAAGTTGGATTTGAGGTATCGGGGGTTAACTCGGTCAATGAGACGTCCGTTGGGAATTCCGAGGCCACGAGTGTGTTCGTAGCGTGTTTTTATGTGGGTCTCTGTATGTGGTTTGTAAGCAGATGGCCTCGGGAGTTAGTCGGGATTTCGGTTGAGACTTGAAAATTTTTGGGAAAATCTGGTACTGGTGCCCGCCATGGCTGCACCAGTGTCGCACCAGCGGCACCGGTGTAGCGGTTGCCATGCCGCTAGGGCGGCCATGTGTTTTTGGTGATGACCGTCGTGGTGGTATAATTGGCCGCTGAGGCGGGACAACCGCAGTGGTCTCGTAGCCGCAGTAACGGTATCATGCCTGGTTATTTCATTAAGTGAGTATTAAAAACCCTTAGTCTATCATTTATTACCATTCCGAAAATTGAGCTCTTAGGAGCTATTCTAGAGGATTCTTGGAAAAGATTCTTAGTGGTAAGTCCCTCTAATCCCTTTGCTAATTCATTATTCCTAATCATCTTAGAATCCCTCTTTTCTTGTTAGTTCCTTAGTAATGGAAGATAAAAAGTGAATTTAATGGATATTCTACCTAGGATTTTTAATGATGAAATTGATTGGGTTTATCCTAGATTATGATGTATCTAAGGTTGTTAATCATATATCTTCCATTATTAGTGTTGGATGCTTGAATCTAAGAGTTAGGGTTTATACCCAAAATTAGGGATTTTGCTTGGATTTCGAAATTGGATGAATCCTTGAGTTATTTTAGCAATTAGTTGATGGATTTTGATCACTTAGTGTTTAATTAGATATTTTACCCCCGAATTTCCCGTTTGGACCTTGTGTGCCACGTTTCCCCAAATTCTAGGGTTGGTTTTGACCTAATTTGGATGATAGCAATGCATGTATGTATCGATCTTCATGATTTCTAATCTAGATTTCGAATATGCCTAGACTTTCTTGATCTTGAGGCAAACGGAAGGGCAAGGCTAAGGAGTGATTGTTGGTGTATTGTTGTTCGACCATCTAGGTAGGTTATGGCTTAACCTTGGTGAGACTTCGTGTAACGAAGCATATATTTAGATGATATTGTCGGAGAAAGCATGTAAACCTTCGGGTATGAAGTTGGGTTGGGTATTATCTTAGGTTGGGCCTTATTGCGTCATTGTGGCTAGCTACCCTGTTGTGTTGTGACTTGATTGCTCTATTGTTATTGGCTTGATGCCGCGTGGTAATAATAGATGTTGGAGACTATTGATATATCTTGTTCATGATATTGTGGTACCTCACTTGTTGATGTTGGTACGAGGATAGTATTCCATATAACTTGTGTAGTCTTTCATGATATGGTTTGCGTACCCATGTTTGGTACTTGTGATATTAACCTGATTATTGATGTTGATTCATACATTGCACACACTCACATCTCTCATGATATACTGTTGATACATTGTTGATACTCGATGAAACACTGTGATGAGCTGTGCTCAGTTTGCATGAGAGTGATGTGAGAAGTCCGATATCCGATGGTTATCCCGGAATCGTGAATTGTGTGGAGTGATGCGAGAAGTTCGATATCCGATGGTTATCCAGGAATCGTGGATTGTGTGGAGTGATGTGAGAGTCCGATGTCCGATGGTTGTCTCGAAATTGTGGATTGAGTGAGTACATGGACTTCTCGGGTCCCCCAGGGGTTGTGCTACCAGGACGTCGATACTTTCGTCCGGAGTACATGTGTGCACAACATTGCATTGCACCGCATTATGGCTTATATTGTGATGATCTGGTGTTTTTACTTGTGATGTTGGTTTCAGATTTGATATATTGAGACTTGACACACTTGGGTTTAGATGCTTCCACCTAGGTGATGACGTGTACTTGGTTCTGATTATGGTTGACTTATACTTATTGATTTATCTGCCTATCTTGCTTTATTGTCTGAATTATGTTAGCTATGCTTAGTCGGCCTATGATACCTACCAGTACTGTGGTTTTGTACTGACCTGCACTTGCTACATTCTTTTATGAATGCAGAGTTCCAGGTTGGATCTGCTTCCGTCTCTCGTGGCTGATAGTCACTATCAGTATAGCTTAAAGTTTCTAGGGTAAGCACGAGACGTTCGCTGCCTTGAAGACTCATCTTATTTATGTCTTACTTTCCATTCCAAGACATATACAGATATTGATGTATTATTATATTTCCAGACTTGTATGTTTCTAGTTAGATGCTTTTGTATGGCTTAGACCAGACTCTGAGTGTATTTCCTTATTTCGGCACTTTTTCTATATTATTATCGTAAGACTTACGTGATTTATTCTCTTCCGCTTAATTGATCTATTCATTTATGCCTTTATTATCGTTGGGTTGAGGGTTCGCTTACCGAGGTGGGAAAGGTAAGTGCCCGCACGACTTAGCCAAATTGGGTTGTGACATAAGTAGATAAATACATAGTCTTTAAATATTTATTATGAAAGACTACGATTAAGCTTTCATTTTATTTAAGTAAAATATTGAAATAAAATTGAAAATTGCTCGATTCTTTTAGCTTAATTAAAATATATCAAACGTCAATCCACAAATATAAAAAAATCACATATTGGAAATCTACTCTAAAATAAGAAGAAATACTTATACATGATGAGAAGAGCTCCTAATGATATCATCTCTAATTTTATTACGTAACAACTCCATCGCATTGGTAGACATGCCTTGCATTTCTGAACGAATGGCCGAATGTCCATCTTCTTCTTCAAGCTCTAGCATAATGTCTTCATTTGCATAATGATCGAATTCAATATCAGTGGAAGAATTTCTTCATATGAAATTATGTATAGCCATTGTAGTTGTAACAAGATGAACCTCAGTGTGAAACTTGAATGGTGGCACTGAATGTAAAATAGAAAGCATATTCAAGAAATCATACCTTGTGAAAAATGAGTTGCTGGTCACGTTTAAGGCTTGGTTGAAGGGGATATTGCGGTTGAACTGTTGTGTAACGAATAAGCTGTAGAATATCGTATTTATTACTAAGTTTAATTAAGTAGGTTATGATAATCAGTGTTTTAAAAGGCGGTGGCGTAAGGCGGGGCGTTTTACATACGCCTCGACGAGGCGTAAGCCTCGAGGCACGGGGCGTAAGCCCCATGGGTATTTAATTTTTAGTATTTCTTAAAATAATATAATTACAATAAATATTTTTAAATAGATAAAATTACATAAAAAATAAAAGAAAACTGTAAATAAATGAAATATATATATACATATATATATATATATGTATATATATATATATATATACATATATATATATATATGTATGTATGTATGTATGTATGTGTGTGTGAGCGCGCGCTTGATCCTCACAAAAAAATGATCAAAGCAATCCATTATACACCGCTTATAACTTGTAATATATATAACATAATTTTACAAGTATAAACAATACAATGAAATAAAAGCTATTATGAAATGCAAAACAATTCTAACATTTTAACTTTCAAACACGGAAAAAAACACAGTTTCTTAAAACACTATTACTATCATACTATTCATTTTATCTCCCTATAAGCAAATAATCAATAAAATTTATCAATATTACAATTAAAACATAACTTCTTCATGAAAAAAAATGTACAATTCCGCTATGTGTTTTTTTTTTTTTTTAAATTAAGTGATATTCACCCTCACGACGTTCTCAAATAGTAAATATTCAATATTACGACTTGTTATATGAGTTACACCCAATCTTCTATTTCTATAGATGAAAAACTATTAAGTATCATTATTTTGTTAAACAATTATGAGGGTGAATGATTTTATTTAAGGAATTTAAAATATAATTTGTGTAAGAACTGTTAGGCGAGCCCTGGGCGTTGGGCGTTAGGCGTGTTTAGGGCGTACGGTTGGGCGCTTAGGGCCTAAGCCTCATAGGAACTAAGTCACGCACGTTAGCCCCAAGGCATTTTGCCACTGTCCTGCCCTGAGGCGAGCCCCGGGGCGAGTCCTGACACTGCCTTTTAAAACTATATAACTTCTTTTACTAAGGGTATATAACTTCTTTTACTAAGGGTATTATTGCCAAGACAAAAATTTAAAAACTGCTTCTTCTTCTTCTTCTTCTTTGCTATTGTTGTTTTTGGGGAAAATCTATTCTTTTAGTTTTTGAAAAACTGCTTCTGCTACTCCCCAAAAGTATTTTTTTTTTTCAAAAACTTGGCCAAACAACTCATGTTTTTTCAAATAAGCACTTATTGGAAAAAAATAAGTATTTTTGGAAAAAATAAGCTTGGCCAAACAAGTTATTACTCAATACAAATTCTTATGTTTATTCATTTATTTTACCTTTCCCTTCTTCTTTTTTGTGGTTAATTTACTCTATTTTTTCCTTATCTTTTTTATGGGCTGTCCGTGATGGGACAATTTTTTCCTTCAACAATTTCTAAATTTGAACATTACGATTTGTTTCTCATAGTATTAATTTTTCTAAGCATAATATGATAAATTTTCAATTTTAGTTTTTAGGTTAATAGGAAAAACGTTTACCGTGTCATAAGTAGAAGTGTTTATGCCTTCATGGTACAGCTTGTTTCTCCCAATTAATTTTTCTAAGCATACATAATAATCTTAATTCTACTTTTAACGTTAAAAAGCTAATCGTGTATGAAAAATAGAGGTGTTCATGGTACGGTACAATAATATTGAGAATTTTGGTTCGTTAATTTCAGTTTTCAAATTTAAAAGTGTTCTGCCATTACCAATCAGTTCGGTATGATTCGGTATTTTTAAGTTTCGACTCGATTTGTGTGGTACGGTAAGTCAGTAACGATTTGAATTTATATACAATGGAAATTTATGACTTCAACAAGGGTAAACTCTTTCATGCTTGAAATGAACAAAAATTATCAAAGTGCTAGTTGGAACGACACACATTTGAATAATTATTGCATATGACTATATTTAATGAAATATTTAGGCTATTTTTAGAGTAAACGCAAGACGATCGTAGTCTTTAGGAGCCGTTTGGACATAGTTTGAAACCACGTTTGGACATGTAATTTGGATATCTTAAGTTGTATTTTATTTTATAGACATAAAAACCCACAAGTTATGAAAACTATCAAAACATTCTCAATTCTTATACAATCTTACCAAATGAGCAAGTCATAGTTCATAACAAAATTAATATGCTACTAGAAGACCTTTCTAAAAAAATGCAACATTAATTAATTAAACTTTTGTTCAATAAAAATGAAAATTTAACATGAATAGTAATGTAACTACTCTTTATATAATCCTCTCACATGGTAGACATAAATGAAGGTTAGTGAAAGTTAATGAGGTTGATAAATGGCTCATGGGAGTAATTGTTAAAAATATTTATCAACTTATGAGTCTTTTTTCATAAAATATAAACTTATAGGTCAAGTTTTATATTTAAAATTTTTGAAGCCATGATTTGAAACCCCAAACCATGGTTTGAAACCACGAGATGAAATATATTTCCAAACGCTGATTTCAAACCGCACATCCAAACGCCTACTTACTAAAGCATGCACCCCATAATTGAAAAGATTGGAAATATCCTCTCCCGAACAAATTCTACTCACTGCAACTTCAACATTCATTCACACTCAGCCCACCGCATCTATTTCTTGGTTCACTATTTCTAAAGATCCAAACTTATCAATGTTAATCTGCACTTTTAGGCTTCTAAAATTGAGGACTCCTGCAAAGTGATTCATATGCTTCAAGCTATAATTTTTCAATATTTGATATACCACAGGTACAAATCATGAGGAGACCAAACCATCTATAGAGTTTGATTTAAATTATTTTTAGTTTACATCATCTTTTGTTTTTTACCATTCTATTGTTTGCTCTTCTATATTGGGATCATACAAGGGCATGTCTCTTTAAGGCTTCAAGAGGGGACTGCCTTCCTTGATCAACACAAAAACACTGCCTGCATCTCCTCTGGAAATCCTAAGCTCATCATCCAAGTATGTTGTAAGCAGCCACGATTGTGCGCTGTCGGTGGAAATAGGAAACTTAATTGGTGGTTGATTTGAAATGGACTTTGCCACTGAGGAAGCTGTGTCCTGGACTGAAGTAATCAAGCCTTTGAAGGGGCTTAGATCAATCTTTTGCCCCAAGAATTCGACATTCTCGGGAAACTCGATTGAATCTGTCAACTGGGGTGTTCTAATTATGCCTTCATCAAATTTAATCTGAACCAAAAAACACAGTAAAATATGAGACTAAAATGATGGTCAAGTACAAGGAATGATAATTAGACTAGAAAAATGTGGCAGAAGAAGATATCGACCTGGACACGTTTAGGACTTCTGACTTCGAATTTGGCGTTGGTACTAATTTCAGTTGTAGTCAAAGGTCCAGCAAAGACAACAGAGTTCTGAACAGCAAAATTCTCGGAATCGATGGTCTGTGAAATCTCCTCGACGCGAAGCAGAGGTAGATTGCCCCTGGACAACAAGGGGAACAGACCAGAAAAAGATGTGTACCTGCAGTGTTCCAGTACAGTATTCCAAGTGTTCATGCCAATAAGCGCGAGTATATTACATTTACACTGAAGCAAGAAGGTTTAACATTCTTTGTGCACTAAACAATGTCCTTATTTTCATCAAAAGATCATGATTAGCTAAAAAGCAACAAGGCAGCAGTGATGGTAATGAAAAGATGACACTTGAATTTTTTGATGTATGTTCATGGCAACAGATGTGGACTCAGTCATTGATTAAAATTCTTTAATATGTATATTTAGCCATAGGATGCAACAGTATTTAGCACCCATAAATTTAAGAATTTTAATCAACCTTTTATCAAACGCGTGTGAGAAGTATATCACTATCCTCCTATGACTTGGGATACTTCTAGTTTCCAAAGTACCAAAGCTTTTTTATCTATCGTTTTGTACTCCAGCTAGGCGAGAATATTAATATCTCAGAGTTGATTGTTGAATCAATACACTTAGTTTTTATCTAATAAAAGAATCCGATTACTTAGAGCACAACAAATCCAATTAGGTAAGATGTAGACATATTAAGTAACTCTTCCAAAAAAATCATCAGCCTTAAACTATCCCTTCAATTAAGAAATTTTAACCAGATCAACAGAAGTCTTAAAAAAACAACATTAACTGTTTTCCCAAAGAATAAACAAAGTCCAGCCTACCAAAGAACAAAAAGGCCTAATCCTTGGTATATTTTTGGACACTATCCCTTTTTCTACTGAAATAAAATGTTTTGATATCTTTTCTATTGAACAGTTAAAACCGGTTATTGTTAAAAAAAAAAAAAAGGTTAAAACCGGTGCTAACAGTGGTGACAGCTTGTTGCCGTTTTACGTACGTTGGTTTATGAGTCAAATTAGCCGCCATTTCTAATTTATTTGTTTATCTACACGAAAACATCTATTCTAAGATGTCATCTCCCTGTGTTTTTTTCTTTCTCTTCGACGAGATTTCTAAGAGATCCTTTAAGCAAATTTTGGAGTTCATTGAACCATTAATCTGCTAATTCCATAGTCATCATAAATCATTTCAATCTTTTCTAACACTATGATCGTCTATAAATTGAATTGGACGGCTACAATGAAGAGTCAAACTAAATAAAAGAATAGCTTATTCACATCAATTATATATATATATATATATATACCGTTTAACAAACATTTCTGTTACCCTCGCTAGACCCCGCATTGGGAATTTCACTGGGTAGGTTGTTGTTGTTCCGTTCATTTCTAAGTAAGGAGGTTTATGTACGTAACAGAAATGTTTGTTAAAGGGTGTATATATATATATATATATATATATATATATATATATTCACCCAATCTAAAAAAGAAAATATGCAAATATTGCAGTTTGAGACACAACAAACAAACAAAAAAAAAAGGTTAATTTCCCACGTAGCAATATGAACGTGCAGGTAAAAACAAGAACTTACGCAAGTATCCATCTGCCATTGAGAAGAGTCAACGCTTCAGTAGGTGCTGGAGTTGGGTTCTTGGACTCAAGCTGAGTAATAAGTTCAACTATCTCTGCTCTAGTCTCACTGCTAGCACTCAAACCCCTATTTGTTCCATAAAAAGCATCTGTCAATTCTTTCTTCAGCAAATCGATTTCACTAGGTTCCTTTGGCTTTGGCGGTTCTTCTTCTGCAACTGCTACTCCACTTGGCTTTATTTGTTCTACTTCTGGACCCCACTCGTCATCTTGGTCGTATTTTGTTGCTTGTACTGTGAATCTTGGTTTTGGGTTTGTGGATTGTTTGATTGAAATTGGTTTGTGTACTTCTGTTTTTGATGGGAAAGTTGAGATTTTTGAGGTGGGTTTTGAATATTTGCATGTGATTTGGAGGGTTTTGCAAGGGAGTTGATTCAGAGAAGAGATGGAAGCCATATTTTTAAGATCTTGTACAGACAGAGTGAATAGAGAAGGGAAAAAAATGCTATTTGTGAAAGTGAGTGAGAAGAAATGAGTGAAGAAAACAGGGGAAGCTTAATAGATTGAGTGCTATGGTACCGTTATGTGATGCATTTAATACAGGCGGAGGCCTTGTTGTGCTGTATTGAAAAGACATATCTACCCTCCTTAAATAAATCTCAATTTATTTCCACCGTCCTTTTTATTTTGGAAAATTTTAATTTCCTAATTTTTTTCTCTGTTTACCGGAAATTATATACATAATTAGGGCTGGGCAAAAATAACGGAAACCCGAATTATCTTACCGAATCGAGAATTTCAATAATTGGGGCTTTGCGGGTTTGGTACTAGATATTCTTACGGTTTGGAATTCGGTACTTCCCGAATATCGAATTATTTAGATCCCACCCCTAGTTCTAATTATAATCCACATATCTAACACTAACATGCCCATCAAATATCAATAAACAATACTCAATAGTCAGCCTAAACAGACTTAGTCTAGTTACTCCTTGATCTCTTCGCTAGAAATAGTTTGGACTTGAGAAGGTATATTGAAGAGCAGTCTGAGTTTTTGATGTGTATTGTTGGTCTGTTAGCAGAGGCGGACCCATTACTGATTTCCGGTGCTGGAGCACCCATTGACCCGGACAAAAACTATATTTATTTATACAGAAACTTCTTGAAAAATGGATATATTGAAAGCTTTAATTGGAAATGCATGACGAGTTTGGCAGTGGATTGACTCCCAGGTGACACAATATTTAAGAATTTTCCATCTTTTCTTTTTTACTTGACTTTTCCTTCTTTTTCTCCCATCCAACTTGTCTTTTCTTTATTGGTTTTTAGTTTGCTGAGTTTTTCTTTTACTCCGTTTTTTAACTTAGAAATTCTTAAGTTTCTTAGTTGTACCCCTGACTTCTCCTTTTTCTCCATAGATCCTTCTTCTTTTACCCTTTGTTTCGACTTTCTTTGTTCACTTTTTCATCCATCTTTTTTTTGACGTTTTTTATTATTGCGTTCAAATAATTCTATGTTTATACTTTACTATCGATAGAAACTTACACTTTACTTTAAAGGGAGGTCAACACCCACGAACTTAAAATCCTGGATCCGTCACTATCGATTAGAAAACCAAAATGATCGTGTAATAGTTGAAGTTTATGTTTTGGCAATCAAGGAGTTATAAATGAAGTTGAATTTGATCAAAATATCTGATTGCATATTTGTACTATTTCAAATTACAGAAAGCTGACTGCATACATTGACTGAAAGGTTGCTTTTTTTTTTCTTTCTCTAATTTGGATCAAGTTTAAATAATTTTCTTTGTCATAAATAGCATTAAAAAAACTCAGTCCAATCACAATTTTATGGAGTGAACTTTCTTTAAATTGTTAAAAATCATTTTAATGAATAACATAGACAATTAAAGACAATACTTCCTTATATGTTATGATTTTGACATCCTGTTTTACATGTTATGATTTGACATTGATTTATTTTTCCACGTATCTTTTACTGATCATAAACTTTTAGTATGAGAATTTTAATATAGTTTATTCTAGAATTTTATATTGCCATTATATTTTTGTTTTACTCAACCATGATTAAGTTATAAAGATGTCTACATGTTATGTATCTACTGCCTTACTAGTCAAGTGCATAAACTGGTCATCGCTAAATTATTTCTTATTTTAATTTCACTACTTAAAAAAGCTTTCCTTATTTAATACTCCCTCCGTTCCATAAAAGTGGTATTTTAGGCTTTATACTTTGTTTTAAAATAAATGGTATTTTAGAATTTCAAAAAGAAATTGATCTTGTTTTTTAAAACTTACTTTTATTTATAATTAAGAATCATTAAGTAACTTTTCTTTTTCTAGACATTACTTAGGGGTATGTTAGTAAAAACACTCATAATTTTTTAGAAATGGTAATTTCTTAAGGGGCGTGCATGGGCTAAAAACATCAATGAAGGGATTAATGTGAAGTTATCAGGCAGGGGTACTTTGGGGTTTTCGAATATTTGGCCTAGGAATGAGACACGTAACTCTACGCTTGTAGACCAGATTTAAAGATCCTTTATTGTGTGTCTGGTGCAGATGGGAGTACGAACAAATGAGGAAAGTGACGTGAAGCACAGAAAAGATGTTGGAAATTTTGTCAATTTGCGCCAAACTAAGCACTCATGTCCAACAATATAAAAGCCCTAGAATTTTCTATTTTTTTTTTATCCTTTCGTATTTCTTCAAAATTCGGCTATTCTTTTTTCCTTTTTGTTTTTTATACATTTTAAGTGGTGGAGAAGATGAATTTTGTTTGTACAGGATATTTTAGCTATAATGATGTCCAAAATTCTAATTGGATGATAATGAGATTAGGATTTAAAGCTAGTAAATATAGATTATATAACTGCAATCAGAGTCTTTTTCTTTGTGATAATGGATCAACATGATCTACAAATATATCTCTTAAATTGTCAATCTATCTATATATAATATAAAGTTAGACATAGACAAGGTGATGTGACAATTCTCTCTGGCCAGCATTAATATTTATCTTTTTTCTCAATTTTTTACCTTTTAAACTTTATTTTTCATCTAAAAAAAGAAGCAATTTAATGTATAAGGTGTTATATGTCGATCCCACGTCCTCTTATCATTAAACCCCATCAAATCTCATTATTTCATCAAATGTAACGCTGCTTATATTCTCTGTTTATGCATCCACGTTCATTCCCCATTAATACTCATTACTTCACTCAAAGTTTGAGGTGAATCTTTATAAGTGATGTCAAAAGAATTCTAGAAGAGGATGTGGTCTGTTTGAGTCAAAAATTGTAGTTTGCCCAAATAGTTAAATTTGTGTTAGAAGTTAAATAAGGTTAATCACAGTTGATAGTAATTTGATGAAAATTGTTGAATTAACACAAGCAAGTTATTCAAAAATTGATAAAGAATAAGTAAATAGAAAGAAAGAGTGAACTTATGCTAATTGTGATGAATAGTAGTAACGGATTTCTCCTTTCCCAGAATGAACAAGAACTTGATGATAAAAGAATTGTTTGCAATAATAATAAGTAGAAAGTAATCAAGAATAATCTATTTTTCAGTAAGTATTCGATGCCTAGATATACAAGCGAAAGTACTTTTTACATGTATTTGGTCCTCTCTCGTGCCTTTCCCATTGTGTGTATGTAACGGCGATCATTAATTGCTGAATTAATGATTGTCATTTAATTTCTTGATTCTGGCTGTCAAAAACCATTTCGCAGTTACTGCATTAACTCTATTTAATGTGTAATTAAGAGGGTCTCGTATGTTATTCCCACTACTAAAAAAACGGAAAAAATCGTTGACAAAAACCGACGTCCAGCGTCGGTTTTTTTAATGAAACCGACGGGAAACCGACCATTTCAGGTCCGTCGGTTTTCATAGCCTCGCTTTTGGAAAACCGACGGACCACGTCGGTTTTTTCCGACTGACTGCGTCGGTTACGTAGTCTGTCGGGTTTTATTCAAAAAATTTAAAAAAAATTAAAAAAACCGACGGACAGAGTCGGTTTTATTAATTTCTGATTTTTTATCTTATATATAAATAATATATATATTATGAAAAAAAACGACGCACTGCGTCGGTTTTTTATATAATTTTTTTTATTTTAATTAAAAAACCGACACACTGCGTCGGTTTTTTTTATAAAATTTAAGAATTAATTTCCAGAAAATCGACGGACAGAGTCGGTTTTTCGTCGATTTTCTGGAAAATCTGCAAAATTAATTTCCAGAAAATCGATGGACAGAGTCGGTTTTTCGCCGATTTTTGGAAAATCTGCAAAATTAATTTCCAGAAAACCGACGGACTGAGTCGGTTTTCTAGAAAATTTCGAGCATGCAAATCATGCATTTTCTGCAACCACACTGCACAGAAACCAGTACCAAAAGATGCTCAGAAACCAATAACAAAAGCTGCTCAAAACTAGCATTAAAATACTCCAAATCAATTCTAAAAGAGCTACAACACATAAAATCACCCTAAGTAATAATAAAACACATCAAACACTATCTAAACACATCAAATACGATCTAAATAGGCCTTCAAAGTTCAGAAATATTTAAATGTCCAACCAATTTTAACTTTGAATTCTCAATAATAATTCTAACTTTAATAACTTATGGATTCTAACTTTAATTCTAAAAATTGAAAAGTAAATCTAGTTAAATAAAGTCTACATTTTAGTTTTGAGGTTATAGAAATATTATAACTTAATAATTCTAACATAACTTAATAATTCTAAGTTTGAAAAGCACAATTCCAACCAATTCTAAAAATTGAAAAGTAAATCTAGAGAAATAAAACCTACATTTTAGTATTGAGGTTATAGAAATACTATAACTTAACAATTCTAACTTTGGAAAGCACAATCCCAATCAATTCTAACTTTGAATTCTCAATAACAATTCTAACTTTAATAACTTATGGATTCTAACTTTAATTCTAAAATTGAAAAGTAAATCTAGTCAAATAAAGTCTACATTTTAGTTTTGAGGTTATAGAAATATTATAACTTAATAATTCTAACATAACTTAATAATTCTAACTTTGAAAAGCACAATTCCAACCAATTCTAAAAATTGAAAAGTAAATCTAGAGAAATAAAATCTACATTTTAGTATTGAGGTTATAAAAATACTATAACTTAACAATTCTAACTTTGAAAAGCACAATCCCAACCAATTCTAACTTTGAATTCTCAATAACAATTCTAACTTTAATAACTTATGGATTCTAACTTTAATTCTAAAATTGAAAAGTAAATCTAGTCAAATAAAATCTACATTTTAGTTTTGAGGTTATACAAATATTATAACTTAATAATTCTAACATAACTTAATAATTCTAACTTTGAAAAGCACAATTCCAACCAATTCTAAAAATTGAAAAGTAAATCTAGTGAAATAAAATCTACATTTTAGTATTGAGGTTATAGAAATACTATAACTTAACAATTCTAACTTTGAAAAGCACAATCTCAACCAATTCTAACTTTGAATTCTCAATAACAATTCTAACTTTAATAACTTATGGATTCTAACTTTAATTCTAAAAATTGAAAAGTAAATCTAGTCAAATAAAGTCTACATTTTAGTTTTGAGGTTATAGAAATATTATAACTTAATAATTCTAACATAACTTAATAATTCTAACTTTGAAAAGCACAATTCCAACCAATCTAAAAATTGAAAAGTAAATCTAGAGAAATAAAATCTACATTTTAGTATTGAGGTTATAGAAATACTATAACTTAACAATTCTAACTTTGAAAAGCACAATCTCAACCAATTCTAACTTTGAATTCTCAATAACAATTCTAACTTTAATAACTTATGGATTCTAACTTTAATTCTAAAAATTGAAAAGTAAATCTAGTCAAATAAAGTCTACATTTTAGTTTTGAGGTTATAGAAATATTATAACTTAATAATCCTAACATAACTTAATAATTCTAACTTTGAAAAGCACAATTCCAACCAATTCTAAAAATTGAAAAGTAAATCTAGAGAAATAAAATCTACATTTTAGTATTGAGGTTATAGAAATACTATAACTTAACAATTCTAACTTTGAAAAGCACAATCTCAACCAATTCTAACTTTGAATTCTCAATAACAATTCTAACTTTAATAACTTATGGATTCTAACTTTAATTCTAAAAATTGAAAAGTAAATCTAGTCAAATAAAGTCTACATTTTAGTTTTGAGGTTATAGAAATATTATAACTTAATAATTCTAACATAACTTAATAATTCTAACTTTGAAAAGCACAATCCCAACCAATTCTAACTTTGAATTCTCAATAACAATTATAACTTTAATAACTTATGGATTCTAACTTTAATTCTAAAAATTGAAAAGTAAATCTAGTCAAATAAAGTCTACATTTTAGTATTGAGGTTATAGAAATATTATAACTTAATAATTCTAACATAACTTAATAATTCTAACTTTGAAAAGCACAATTCCAACCAATTCTAAAAATTGAAAAGTAAATCTAGAGAAATAAAATCTACATTTTAGTATTGAGGTTATAGAAATATTATAACTTAACAATTCTAACTTTGAAAAGCACAATCTCAACCAATTCTAATTTGGAATGATCAATAACAATTCTAATAACTTATGGAATTCTAACAAAAAGCACAATCCAACAAAAAAAAAAAAAAAAACTAGTCAAATAATTAAAGTATACATTTTTGCACATATTCAACATCAATAATATTACAAAGAATGATAACTAAGCTAACACAAATACATTGACAAAGAACATGAAATATAGCACAATCTCAAGCCAAAAAAAAAAAAAAATGACAACTAAACTAGTCAAATAAAGTTTACATTTTTTTCACAAATTCAACATTAATAACATTGCAAATGATGTTTAACAAAGCTAAATAGATTAGCATTAGGCCTAAAATCTACAAATAAAACTAAAATTGAAAGAATTTTAAAAGCCCTAATTTAAGAGAAACTAACCTCAATTAATTAACTTCAAAACGGGTCTGGGGTTGGTGGGGACGGGCTGCGCAGGCAGCAGCGCTGGGCGGCGGGGCTGGGCGGAGGGGAGGGGGCGGCAGGTAGCTAGGGTTTGAGGGGAATGAGAGTTTAATTGGGAAGAGGAGAAGAAATGGGTATGAAAACCCGTCTGGAATGTTTTTAAAGAAAAACCGACGGACAAAACCGACCCTGTCCGTCGGTTTTTCCCGCACGTTTGACCAGATTTGACCCAAAAATTAAAAAAAAAAAAAACCGACCCTGTCCGTCGGTTTCCTAAAAAAAAAAATTCTTTATTATTTTTTTTAAAAACAAATTGAATTGCATATTATTTAAAATATTGTTAAAAATAAAACTGACGTCGTCCGTCGGTTTTATATTATTATTATTATTTTTTTAATAAAAACCGTCGTGGGACGTCGGTTTTTTTTTTTTGCGGATATATAATTTCAAAATTTTGCGGAAAAAACCAACGTTGTCCGTCGTTTTTTTAACTAAAAAAAAAATAAAAAAAAATTAGAAATACACAAAACCGACGCACTGAGTCGGTTTTCCGTCGGTTTTTCAAAGAGACGCAGTCCGTCGAATTTTGCCAGTTTTTTAGTAGTGTCCCGCTGATGTTCTCTTCGTTGACCATGTCATCGGTATCAGCTACCTTTCCGTAAATGCTATGCTCGACATTACCATTAGATGTTTCTACGCCATTATTTTTTATTGACACGTGTTAGTCACATATTGGTCCACGTGGTAGACACGATTTTTACCCATACATGCTCACCAAGAGCAATGCTGCTTAGCCATTTCATTTGCTAATCCTAATTTGCTTGAAGTGAAAGATTCTTAGCTTTCAACCAAACTTGGATTCGTGGAAGCTTCTCAAATGAGGCAAGTTTTCTGGAGGTCAGTTTCTAATTTATTTATTATAAAAAATTGTTTGAACATGTAGGTTTAATTTATTATATATGTATAGACGTAACAAAATTTTGTGAAGTGGGGATATTTTGTTTTCTGTATTTTGCAGCTAAGAAGGTATGCATATAATGATTATAACGAGTGATGATGCTGAGAAATTAATGGATTTCTTTTCTTCAAGTGAGTGCTACACATAATTACTCTTCTTCTATACGAATTAGTCTTTTGAATTACCCTATATATAAGGTTGAATCTCATATTCCTCAACCCTTAACTAAAAATTTCGGGTTAGAGCTCTGAGAATGAAGTCGTTTTTAATAAGAAATACATTATCTAAAGTGATATTACCATGCATGAATTCGATTAACCCATCCAAATTAGTACTGGATGGATAAAAAAGATAGTATAATCTCTAAACAATTTTAATTTGGTTGTAGTGTTACACCGCAACAATGCAAAAGTGATTTCTAAATCACAGGCCACAAACAAAGTTTTGCAGAGGCTCCAATAACACCCTTATCTTTTTTGTTACCCCTACTGTTCTCCATCTCTTACTATATAAAAATATCCTCATTATGGGACTTCGATCTCACTTGTAAATAACGGTGGATTGAAGAGTTCAGATGAAAGTGCAACATTTTCTATGTGTTTGATTCTTTTTACATGGCCACATTGTGTACTTAAATACTAGGAGAGGAGCCAAAGATTCAAAGAAAGGCGGTAAAGGGTAAATTATGAGAAGGTGACGAGTGATTTGGAGGAGAGATGAACGGAAAATGTTAAAAAGGGGGAAACACATGGAATAAAGAAAATTTTGAAAAGAAGATAAGATAAGTTTTACAAAAAAAACTTCTTTAATGAAGTGGTGCAACATTTCTAATATTGTCGAGAGGAAAAAAAACTAATTTTCTTTTCATAAAAATTCTGAAGTAAAAGAAAATAGTTATGTGGTGATTGTAATGTCATGGCTACTTCTTTTTATTTTTCCTTAAGATTATGTTGGGTTTTATTTTTTAGTTTCGGTTTTAAATATAAGTTTGTGAAATACTTTTGAGTTGAAATTATATGCTTCACTTTTAGATGGTGTGATACCTTTCTATGGATAATATTGATATATTTTTTTTTATAAAAATTATGATGTTTATATTATTTAGTAGCATATTTGTGTGATTTTTAATTTTTGTAATCGCGCGAAGTACAAATAACTACACTATTTATATAAGTAAGGAGCGCTTTAGAGGGATTTACTGTGAGTCATTTCACTCAGGAAAAATAAAGAAAGGATAATCAATTGTTTAAGTTGTCAATAATTTTTAAAATAAATAATTTGATTACAGAAAGGCCTAGTAAGGTCCGCTCGAGGTTATCTTTCTCTTAATTCAATCAATAGCAGCTGTAAAATTGCTAATCAATAACCTATTACGCGTACATTTTACGGTACAATTATGTTAAATTTTTCTCACCTCACCCTAAAAAGATAAAGGATAAAATAATTCAACAAAATTGTCTTGTTTAGTACTTCGTCCATCTTAATTTACACTAGTATTATTCTATTTTTCTTTTATATTTTTCATGCATTGTCTATTAGCAAAGAAAATTATTAGTAGTAGTAGTAGTATTTTTGAAGTCTACACTTGGGATTAATTTTCTAGCATCGTCTGTAAACATATACCTGCACGATTAATTCCGGTTAATTTATCAATAGATATCCAAGTTTCCGAGAAACTCATTTTGTCTTTTGGGAGATATATTTATCTTTTAATTCGTAGAGACTTGTTAAGTTGTTATAAAATTGTGTAAGGCATTAAATTATATGCAATAAGACTTTATTAGAGTAAAATTTATTGTATGACTTGACCATAAGCGTAATTCCACATTTAATAAAAAATAAAAAAAAAGTCATGCCAAAAACATAAGAAAACCAGTTGTCTCATTTATGTTTACCTAAATGTTGAAAGCGATATATGCGTATTAGCAGGCGTAATTATAGCTAGCGAATTTGTCCCATCTCTTGGGATTATTTTATACCATCTTTTAGATGGTATAAAATAATCCCGGAATAAGTGAGATAAAAAGGGATATCCTATATTTTAAATTGGGATGCATTTTATGCCTTGTTTGGTACAAGGTATAAATTTATCCAAATAAATTTATATCTTCTACTAAATATGATACAAAAAATTAGTGCTGGAATATCTCAGCTTATACCCTGCACCAAACGACCCCTAAAAAGAGTACAATAAATAGGAGGGAGTAAGGTGCAAAAAAAAATATTAACCAAAAAATGCAGGGGCCACGTCTAATGGAAATGAAGAAAAGGAATTGACTGTTAAAGTGGATAGTCGGGCAAAGAAATGGCAGTGGCAGGCTAGCAGCCACGTGTGTATCCTCAGCCAATCAAAAATCTTGTATTGCAATGTGAGGACGACAAAATTCGGTGATGTTCCGTTATATCTTTTACTTTTACTACTATTATAGAAGCACGGGTTGAAGCAGGATCGTCGTCATTCCGAGGGCATTTCGGTCATTTCACGCATGCATTTCAATCTGAACTCTGAGCCGCCACGTAATTCATATTCTCGACCCTTCTTCTTGGCAAGGCCAAGGTAGTCTGCTAAAGTACTTTTTACACATTCTGTCTCTTCATTGTTTCCAATACCCAATTGACCATCTTCTCTAGAGGCCCCAAACAATAAACACATGTATGTATACAATAAACATAGTCATTGCTTTGATGAATTGAAGGGGCTAAAAAAAGGTTTGAGTTGTGTTTGAATAGCGTACCAAGGTGGTTCTGGAAGCCATACTTTTGTGGGTGCTCTCAGTTTACTGTGTATTTTTCGCTGCTAAGTAAGAAATACTTGGAGCTTTCACTTTTTTTTTTACAGTTTGGTGGAAATCTGATTTCAAGAATCGCAGTAGACTCAATTCCCATTTCAATATAGTGCTTTTTCGGGTGTTTTATGTCACAGTTTTTACAAGGTATTGTTTTAGTTCTGTTTTTCCCACCTTCCACTCCTGTGTTTAGCTGTTTCTAGTTCTAATATTGATGGAATGTTACTTTAATTTATTTATAGCTTTATGTGTTTAGTTTTTCTTTCAACCCCTCCATAACTCCTAATTCCAGGAGAAGTAAAAATTAATTTTGTTTTCCATTTAATTTGATATTCAGGAACAGATTACTCTTGCTTATGGCATCCGTAGCAAGCTCCAATTTGCGGGTGAAGAAATACTCATCTACGTCGATGCTTCAATTTTGGGCAAGGTAACAATTGTTGATTCTTCTAAAGCATTCTTATTCTCTTTTTTTTTTTTTGCGTAAATCTTTTGTTATTTTAGTTTCCTTGGTTTTGAAGTGGTACTTAGTTCATAGTTGTAGGTTGTCTCACAGTATTGGTGACTGCATCACTTACTTTGATAACTTCCGAGCCAAGTGAACTCTCAGACTAATTTGTTAGAAGCGTAAGCAGTCTTTGCATTTTCATATCGCTGATCAGAATTTTTTGATATGGTTATCCGCAAGGGCTAATATTGAGATGTAGTTTGGAATCAGCTTTGTCCTCTTAAATTTTCTGAATTTATGTAGTTAATGGATATGTGAAAAAGCCTATAAGTATGTTAATGTCGCGAAAATGGAGGTATGAGATGCATTTTACTTTGAATTATGTGAAGATAATATAGTGAGAAGATTGTGGTTGAATAAATTACCCATATTTGATTTAGCGAAGTAATACCTATCCTCCATTACAAACAAAGGGAACAGATAGAAGTGGTGAATACACAACTAAATATTAGTACTAACCAATTTAGGCCGATGTGTGTTATTACTCGCCAACTCTAACCCTTTTCTTTTCCTCTGCTGAATTAGTGGCCATGTTAGGCAACACCTTTCATAATAGCTTTATACCATTCTTTTGAAAAACAAAGTAGTAGTAAACCGTAAACATCGCTAAGCTAATAGTGATATTTCTACTGCTTCATTTCCAGAGTGCTTAAGAACTTTTAGCCAAACAAAACTAGGGAAAGAAAGAGAAGAAGAGAATCAATGGCGCTTCTACTGCTTCCCTGCTAGAGTGCGTAAGAGCTTTAGTCAAACAAAACTAGGGAAACAATGAGAAGAAGAGAATGTTGTTCTGTGTTAGTATCTATTTTTGGCCTTTAAATTTTAGAAGATCTAAAAGAGAAGTTTCTTATTTAGCACTTTGGAAATAACAGGGTAAAAGCAAATAGTGGAAGAATCTGAGTACTATGATGTTCGTGGTGTTCCTTCTGTAGCATCTCCAGAAGAGATATGCAGAGTCTATTATCTCAAGGTTTTTGAATTTCCTTCTTTATGTTTTACATTCTAAATTTAATATTTTCAGCTTTGCTTAGTGATTGTTTTTATTGTAGTTTGTTACACTCTAAGTTTCATTTGTTTGTACTTTTAAAATTTGCTGAATGGATGCAATTAAACATTTTTGGGATGTTTGAATTAGGAAATTAAGGTATATTTTTTTTTCCATTTGATTATTTGTTAAACTAACATTAATTTGATATGAAGTATAAATGGTGTAGAAACGACCTTTTTGGTATGTTGAAGGAAATATTTGACAACAAACACATTCACCAAATTGAAATTTTACCGGATTATACATGAAGTGAAAATTATCTAAAGGGGTGTGTGTTTCTATTCTTAAATAATGCACAAGATTTTAACATCATATTTGTTGTTTGTAGAAACGACATTGACTGCAATCTCTATTAGAGTTGATATGTGTTTCTTTCATTGTTAACAATTCTTTTAGTTAGCTACTAAATTTCTTCCTATTGAAACAAGATGCTAAAAGCTTCTGCATAGAGACAGATAATTGATTTTCCTGGTAGTAGGAGCGTCGCTAAGAGTAGTGAATCATATTGTGGAGAGAACTGCTAATAGAAATTCTCATTCCTTATTGTGTCAGTGGCTTAGTGCGGACAAGCAGATTTTTTTGGAGGATGAGCTATAAGATAACCTTTGTATTCTGTTGTAGCTTATTCTAAATTTCTACTCACTTTACTCCATAATTATTTACTGATTGGTAAGCTAAATGAGTATATTTGAAATGTATATTAACTATTGTCATAGTTACCTGGTATGTTACCCCAATGACCATATTTAATATTTGTCAGGTCTCTGTATTTAAATTCAGAAACAATGATTAAAGATTTTTGTTTGCATACTGATCTTTGGCTTCTATGTTTGTCTTATATACAAGCATAATTTGTGATTCTTGAACATGTCGAGAGGATTGGACTGTTGGAGTATACATGTAATAGTTGAGAAAAGGACCAAAATCATTCATAATGTTTGGGTTTGGATCAAAATCATACATATTCTTTCACATGGTGCACTAATAGTACATTATGTTTGCATAAGTGGTGCACTTTTAGTCACAATCCCAAATAAATTTAACGGAAAAGAACAAAAATGCCCCTGAACTTTTAGAAAAGGTATAAAATACCCTTTATTCATCTATTTTGCTAAAACTACCCCTCAATTCAACTTTTTGGCTCATTTATTCCCCTTGACTAACGGACAACACTATTTTTTTTTTAAAAATAAATAAATTGCACATGACATTTTATTACTGAAAAATTGATTTATTCTTTTAAAAAGAAATCTGAAAAATCGTTATTTGTAGAATAAGGAAAAATAATTTTTCAACATCCATTTCTTTAAAAAAACAAATGTAGTAAGCCTTTTATATATATATATATATATATATATATATATATATATATATATATATATATAAAAACAGAATTGGATTTTCATTAAAACATGTGGAATTTTTTTAAGTTTGGAAAAAAAAAATTAACGGGTGGAAACCCCATTTTTTTTTTTAGAAAATTCAATTTTTAAATCTGAAAAACTGATTATTTTTTTAAGTAAAATGTGCAAAACTAATACTCCATAATTTTCTTCTAGATTTAAAAAAAGATAGTTTTCTAGTTTTTTTTTTTAAACACAGTTTTTCCATAAAAAATTTAATTTTTTCAGATTTTTATAAAAATCCAATTTTTCACATTTTGAAAAGAAAAAAAATTAGTGTTGTCCGTTAGTCAAGGTTTTACTCGTTAAATTTTTTTTTCCAAATTTAAAAAAATTCCAAGGTTTCAGATTTCTTTTTAAAAGAATAAATCAATTTTTCAGTAATAAAATGTCATGTGCAATTTATTTTTAAAATAAAATTAGTGTTGTCCGTTAGTCAAGGGGAATAAATGAGCCAAAAAGTTGAATTGAGGGGTAGTTTTAGCAAAATAGATGAATAAAGGGTATTTTTATACCTTTTCTAAAAGTTCAGGGGCATTTTTGTTCTTTTCCGTTAAATTTATTTGGGATTGTGACTAAAAGTTCACCACTTATGCAAACATAATGTACTATTAGTGCACCATGTGAAAGAATATGTATGATTTTGATCCAAACCCAAACATTATGGATGATTTTGGTCCTTTTCTCTGTAATAGTTGAAGTCGAAGATGCATATATTTTTTACAATTATTCTTTCTGGTTAGCTTCTTTAGAGTGTAAAGCTTCGACTCATTTGCAGGTGAGAGGTGACATTCTGCAAGTACTTCCATTCTGTGATTAGATGTTTGTAGTTGTGACATAGTTTTCATACCTGAGAAGAGTTTTCCTACTTTGGCAGCGACTAGATCGTAAGTTTTTTACTTTTAAGTTTGTCACACGCTTTAAGAGTTAATAAAAAAAAGCTATAGCGAAAATGAAATTTTATGCCTTCAATACCACAACTAAATGCTAAGATGCTCATAGCGTTCCTCCTGGAATTGCAGTCGTCCCACTTTTGCATTCATGGCCAAAATCAACCATTGGGACTCCGGCTTACATTGCTCCAGAGGTCTTGTCCAAAAGAGAATATGATGACAAGGTATCTGTGTAATTACTTATGTGATTTTTTACATTTGGAGCAGAGGCAATGAAATATTGAAGAAGATTAAGCTCCCTTAAATTAAAAAGATGGCACATTAAAAAGATGGCATTTAGAGTAAAGCCTATAAATATGGGTCAGACCAGAGATGTATTTATTTTGTTTAAATGTTCACAATTAAATAAAAAGGATGAATTCTTGTAAGTTGCTCAACGTGTTATGACAGTAGTAGCCTATTGAAACAAGTTGTTGGAGAAAGTATCTAGCCTGAGATTAGCTTGGCTAGGTATCTTTAATAGATGTCATCTTCAACATGTTAACTTTTTTCTATTACAATGTTTTCTGAAACGAAATCTGCATTAGTACTATTTAAAGCTTATAGGAGTTTATATTAAGATATATGTGAGATTATAAATGAATCTTTATGATATTGGTTATGACCTAAAGTCCTAAAAAAGATTCCGCTGACCGAGGAATGATAAAGACCAAATGAACATGTCAAGGGAGCGATGGGCCATTTATGTACGTTGTGTTAGTATAGGCGATACTCTTTTGGCTTTGCTGTGAGCATAAAAATTCAAACCAAACGTCAACAAAGCAGAAGACTTTGGATTTAAGACACATTTTAGAGGTTCCTTATAAGCAAAAAGAGGGAGGAAGAATGAATGAAACTTGAAAATATACCTAAAGAAAAGATTCAAAAAGAGGAACGAAGAAAAAACACAGAAAACATACCAAAAATTGGGAGTACAAATATCTTAAATTGGTAGCACATGTGGTTATGGGAAAGTTGAAAAAAATCACCAGAAGAAAATAAGAGAGAGAACTCAGGAGTTCTGAGACCCAATTTTGCTCTTGGGAGTTCTTAATGTTAGTGATCTCCTCGCAATCTATTTAAAAAGAGACCGAGCTCATTTGAGAAAGGTAAAATGAGACGTCGAAATTAAAGGAACGAGAAACTTGGTATACGGTTGTGTATTGAGTTACAGATAGGTGGTCTGACAAATTAAGACACAGCTGCTACAATTAAAGGTTGTTCTAGCTTTGGGTGCTTCATTTTGGCAATTGATCAAAATGAGAACCTAGGACCAACACTTGACGTATAATATATGGTAGTTAGTAACTGTTATTCTTTATAGATTCACAATATACACACATATACCATCGCACAAAGCTGATAATATTTTGTTTAATTGTTGTGCTTTTTTAGTGCTAACTTTGCTATTCATAACAAGTTAGAACTTTCTGTGTTTGTTGTAGCATCCTTGAGTTCCTTTCAACAGCTTTTGTAGATGTATCTATTAGAATTTTTTTATACAACACAAGAGTATACTGATTCTGCTAGAAGTTGAGATCATTTTATCAATTGTATGAGTTCATTCTTCATATATCACTGTCAATAACATTTTCATTTTCCGTTTTACTGATAATTTCAAATGTTGTTTAGTATCTACAGATCATTGCTAATAGACTTTTAATATTCCCTAGCTTTTCTGATTCCTTGAGATAGCTGTTTGCGTGGTATAGAGATTTTGGAAGCTGAAGAGTGGAGATGTGTGAATTTTCAGCCTCTATACAAGTGAGAGTTATCTTTAGGTGGAATTCCCCCTCCCCCCCCCCCCCCCCCCCTAACTACCAATGGCACTAATAAGCTCATATGTAGGGGTTGGACAAGATTACCAGTCTATGAAGCTTATTTTTGTTGGGGAACACCCTTTTATGTTGGCTCTGTTGGCAGACAAATATGGTCATTCAATTGAAGCATGGGACTATTTGAATGAGAACACAAGTATGAACACAATATAGATATCTGCATCTTTCCTTTCTTATGTTAAACCATATCAACATTATTAATTTGAAGGAGTGAAAATATAGAGCCTGCATTCAGTGTGTGATTTTAGTGTTGGGCTTGTGCGTAGCACGGGCATAGCCATCTAGTACTATATAGAACCATGGGTTTATACCCATGCTTCGTCATCAGTCCAACCTTAAAAAAAAAAAAAAAGGTGAGCCCCATATTAAAAACTCCAACCAATAAAAAAAAAAGTGGACCTCCTATTAAAAAAAAGCAATGTAAAAAAAAACCGTGCACCCCATATTAAAAAATCAAATAATATTCATGTAATTCCCAAAGTATCCCCATTAAGTCAATAATGGTGGATTCATTGCCACATGTATTGCTTCATCGTCAGTCCAACCTTAAAAAAAATTAAAAAATAAGGTGAGATTCATATTAAAAACACCACAAAATATTAAAAAAAAAAGAAAAAAAGTGGACTCCAACTTCTCCAAATTCATGTAATAAAAACAAAGTGGATCCCATATAAAAAAAATCAAGCAATATAAAAAATAAAAATAAAAGTAGACCCCTTATTAAAAAAAAAAGCAATGTTAAAAAAAACATGCATCCCATATTAAAAAATCAAACAATATTCATATAATTTCCAAAGTATCCCCATTAAGTTAATAATGATGGATTCATTGCCACATGCGTATCAACCCATTAGTGGGAGCAAATGAAATTATTGTACAGGAAAAAACATGAACTCTATATTATTACTTTTCTTCAAAAGGTTAAATAGCCAAACCATACAATTTAAGCATGGGTTTATACCCATGCTTCGTCGTCAGTCACCCTTCAAAAAAAAAATAAGGTGAGCCCCATACTACAAACATCAAGCAATATTAAAAAAAAGAAAAAAAGTGGACCCCAGCCTTTAAAAAAATAAAAAGATAAGGTGGGCCCATACTAAAAACACCAAGCAATGTTAAAAAAAAAGGAAAAAAAGTGGACCCACCTTCTCCAAACTCATTTAAAAAAAAAAATGGACCCATATTAAAAAAAATCAAACAATATAAAAAAAAATGGACTCCATATTAAAAATATCAAGCAATATCAAAAACAAAAAAGTGGACCCATATTAAAAAAAGCAATGTAAAAACAAAATCGTGCACCCCATATTAAAAAATCAAATAATATTCATGTAATTCCTAAAGTATCCACGTTAAGTCAATAATGGTGGATTTATTGCCACATGCGTATCAACCCATTAGTGGGAGCAAATGAAATTATTGTACAGTAAAAAACATGAACTCCATATTATTGCTTTTCTTCAAAAGGTTAAGTAGTCAAACCATACAATTTCCTTTCTTTTCTTATATTAGCCTGAGATCTAATCTAGATATTTAATTGTTGTATTTGCTATTCCGTCATGTCATTTATTTGTTATGTTTACTAAGTAAATATACTTAAAATATTTATATTTTAAAATAAGATAGAATTTAATTACTTTTTCATTTTTATTCTTACTCTAATAAATGTGAAAAGAGATTAATGTCATAAAAGAAAAAAAAATATTAAATGGAGATCAAATAATTAATAAGGTACATTAGTCAAATTCTAAATTTAATTGATGTTTCCTTAAAAAACCCATGCAAAAGACAACATGACAAGTAAAATGAGCTAAACCAATAATATTTACCAAAAATAAAAAAAATAGTAGTTCTTCGTTTAAATAGAAAATAAAATTTCTAATTTGTTTCATTTTAAACATGTAAAATTAATTTAATAATTTGAATTAGAATTATCCAAATCAAAATTTGAGAAAAAATAATAAGTATTGTTTAGGTCCAATCTACATACATTAACAATAGAATATTTTACACCTTTAAATTAATCGAATTAAAATTAAAAGTATCAACTGATGCTTAAATATTGCTATTGTTTTATCTCAAAAAGAGGAAAATAGTTTCCTTTTAAACAAGTCTTCTCTTTTAAAAAGTATTAATAAATTTTTGCCAACTTTGTACTCGTAGCAAACACTAATATAATAAAATTTTGGATATGAAGCACAAACTACAATGTTATATTAATCGTGTTTTGAACATATATATGCATAAAAACAGTGCAAACTTATGTATGTTTATTAGTAATATAAAATATATATATATATTATCACTACCCAAACACAATTACATACACATAGATACAGTATAATCCAAAGTGTTGCGCATGGGCATACGCCGTCTAGTATAGTAATAAAATATACTGTATATAACGTTGTTTGGTGCAAAATTTAAGAATTTCTTTTTTAATTTTAAAACTTGTGATTTAGAAATAAATTAAGACATTTGTGTGGGCTATAGACTCCACTATGGTGTACACTTTGTACAACCTACATATAAGAAAAGTTGACATAAATAGCCGCCTGTCAAAATAATATTTAGTAAGTGTATGTTTTTTTCTATTAATATATAATAAACATAAAACATTTTTGATATATAATAGTGTATATTTTTCATGTATTTGACTAAAAAATATATAATTATTTTTTACTGACTGACTAAATATGTAACTTGCCCTACAGACAATTGGAATGGGCTGAGAGCTGATGGACAGTTGTGACAATGAGGCACTTAAAGGGCCATTGATGGGCCGATTTTTATCATCCCCTTTTTAACTGTCCGGCCTATCAGGATCATTTGCGTCATATGGCCTCTCTAAGAAGTTCCCATTATTTCAGTGAGCTAAATTTCGGCCTTAAAACTATTAAATAATATTACTAATTGGAGTCAAAATTTAAATAGTAAATGTAGCGGGATAAATTATCTCCTATTGATAAGTTAAAGTGTACTCTATGTTTTGATAATTGTTAAACTGATGGAGAAATGAAGAGACACCTGATCTGCGACCTGCTCTCTCTGTACATCGTATAGTCAGCAGCAACAGCTGTAAAGCTGTGCCATACGTTGCACATCAGCACAGCAGTGCTGCGGCCCATGCTTTAGGTCAAACATTGGAAGAGTGGTCTCTATCAGTACGTCTCACTTGCTCCTCAATATATACACAACATGTTGCAACATATTTTTTTTTTTATGACATGGGAACCTGCAGCCGCTACCTTTGGGTGCGCATAGGGTAAACCCAGCTCCTGTGCAATAGCTCGCAAACCACACAGGAGAGGTAACCCGCACTAGGCAAGCCCTGTGTGACGAGCTCGACCCAGAAGACAAATCCCCTACTGTCGTTGGCAGGGGGTTTCAAACCTGAGACCTCCATTATGAAAGTCCCATACTCAACCAACTGAGCCACCCTTGCAGGTGGCATGTTGCAACATATTGAGCAGACTTGAAAACCCAAATTCATCTTGTGCAAATCCTGCCGACACAAGTTCTCAAGTTCTCTCAAGAACAAAGCCACTTACAACCTGAAGAATATGATCCAGACACCAGATTGAGTCTATGTTCTTTAGGATATCGTGAGTCTTTGTTTATTTGCTCTTAAACTATAAACCTACCCTTCTATTTAAAGAAGTTGTTTGTAGGTATCTCAAAGTCTCAAAGGCTCGCTTGTTAAAAGTGTGTTTTCACAAGCTTTTGAGTGGTACACTAAGCTAGAGTTAGTCTAGGAGTATTAAAGTCGTGGGTGGTTAGATTTAGTCACGTTGTTAAGATTACAATAGATCTATTGTACGGGTGAGAGATTATGGGAGTTAATTCCTAGTTTACAGTAAGTTGTAATCTGAGTTTGCTCGGTGTAGTGGAGTGAAAATCCTACTGGGATAGATTGTGATTTTTAATCCCTCAAACAAGGAATTTTTCACGGTAAAATCTTATCTTCTTTACTTCTGCACTGCATAAGGGAACCGGTAGATAACTAAGTCGCTTGTTACATTGCTTGGTGGACGTTAGCACAATAACAGCTATGGATCGAAAAGTCAAGCCCACAATGATGAAAGTAAATTAAAGAATAACGTTAAAAAGAAGAAACGGTAAGTAAAGAGATAACAAGAGTATTAATATTATTCGAGAGATGAAACCTTGTGATACAGAGCTTCCTTGTGAAGTACAAGTTTTGGCAAGGCCAATTACAATATCAAAGTAAAAGGGTCTAGTATATGAGCTTAGAAGGAAACTAAATGGAAGTTACAGTGTGTAAGTGGACGTATAGAAACGTCCTTGGTGAAATTTGAGGTCTGCACTTAAAGATGTAAATTGAAATTATAACCCTTCTCTGTTTAGGACAATTACCACTTGATTTAGTTTTTCAATTTTATTTTTATTAAATTTCCTTTGATTTCCAACAGTGTTATCTTAAGTACATTTTAGGGTTCACTAAGCACTAGGCCAGAGAAGCTACCACTTTCTCCTGTTGGTCAACAATAACAACACTAATTCCAGCTATACTACCAAAGCTAGACCTAAAATATAAAATTATTTTGATTACGAGGTAATCCCATAGACTATTAAAGGATTGCCATATAATTGTTATAAGTTCATTCTTGATTATATTGGCATGCCTCTAATTATGCAAACTTCTTATTACTTTCCTCTTCAAAAACAGATTAAGTCATAAGGAGTATGATTTTTATCAAGTGGGGTTGAATCTTATAGCTCTGGAAAAAGAAATTACGACTTGGATATTATTATGTTGAGTTTTTAAGTGTTGGTGAATGGGAAATGGAGGGAAAATGAAAATTTTGAATTGTTTCTTTATTGTTTTTTGGATGAAGCATTTCTACCACATTGGTAGTGGAAAGAAAAGTTCTTGTGCTTATATAGAGAAACACATCTTCTAGCTCATAAAGAGTTGAGAAGAGGACATCCCCTCGCGCTATTGTTCCTTTTAATTTTTGCGAAATTATTTAAATATTTAATTTTTCGTGGAATTAATTAATCCTCCATTTCTGAAAGGTTGCAACTTTTGAGATGCACCTTTTCACTAAACCTAATCAATGGCTAGCTATATAAATCTGGCCAGTCCTCAGTTTTTTCGTTACGAAAATTCTGATCTTCTTTCTTCTTTCTTGCACTAAAATTTCTCGTGTGACATACTGCCTTCGAGTGGTTCGCTGGTACTTGAGGGGAATAATTATCTTAAGGACACACTGTGCATTTAGTGAGCTCGATTTCATTCCTATAGTGTTTTCTAATTTTTTCAGTTTTCAGTTTAGTTTCTGTTTTCTTTTTTTCCTGGTTTGCCAGGAAATTTTTCCAACTTACTGTTTCAAAGTAATTTTGCAATACAGATTGATAACATATTATTTATTAACCGTCACAAAGAAAAAGATGTAGGAAAACAAAGAGAAATGGAAAAACTTTTCTGAGTATTTGCTTTGTGCAAGATACGAGTATAAATACAATTCAATGGAAGAAAAGAATGTTCTACTCAACTATAATCCACAGCTCTCCTATACATCATTGGCTGGGATAGTAACAAACTTATTCTCTGTACAAGAAAAGGACAATACTAGAACGTATGTACGTGTACAAATTGTTACCAAAATGGTATATTCTCTTTAGGAAATTTGTATTCCTTTAAGTGGGCTGTCTAAGTCGATATAGACGAGGAACCAGTTGAGCTTGTTTATTTCTTCTTCTTCTTCTTCACATACGAACAATATCCATGTCCAACAAAAAATTATGATACCATTATAATTTATTATTGTCACGCCAAATAAAATTGATACAATAGTGCAAATATCACAACTAGGTGAAATTAACTATAGATTGATCGAACAAAAAAAACTATAGATTGACCGCCAAAAAGCAATTAACTAATAGTATCAATGTGATTTTGCCATAGAATATTTGTTTGATAAGTGTTACGGTCTTACTTTTATAAATACGATAACTATGATTTGAAAGTACCTGTTAGCACAAAAGTGACAGAGAACATGTATACTTACATGATCATGATTAGAGTGTTTATGATTTTTTAAAAATCAACTTAACTGATCAAATCGAATGGTACCAAATGGATCATTATCTTTTCTTAAATAATATTGTAGGTTTTATATAAATTTATAAATATATTGAATAATTCGGTAGGTTTTTAATTTTATAAAAATAAATCGAAAAAATACCGAATCGTGCCGAATAAATTTATGTGTAAAATATAGTTTATATATTAAGTTTAAAAATCAAGCCAACGTGTAATTAACACCCAAAGTCCTAACTCCGAAATCTATACTCCTATTGAAACTAGATTAATTCTAGCATCTTGAGTAGTAAACTCAAGTTATTCTAACGATCTTGAGTAGCAAGCTGCGTACAAGGTACTATATATCTTTCCTATCATGTGATATTTAAATTTATAAATTTAATCTTAGTAGATTTAGTTCTTGAGTCACATCTTGATTAATTTCTTTCCACTTGTGTGATCTAGATACTTGTCTTTGCTTAACTTTATTTTACACTACTGTAAAATAGTGGGATGAATCTCTATTTTTGCCGTCTTTCATGTTTCCTTGATTAATCACCTTTTAAACAGTAAAACGATCTAGAGAATTTTTACCAAAGTCTTACGGAGATATGCATTGTAACATGTTGTAACTTCTACTTGTGACTCTTACATGATATTTTTTTAAAAAATATAAAAAATTAACCGAATCGTATCGAAGAAAAATTGAAATGTTGAGACGGTTTCAAAAAGTCTAATTTTTGGTCATACAAAATAAAATAATCAAAAAATTAATATGGTATAAATTTATGAAAGTAACCAGCCGAGCAGATCAGTTAACACTCCTAAATCCTAATCATGTTGCAAAGGAAAAACGAGGTCTTTGTAACATGTCTGACATAACGTTAGGAAAATCTAGTACTTAATTAGCTTTAACTTATTTATTAGGAATTCCTCTAATTCCAGTTCGGGTTAGGTTTGTAGTGTCTGGCCGTATCGACGACTAAGAACTTCAATTATTCTCACAGATAGTTTAATTAATGCTCTAAAGTTGTTACCTAATCCGTATTAGGTATGTCAGATTGACCAATAAAATGTTACGTAACAATTCAAACTACTAGTACTCGTTACAAATTAAGCAGAGAGCTGACATTAAGTATAACATTTTATGGATAAATTTACTATGAACTATTACAACAACATTCTAGGATTCTCCTATATCCACTTCGTTGGTGCAACTTCTGCTATCTGTCATTTGTGTTGTTAAACAACCCTAAAACTAGAGATTATATCATTGCACAAAACACTACAGAATAGGCCAACAAATTAAAAATATTTTTTATATAATATAATTTTTAAACAGTATACCGGTCTATCATCACATTGATTATACAGAAATTATAACTATACACTTTATATGCATAATTACAAACTATTATGGTTACACTTTGAAAGTTCTTTATCAGGTGACTGAAGATGTTAAAATCTAAAAAAGATATAAACCAAAGGCAAATGCCACGTGGAATGTTATACTAAGAAAAGTGCCACGTGGATGACCTATTCAATAGCTCTAGACTTAGTTCTGGCCGGCGACCACACCAAAACTATACAAAAACACGCAAATGTTTAATATAATAAGATAATTTAATTTAATCTAAACCACCAAGAAAGTACATCTACATTAAGCCCCACCACTCCCAATGATTCCCTTTTTCTTCGTCTTCTTCTCCTTCCAAATTGTCCATTCGATTATTTGTTTGTTTCTGCAAAGTTTCATTGCAGAAGAAGAATAAAACCGAATATATTAATTTATACTAGCTATATACATTATATTAGTCGCTTCCAATTTCTCCACGAATATTAAGAAGCTGTGAATGAGATCACACATTTCATTGACTTAATTAATTCCCACAAGGGGACTGCTTTCCTTCTTTAATAGGAGCCAAGCTAGTCAGTACTGTTTTTATTGATTCTTGTTAAGTCATTTTCATCCCTTGTGAAGTACTGAATCACAGAGGTGCATGGTGCTGCAGGTTCATGTGGTGGTGCCCTGATTGCTTTCAGAATACTTGATGCTACTCACGTGATTTCATTTTGTTTCTCACCTCTCATTTATTCTACCATCTTTGATCTAATTGGTACGTTACGTTGTTCTTTTCAACCCTTTACTTTTACTATAAACTTATATTAACGGTATTCCAAAAACAATAAATTTGGTTGGACTCATAAAACCTCCCCCAAAGAACGCCTCTGCTTATATATACATGCATTATATATATATATTTATGTTCATGCACACTTCTTTTTCATCATCCCTAGCTAGCTAGTGAAAATTTTGCACAAGTTTACGTATTTTATTTCACTTCAGGGTGTTTTTACTTTCTAAAAAATGAGTGAAATAGGTGAAATCTTGGGTTTTGGGATGCAGGAAAGTAGGAGAAAGAGAGGGATAGAAGCAAGAACAATGGCGGAATTGCTTAGGGAGAGAATGGACGGCAGTGATCGTGTTGTGAGAAGACGAAAGAGTCTAACTGAACGGCTAGGATTCACCGGACCCATTGCATGTTGTGGGGCCACCTTATGTCTCAGACCAGCTTCATTAAGTGTGGTGGATGACGACAATGACGACGGCGAAGAATCGCTACAAGCACCACCGGAGTCGGCGGAAGTGGGCAGTGAAACACCGCCGGAAATAGAGTCCGCTTTGTTATGTTTGGCTAATATTCCGACAGGTAGGTAAGGTATCAAATGGGCGGGATGAGCTGGACTAAGTTAATAAATTAGCGGATTATTGATCCGTCTAGAAGTTAGTGGGTCATAACACAACTTGTCAAAGTCTTATGAGTTTTAATTTCTTTTTTTCTTTTATAATTTTTTTGTATGTAATAAAACTATTTTCTTTCTTTATTATGACTATATATAATATAATCAAATAAAAAAATTATCTTTTTAAAAATATTTTGATAAGATTTCTAGTGATTCAATTTGGACTGCATATCAGATCAATTTTTATCAGTTGGAATGAGCTGAGCTAATAATTGGTCGGGTCATTGATCAGCCCAAACTTGAACAGATTGGGCAGGTCATGCTTTCATGTGCTGATTTTGCCACCCCTATCAACAGGTTCAGGGATGAATTTGGCGGCGGCCTTAGCGGCGGAGCGTAACTTCAGATCGGCCCAAGATTCGGATGGTGCAACGAATTCAAGCCCAACTCAAGGCCCAAATACAAGCCCGTTGAGACCCAATGACAATGGGCCGGGTAGTGGACAAGGAACACCGTTTAGGGTGTCATTGATGAGATTGTTAGAGGAAACGAACGGTTGGGATGAAAAGGAAGAGATAAAAGATGGGGTGGGCAATGATACGATATGCTGCGTGTGCATGGGAAGGAAAAAAGGAGCAGCATTCATACCATGTGGACACACATATTGTAGGGTGTGTTCAAGAGAGCTTTGGTTAAATCGAGGTTATTGTCCCCTCTGCAATAGATCCATTCTTGAAATTCTCGACATTTACTGAGTAAACTCCAAGGATTGCTCATGAATTTCTGTGTGTTAATAAGATTTCTCATCAAAGTGAGCAAATGGATTTTATTTTTATTTTTCAAAGAATGAAGAAGAGTAAGCAATACACATAAAATTGTTGTACCTAGAAGAGTTAAGATTTTGCTGTTTGTTTTGTGAATTTCTATGGTCAAGGACGAGCAGTATACAAAATAAACCTTCCATTCCAGCTTCGTTGTCTACACATATATTCTGCTTAATACTGAGTCCGGAACCAAAATGACCCACTAAAAATCCAAGTGAACCAAAATATCCCCAAACAAATTTTGGTACAAAAGTACCTTTACCACAGTAAAATACTACGCTGAAGCATTTAACTGTGACGGAGCCGTTAAGTGCTTTAGCGCAGTATTTTACTGCGCTAAACAATATTTCTCTTTCCCCTATAGCGCAGTAAAATGCTGCGTATATCACCCAACATACAACCCGACCAGGTTCCACCACTGGTCCCTCCAGTGACAAAAAAAAAAAAATAATTCAAAAACACCATTGAAGTCGATTTCAAGGTGGTTCCCACATCAAAATACGTCGTTTTCTATTAATTTTCGTCGGGAAAGTTTAGATTCTCGGTATATTCAAGTCAAGGAGCAAGATTCTAAGTTCGAATTTTGAAAAAAAGAGGTGTACAACTTGATTAACACAACTCTACAAAAATCTTCGATTAAGGTTTTCTACTATGAACTTTTGTTATTATTTTGTTATATACATTATATTCTAAGCATATTTAACATTTAATCATCGTTAATTTCCAAAAAAAAAAAAAACAATTTTCATTTTTTTTTTGTTGATCGGTCAGGGCAGTGGTTTTTGCCACTGTTCTGATTTTTTTTTTGTTGGCTAATTCATTATTTGTTAAATGTTTATGAATTGTTATTTATTAAATATTTATGAATTGTTAATTTGCCATATGTTTATGAGTTGTTAATTTGTTAATTGTTTAATATAGTAATGTACTATTATTTGTAAAATATGCAATTATTAATTAATTAGTTGTTAAATATTGATTATGAATTGATATTTTGTTAATTGTTAATGAATTGTAATTTTGTTAATTGATTATGAATTGTTAAATCTATATTATTTTAAAAACATGAATATATATGTTAAATAAAAAAAGATTATCTAAAAAATAATAGTTAAAGTTCTTCTTTTAATATTTATGTTCACGGAAATAAAAATTATTATGAATTTCATAAATACATATGTTAACGATAAAATGCAAAGTTTGTAGGAAAATATGTGGTTGACGAATATACTCTTTTGTTCTAATTTTATCATATTTGTGTTGGCTATTTGGTCAACTAAAAATATATTACATATTAAAAATAGAGTTCTAAACAAATATTACTGCAGAATTTCGATTCCCAAACTAATTTACTTAAAAGTCTTTGTCATCATATAATTCAAAATCCTGTGTCCTTACTATCACATATTAAATTTACTGCACATTTAATATGACGAAAGTTATGTTGAAAATAATTATTTTCTTCCAATATTTGGTTGGAGAGTGAAAATAATTTTTGGAAAAAACTATCTAATAAAGATTGATAATAAAATTACCAAATCAAATATTCAGAATCGTGCGAGGAAGTAAATATTGGATTTTTATACATTCAAAATAAATATTGTATTCAAGATAATAAGTAGATATTATTTTTTCAAGTTGCTTATCAATAAAATATAAATAATATTATAAAAATCGACAAGAAATATTCGTGCAACGCACGTACATAGAGACTACATACCCCCAAAATATAGTAATCTCCTATTATGTTAATTATGCAATTGTTACTTTATTTATTTGTGAAGTTGTTTATCCCATGTTAATATTCACAAGATATAATACAACATAATTCACATATTCCCTACAAATTATTAATTAGTTAATATAATTTCTCTTTAATTTCAAGAATAATGACTAATTTAGTTTGTACAGACCGGACTCTTTCATGGATCCGAATGTTCCCCCGGGGCCCGATGATCACCCGGGGCCCGCTGTTCACTCGGGGCCCGATGATAGATCAGTATTGTCTTTGCAAGGCAATCATAGTTCGGAGTTATTATGGGCTGGTACTATAGGGATATCGACTAAGCTCCGTCCCCGTAGGCTGCATAGAGCGTGGACTCTTTTACGCGAGCGCCCCCCACACCCCCGCATCTTAGAGATATTGTTTCGAGGCAGCATCTATCGTTGCGTATCCGTTGGTCGGGTACAGCATGATAAGGCGCTCATTACGGCCATGGTTGAGCGGTGGAGGCTGGAGACACATACCTTCCATCTTCGCACCGGTGAGGCCACGATTACAATTCAGGATGTGGAGGTCCTCTTTGGATTACGGGTAGATGGAGAGCTATTAAACACTCGATACAAGCCTCTTCCTGGTAGTATATGGGTGACAGAGTTGACTAGGATCACCCACTTCGTGCCTGGTACCAAGGGCCAGATGTCGGGACAGAGTCGGGTTCAGATTAGTGCACTCTGCACTTATTCGGAGGGTTTGGATCCTGTTGAGGACGACACCCGGCAGGACGTTGTTGATCGTCATGACCGTTTGTACCTGCTTATTATATTCGGGGGCATCTTGTTCCCGAACTCATCGGGTGCCTTTGTCAGTTTACGATATTTGATCTTCTTGGAGCATCTGAACCGCTTGGGAGATTACAGCTGGGGCGGTGCTGTCAGCGATGTGTGTGGATTTTTTGCTCTTCTCCAGGTAATATTTTAAGTGTGTGTTCCTTTAATGTAAACAAACCTCTTGAAACGACGACTAAAAAAATCGTATTTTCTAATGTCGCTTACAGTTATGGGCATGGGAGAGGATGTTGCCTTTTCAGCCCGCACCTAGGCATCACCTCGATATTGACATGCCTTATGCGAGGAGGTAGACTGTGGGTTTTGACCGGGATATGGATATGCACTAAAGTATTCTTCCATTCCGGGACCAGCTTAATCACATGACAAACGATGCGGTAAAACTATTTAACTTTACATTATTAATTTAATTAAATGTCTTTTCTACTTGGTGATCACTGATTTGTATTTATATTGTCACGACCCGACCTAGGGCCATGACGAGTGATCGAGCTTAACCTGCCCGATAACCCAACTTATGTTACCTGTACTCAAACGTGGCATTCAATAAGGCTTATTTAACTAAGTCTGAAGCTGTAAATAGAATACCAAAGTTGACCTGTAACTCAAAACACCCCAAAACATATTTATATATACATAACATATGACAAGGCAAACCAACGAGGCTACCAATACTTCTGCACAACAAAACAATGGCCGACAAGGCCAAACAGTAACCATGACACTCATGCTGTTCGCAGACTACTAGAAGAGTATGACCGTGCATAGGTGACGAGACAGGGGCCCCGTCGTGCCCGCAATATATACACAAAATTATACCAAGACAGGAACAGTCTCCGAAGCAAGTGGAGCTGTCTGACTCTCAGTGCTGACTCCTCCTAGGTGGCTGGATTGTCGAACCGCGTCCCTGAACCTGCGAGCATGAAACGCAGCCCCCGAAGAAAGGGGGTCAGTACAGAATATGTACTGAATATGTAAAGCATTACTAAATCATAAACAAGGAAAAGCGTAACAGTAAACAAGTTTAGAAAGCAACCCGGGAGTAACCTAGAACAGTATTTTGAACCATGCCATATGGCCCCTTACACAAATTCTAGCATACACAATATAAATATAGAATATCCTACTCGTAGCCGCTTCCGGCTAATAACACAATAGTCCCTTCGGACCGCCGCTTCCGGCATAATAATACAATAGTCCCTTCGGACGGCCGCTTCCGGCATAATAATGATGGCCCCTTCGGGCAGCCGCTTCCAGCTTAATAATAATGGCCCCTTCGGGCAGCCGCTTCCGGCTTAATAATATCATAATCCAGCTGATCAGGTGGAACAATAACAATATATATGATATACAGTATGAATAAGTAGTGAAGTCACAAAACGTTGCTTGTCAATATAGTATGAAACATTTTATAGAAGTTAAGAGATGAGTCATCATAGAGTTCCAAAAAAAAATAGAAGCTGATATATATATCGACTATTATCTAACGTACAAAAGACTTGAGAGGCAATAGCTCAATTACCTTAAGAATTATAAAATCAAGAAATGAATAAGAATCTTGAATCACACTCAAAACTTATGAATAGAATTACCCCAAAGTTCATATCATTCATCACTTACGTCTACGACATGCCAAAAGAAAGAAGGGATAGGCTTTACATACCTTTAGCGCTTATTCGCGAATCCCTTTAGCCTCGTCGCTCTTTTAGCCTATTTAGATAAAGTAACGTTGTCGTTAGTAACTACACTTTCTAGTTCACAAATCTATAGCCCATTCCTTATAGAACATTCCTTTAGTTCACATATTTTCGTTTTGAGACTTTCTATTATCTAAAGACTTGACGAAAATCGGGCAGCACTTCCCCTATATATTCGCCTATCCCGAATTTTCCAATTGCTCTCCTGTTGACACAGAAATACCAACAACAACATATGGACACAACCATATCTTCAATTCTTTTAATTCAACAAGGATAACAACACGACTTTAACTTTAATTATCTAATTCCTTCACTTTCGTCATACGATCCGTAACACCCATAACGACAACAACATCAATATTAATTCATCATTTTAAGTTAGAACAGCCCCTACTCACGGCCAAAACAGCAACTTATACTTCAACTCTAACCATTCAATTCCTTCATTTTCATCATATACTCCATGACAACCACAACCAAAATTAATTCACCATTTTTAATTAAAACAACCCATGAAACTAATATACATTCGAGCATGATTTGAGCTTTCATTTTTTTTACAGATTTCACTTCCACCAAATTGAGCAAGGATCAAGGCATCACTAAACATGCAAGATGGAATCAATCCTTACCTTAAAACCTTGATTTTTCCTTGCAATACTTGAGGCAATCAAGGGCTGCCATGGCCGAGAACTTGGCAGCCATGGATGGTCATCTCTTCTCCTTCAATTCAAGGTAGGATTTGGTATTTTAATGGAAGCAAACAGCAGGTGGCCGTGAACAGTGGCGCGTGAACAGTGGCGGCGTGAACAGTGACGCGTGAACAGTAGCGGCCGTGAACAGTGGAGGCTGTGACCTTCTCTCTCTTTAGGTTTGAGAGCTCCTTTCTCTATCTCTAAGTTTCTCAAGTTTGAAAGATGATAAATGAGTTCCTTAGTCATCAATTTGACTTAAATATGATGCCTACTAATTGGACACATGTCCCACTCATGGCTTGATCCAATCAAATTTGGCCACATGTCTTGGTGGGGCCCACACGACCACTAGTGCCTAATTAGTGAATAATTAATTCTTAATCCCCACTTAATAATCTAATTATGGTTAATTAATCCCTAATCTCCATTAATATTTATACACTAAGTAAAATTTATAAGCAATTTGTGTACTAATTAAAATTGAAAATTAAAAGTCCTATTACATATCCCAAAATAATCCCGTCCTTCACTTATGTCGATTAACTTATGAATAATTCGACGTATAAAATACGGGATATAACATATATGTTATGAAACTATTTATATGGACGCCATACGTTGCTATATTAGATGGGTTGCCGGCCTTTTACAAGGCAAGTCAGGGGGTTTGGACGTCGCGGTATCCATTGATACATCTGGACATCATTGAGAGCTGCACGACCGAGCGCATCTTACGACAATTTGGGAATACACAAAGTATACCCCCTGACGTTGTTCATGAGTTCCGACACTACCAACGTGTTACACCTTGAAAAATTTTCGCGTCGTTTGCGTCGTAAGTAAACTAAAGTAAGCTCAGTGAGGTCATGGGATCTAGGGCTGTGCATGTTAACGGTTAAACCAATAACCCGAACCGATTATTAGGTTATTGGGTTAATGGATTACCGGTTCGGGTACCGGGTGGTGTTTTTGGGTTATTGGCTTATTGGGTCGGGTTGCGGGTTGACCATTTTTGTTAACGGGTTACCCGATAACCCGATAACACTTTAATTAATTACACTTCTACCCTTTCATATATATTAAGTCACTTACACTACAATTAGGGTTACTTCATTTCATTTCATAAAACGCCTCTCTTTAAGCCTCTCTTACATCTTACTCATTCATGATGATTCTCAAGCCCCTCAAGCAGATTTGCTTGTACACTGTGATCTTGGATCTAGGCTGTTTATTAGGTGAATAAAGTTACTTTCTTGATTTATTTGATTCGGTATTGCAGTGCTTCTTTCTAAATACTGAAAGGTAATTTCCCAGTTTCCATTATGACTTCCTGATTTGCCTTGCAAATTGCAATCAGTGTGATGGCACTATCAGCCTTCTATTTACTCCCTTCTCTCCGTTCTTTTGTTGTGTGAAATCTTAACGGTTAAATCGATAACCGAACCGATAACATACAACAACCGATTAACCGATATTTTAACGGTTCTTTATCGGTTTAATATGTCTACAAACCGATAACCAATAAGTTAAACCGATAATTTTAAAACCCGAACCGAACCGAACCGACCGATATGCAGCCCTAATGGGATCCTTATAAGGTTAATGAATACTCATAATAAGTGTCAAACAAGTGCCTAAAGGTTCCGGGACCAAGCAAATCGAAGAAAATATATTTGTCGAAAAATTTGGAAAAAAAGGTTGGCAGAATTTTGGGCAGATTTTTAGTCAACTTTGGAGGGGTATATCTCCTCGTATATTAGGAGTTTTTAGGTGTTTCAAAATCCTAAAATGAAGTTCGTCGAGTCTAGTTTCTAACGCAATAAACCGCTCGTCAATAGGACATCGGAGTAGAGAATTATGGACGCTACAGTACCAACTTGCTACAGTAGTGCTACAATACCGACTTGCTACAGTACCCCCTTTTTTTCACCAGATTTAGCCCAGAAATTTCCAGATTTTTGAAGAGAGAGAGAGAAGGAAACAAAAAGTAAACAATTTTCAAGTGACAGAGTATTAATCGAAGCTCGGATAAACGCATAGATGTGATTCTAGTATGGTTTTGCGGTGGATTCAAGGTGGATATTAAAGATATCACTGTTTTAACAAAAATAAGGTATGAATCTTTCTCTTTTGGTATTATTTAAGGCTTATTTACGGAGATAAAGTCGTTAAATAATTGTGTAGTAAGTTGGTTTGTTATGGAAGTTGGAAAACAGCGTGTGGGCTGTTTTATGGTACATATTGGTGTTGGAAATGATGTTGTTGATGTTGATATTATTGTTGTGTTGTTGGTTGTTGGATTATGATTTCGGGCTAGGCATATAAATAGGGGAGATGTTGCCCGATTTTCGGCAGAATATAAAGTAGTTTAAATTGAAAGCTTAGTACACGTATGCAACGATGAGTCTAACGATAGTGTGAATTCTCTCAAATGTATATTTACGAGTACGGACGGATAAGCGTAGAAAATAGGAGGCTGAATAGGTATGTTAAGGCACGTCCCTTTCTTTCAAAGGCATGATTCCTATGTTACGATTTCATAAATGCTTCCATGACCTCTTTGTTTTTAAAAGTTAGAAGTCTATGATTCCAACGCATGATTCCTTTCCTGATAACCCGTAAATGTTTTCCAAAATGTCCGTATCTTTCCAAAACAAAGGTTTATGATTTTGTAAGCTTTTATGACTATAACGACGGACATGTTTTTGTAATGACAACGATGATGTCAAAGATGAGAATATGTCTATGATGATTATGATGAGAATGGTTTCATGTTTGAAAGTCTCAAGTTGTGGATTTAATATGAATATGAGAATATTGAGCTATTTCTTGATCCTCAATTTTATTCCTTGGTAATGACTCTATTTTCTAAAGACTTCAAAGTGTATGAATTGACGCCTTATGAGATTTATGACCCTATTCTATGTTTTCTCTTGATGTTATTCTTCATTGATAGTCTCACCTTAAAATAATTATTCCTTCAAGGTGAGATAGAGCGATGATGATTATTCCATAATATAATCGGAGGTTACCGACCTTACGTCACTCCGAAAGAGACATAACTTTCCTTGGGCTCTCCTGCATGCTACTTACATGATATATGTATATGATACATGAACATGATATATGTACATGATACATGAACATGATACATGTATATGAATATGGGAAAGAGGGCCAGAGCGCTATAGACGCGTATCCACCTGATCAGTTGGTATTATATGACATGATATCATCCGAGACGCGGGACATATGTGGCTAAATGGATTGGATCCGACGCCTCGACAACATGATATGTTCTATTTTCTGTATATATGAACAAGAAATGTTTTCAAAGAAAGCTAAGCATGCATGGCATCCGCCCTAAGAGGCACTCATATGTACAAATCACTCTTTTATCTTACGATATGCTCTATAATTCCATTGTGTTATTATTCATGGTTGTAATCCTTACTATGTTATTGTTCATGCCTTACATACTCGGTACATTACTCGTACTGACGTCCCTTCTTGTGGACGCTGCGTTCATGCCCACAGGTAAACAGGTAGACGCGTCTGATTCCTAGGAGCTCCACCAGTGGTACATTGAGAGCGCTCCAGTTGTTCCGGAGCTTCAGTTTATCGGTACTACTTTTGTGTACATATATGGGCACGACAGAACCCGACCCTCCTTGTGAATATATGTATCTTATCTAGAGGCTCGTAGACAGACGTGTACAGTAAGATGTTTCACAATCTTGTTCGTCCTTGTTGTTGTGTAATATGTTGGTAAAGCTTATTGACATTTATTTACGAGTATGCTATTGATGACTGTGTTGAGCAAAATGTGTCTGTATCGTCCATATGGCCCACTCAGTAGTGAGAATAGAAGGCGAGATAAGAGGTGTCCGGTATAGTAGTATCGGATACCCATCACGACCTCTAGTGGGGTCGTGACACAGCGGGATGATCGGGCCGCTGTTGATGATGAATTTCTAGCTTTCATGGCTGTCCAGCTCCATCGTTGGGAGAACAGGTTGGGCACTTTAGCGGTGGTTGGCCATTTGACTCCCATTCAGGATTACATGCGTTGGTATCATCAGATCACGCGCCGATTAATCGGCAACCCAGTTTTGCGTCCCGTAAGAGGTGTAGGATACTCAGCACTCGCGGGGCAGTACGAGGCATTGGTAAGTTTATCGTATTTAGATTTAATTAATTGTATTAATTGTTACGTTTTAAAAAATAACTTTTGTTATTGTTGAACACAAATGCAGTTGGTGGCCGTACATCGATTATGCATGTTGGGGTTAGAGCATATGCCTTACCCCGGGCTTGCGGTAGAGATGGTACGAATATCTGAGGATGGTATCCGGCAGGCAAGAGAGTTTAGGTGCATTGAGGAGCCTGTTCCAAAGGTTGAGTATCAGCCAGTGCCAGGAGGAGGACCTGGTGCTGCCAGAGGAAGAGGCTGTGCTGCCGGAGGAGGCCGTGCTGCCAGAGGATGCGGTGCTGCCAGAGGACGCGGTGCGCGTAGAGGACACGGTGCTATTGTTAGAGGACCTGGTGGTAGAGGACACCATCTGGTAGATGAGGCGAATGAGGCCGCTCCCATTCCAGAGGACGTTCCCATTCTAGTCCATCCGCAGCCGTTCCAGGCCAGTGGCAGCTCACCTGGACAGTCACCTATGTTTACGCTGGCGCTCCTACTTGCTGAGATACCTGGGTATTCATCACAACCGAGCCAGAATAAATACATGGAAGAGCGTGATAACGGCGATTGGGCGGCATTACACACTTCATTACCTGATGAATAGCCTATGAGGATTTTAGAGGGACCGAGGATTCTTGACTTCGATGAGTTTTTAATCCCCGTTAGTTTTTAAAATACTTATTGTTCATTTAAATTACTTATGTTAAATATATATGTTACTTATTATTTAGTAATATTTTATATTTTAGGATTCAGCGCCAGCTGGTCCACCGGAGCGACCCATTCAGGCGTTTTCTCATGGGCCTGCCGAGCCAACGGTGTCTTCCCATATGACTGTCGAGCCACATGTAAGCTTTTTATTAAAATTAATTTTGTTCAATATAAGGTCAATATTTAAAATACATAGTTGATTATTTAAAGTACTTATTTTACATATATATGTTACTTATTATTTCGTTTTTTTCATATTTTAGGATTCAGCGCCGTGGGTCCACAAAAGCGACCCATTCAGGAGCCTACTCATGAGTCTGCCGAGGCAGAGGTGTTTTCTCATGAGACTATCGAGCCACATGTAAGCTTTTTACTTAAAATCAATTTTATTCAATATAAGGTGAATATTTATTTAATTTTATAACCTTTATTTGGACTTCGAACAACATCTCGTCCTGGAGACTACCTCATATTTTGCAGCAGACCCATCTCAGGAGCCTACAGACCCATCTCAGGAGCTTACTCAGGCACCCGTTGATACACAGGTTTGATTATTCGACTAACATTAATGTATTCAATATAAATAAGAAATGATACTAATTATTATATATTTTTCAGATTCATCCTTCGACGCCCGCGGTGGCAATTCCTGACGAGGAAGAGGTCGAGTTTTCAGACCCAGCTCAGCCTGAGGTTCTGAGCGTGCCAGTGGGACTATATCCCAAGAAGAAGCACGTTCTAGTCAAGGGCGCAAGGGCTAGGGGAAGAGGAGATGATCATGACTTGGAGCGCCCGGTTATTAAGAGGAAAAAGGGCGATCGAGACGATAGCGAGGGCGGTGGGGATGGTATGAGCCTTAGGCCTAAGGATAGTCTCAGGCAGACCACATATGGGACCCATCCACGATAGTGTATATACATTAGCGCTGTACAGTTTATCGTAAATATTATATATTTTTTGCATATCTATTTATTTTATAAATATTATCTTAGTCTTTATTATTGTTTAAAGTGTCACATCTTAAATTGATAATAAAAAAAACATGACACATTCGAAATAAAGTTAAGCATTAATATAAAAATAACATGAAACCCTAAAACATAAATAACGTAAAGCTAATGACTGCAAGTCTTCAAACAAAAATGGACTTCGAGCACTTTTCAACCACTAAAACGACAATCCAAACTTTTGTGTATCTTTGTTGTATTGAGCCTACTTTATTAATCGTACAAAAATAAGTAGGATTCTATATAAAATATTAAAGTTCCGGAGTGTCAAAGCATGATTAATATGCGGCTAAAGTACGTAAAAAAGTGTGAAAATGTAATAAGAGGCTATTTTAGGAAAATAGGAAGTCCTATAGCGCAGCATTTTACTGCACTATATGGGAGAGGGAAATATTGTTTAGCGCAGTAAAATAATGCGCTAAGCAGTTAACAGCTCCGTCACAGTTAAGTGCTTTAGGACAGTATTTTACTGCGCTAAAGGTACTTTTGTGCCAAATTTTTTGTCGGGGGTATTTTGGTTCACTTGAATTTTTATTGGGTCATTTTGATTCCGGACTCCTTTTTACTTGTACTTTGTACCAAAAAATATTTTCTTTTTTACTTGTGCATTTTAATAATTCAGGGGATATTTTTTTCTCCAATACTTTCCTTATTATTAAATAATTACATAAAATACAAGAAGTCAAATTTAGATTTTCAAAATATAATTAATAAGGTTAACATAGTAAAATAAACCTTTAATAAATATTTTCTTAAGAAGAAAGTTAAATCAACATGGGTCAAGTAAAAAAGAACGAAGAATATATGACAACTTGGAAGTTAGATCCACCGTTTCGAATATCAATTTTTTCTCATTCATCAAATTATAAGTCCATATGATCCCAAAAAATAGTCGTTTTGACAAATTTGTACTTATTGCTCCAAATTAATGAAGTTTTAGTTATATGAGATGTTTAATGGAAAGAAAAGTGCAGCTAAATAAATATTCTCATCATTGAGGATGTAATTTTTTTTTGGAATGTACAAGAATATTAAAAACACCAGAATGTGAAGCAGAGATAATAGTGAAATGCAAATCATTAGAGAAACAAGCGATCATACTTTTAAATTTGGTGTTTTACCCTCTGTCCAGTATCTGCAAAGGCGCCCGATTAAATTTGGGTTCTCATCGAAAAGTGAACCGTTGCCTAACAATGATCTATATCCAAAGCTCAAACTCGAAAAATTTAATTAAGGTTAAAAGAATACTTGCAACTCCACAACAACTTTAATTGGTAATCGTGCTTGATACAATAATGTGGCAACATTATTGCCACATCAACATTTGAACAAAATATACATTTATGTTAAATTAGAACCTATAGTCAAAAAGTTCCAATGGGAAAAATGGTACCTATATTTTTTGATTAACTATCCTAAATAGCCGTAGTTAGAATTTAAAAATAGTTCATCCGTGTAAAAATTCTCAAATGTAAATGCTAGTTTTGTTTGTTGCTTGTGTACAAGTGAATTAAGTTAAAAGTAGAAGAATTGTTAGGCTGGCCCAAACATAAAAGCTAGGTTTTTCTTTATGTTATGAACCGAAAATCCAAAGTTTTATATGTCATCTTGTTAGGCCTAGATCGTGGATCCTTTTTTGTGCGGATTGCCGTTCATGTGGGGTGGCCTTTAATTTTTATCCTTCACCTAATATTCTGAAATTTTAGGTTCGAACCCCAGCTTAATTAAAAAAAAAAGAAAAAAATTCGCAAGGCAGAGTTTTGACTTGCGAATCAAAACTTTACCTTACGATTTTTTTAAAACTTTTGACTGAGCGGGAGTTCAAACCCGAAACCAAAAAATTTTTAGTGAAGGGCAAAAATTAAAGACCACCAACTTGAGGGACAAAAATTAGGACAATCCTACAAAAATGAGGTTGTCTTTGACATAAATGTTTTGGAAAGGGAAATGTTATGTTATTGGGAAAATGGTCAAAAATATCCCTCTACTTTGGGAAAAGAGCTAAAAATATCCTCCATTATAAATTTGGGTAAAAAATATTCCTCCCGTCATTAAAGTTTTCAAATATACCCATGTCTTAACGGAAATCCCTAACATAACCCGATTCATTTTTAAAACCGCTCCATTTAAACCTGACCCAACTAAATAAAAAACACATACGAGTTACCCGTTCTTGTGTTTACTGACTCCAGATGTAGGACTAAGGAACAAGTTGGTCGCATATGGGTTTTTTATTTAGTTGGGTCATGTTTAAATGGAGCGGGTTGTAACACATCGTACCTTTAAACTAAGCTACATTCATGATTCAGGACTTAGAAACCAAGACAGAAGTGTTGGGATTAAAATTGTCCTTAGATCGGTAAAACGAGCTTACATCAAATTGTGCGGGCCGTACTTTTGAGATGTACCTCACATGGGAAAAGTTGAAGTCACTGGAATTTGACATTCCAAGTACGGGCAAGTCTTTACGGGCCTCTTCTAAGTACGGACCGTACTTTTAAGACGTACATTTTATACGGACCGTACTTCAAAGTACGGGTCGTACTTTTCAAGTCATTCCTCACTAAGGAAAATCTTAGTTTCTGTGGCACATGAGGTACGACCATAATGTACGGGACGTACTTTATTAAACAAGTCGTACCTCTAGCCCGTACTTCTCCCCGTTTCAGCAAAAGTATAAATACGAGACTTGAGTTCTTTTTCTTATTTTTCATTCTCTCCAAGTCCTAGAATGAAGTCTTCTTCTCCCACCATTAAGATACACCAAGCTAAGTCTATCCTAAGCATCCCAAGTGAATTCTAACATATATCTATGATTACTAAATGACAGAATATCTAGGGACCCCCCTGAACTTGTCGATTTTTATTCGGTGTACACCTAAACTTTACATTGGCTTAATTACCCCCCTCAACTTGACAATATGATAGGCACGAACCCCTTGGACGCTGACAACCCATGGACGTGTGACACACGTGCTGTCACATGGATTTTTTGTCTATGTGGAATTTTATAAGGATAAAGTATATACTTTTTACCTTTTTAAGTTCACCAATTATTTCGATCATCTTTTTCGGGCCAAATTAGGTAAAAAAAAAAAAAAAAAAAGAACTTGAAACAACAATATTTTGACCATACTTTTTTTTTATTTGGCTAAAGATAATGATATTCTAATAGAGTTATTTTTATATATTTGGCCAGAAAAAAGAAGAAATACACAGTTAAAGCAAATAATCATTGTATCTAAAAAGAAAGAAATAAAATATCAACCAAATATTTTAGGAATTTGACCCAAAAAAATAATGCATAATTGAAATAAATAGTAATTGCAGAAAAGAAAAATATGCAATTTTTTTTTGTAGAAAATACACCGTCTAAACTTCATTACTTTTGCTAAACCTTCTTTTTATTTGGCTAAAATAAATAGAGTTTCAACTAAGTTATTTAGATTTGGATCCAAAAAAAAAAACAAAAAAATACATAGTTGAAATAAATAATCATTATATCTAAAAAGAAAAAAATACAATTGGGATAAAATATGCAATGAATATTAAGAAAAACCAAAAAAGAAACACAATTGGAAAAAATAAATCGTTATATTGATTATATGGCGATTAATAGTTGAAAAATACTCCAGTTGGAAGCTGATTTTTCAATTTTTGACCCTTCCACTCGCCTAAGAGAGTGTGTTCACGCTCTTTGCCACATCAGCGTCTAGTGGGGTCGAGACTATCATATTACCAAGTTTAGGGGGGTAATTAAGCCAACGCATAGTTTAGGTGTGCACTAAATAAAAGATGACAAGTTCAGGGGGGTCCTAAGCTATTCTGCCTTGCTAAATAGGAGTTCATTGTTCCTAACCTAGGGTTTTCAAGAAAACTCATCACAAGGATTTAAGATTTAGGCTTTTGGGATTCTTCTCAAGTTCAGGCCATTAGTTACAAGTTTTGGAGCATTAACAGGTATGTAGGGTTTCTATATACGTGTGGGAACATCATTCTTCTTCCCCACGCCATGTTCTTCCATGATTATACGAAATTTCACTAAAACTACGGTTTCCAGCCATGTTCATGATAACCATAAGTGCATGTACCATGATATATCATGTTGTATTATAACTTAGTTATTGTGTTCTTAATAGTCCACTTTGGTTATTGAGAATTTGTCCGTAATCCATGAAAACCCATACTTTGCATTCCATGGGTTCTTAAATGTAAGATATGAACTTTTATGTTTATTTTCATGAACTTCTACATGCTTCCATGTTTTCATACAATTTATACTACATATCCATCTTCATGTTATAATACCATCACGAATCATGTTTACAATCACGTTATTTAATTCATGGGTTACTAAGCCAACTATATCCATGTTCAAATTTTGGGAGTTGCACAAATTACCGAGAAGGCTTAGATAACCTGAAACTACATATGCCACTTAGGATAAAGATCACTCCACCCAGTTAGGACGACTCCTTCATGTTTACCCATTGCGGGTTACTGGATCCATTCATGCCATGCTCATGACTTATACCCCGGCAAGGTACATGATGGCTTAGCTGATTGGGCAGAGATCAGACGCCACGTGCTTAGGTGGTGGTTACATGTCGGTTATACGAATGCTCTCCCACATATATCTTTACAGACTTAAAATATTTTATTCATGTTATACACATTCATGTCAGATGATATTCATGTTCATGTTCAGCTTACAGATAACAGCTTCAGTTTCAGTTATGTTATTTCATGTGCCATGCTTATTTCATTCAGTTGCTTTACATACCAGTACAATTCGAATGTACTAACGTCCCATTTTATTTGCATGGGGGCCTGCATTTTACTATGGAGATTTACAGGACGACGGATCAGCTCGTTAAGACTTTGCTCGTATCAGCTATTGGTAAGCCCCATCTCATTCGGGGTTTTATCTCCATTTATATTTATTTCAGTTATGCAGTTAAGGTATGCCGGGGTCTTTGTCCGGGTAAACAATTTAACAGTCAGACTCATATCAGAGGTTTCATAGACTAAACTAGTTCAGTTATATCATGTTAGATGTTCAGAGTCATATTGCCAGTAATTTGGCTCAGTACTTATTATATTTTCAGATTATTTCCGCATCACGTTTAAACAATATTTTCATTTGCATTATGATGCCCATGTTGATTTAACAAGTGACGTGGTTCGCTCGGTCACATACAGCAAGACACCGAATGCCGTGTTACCCCCAGGCCATAGTTCGGGGCGTGACATGGGTATAAAAATGAAATCGAGTTATGTTGGGATTTCCGTTAAGATAGGAGTTTATTTTAAAAAAATTAATGACGGGAGGGGTATTTTTGACCCTTTTCCTATGTTATTTGCACTCCAGAGAGATCCAACCTTTTTTTTGAATTTTTTTGCATGGATTTCCCTTCAAATGCACTGGTCTTTAATTTTTACCCTTCGTTTAAAAAAGTGGCCGAAAATATCCGAAGGTTCTGCGTTGGAACCCCCGCTCAGTCAAAAAAATAATTAGCCAGGCAAGACTTTGCAAAAAGTCTGCCTTATGCGGCAGACATTGTCTTAAGGCATAATTAAAAGTCTGCCTTATAAGGCAAAGTCTTCCGTATCCGGCAGACTTTTAGTTATGCCTTAAGGCAAAGTCTGTTGCATAAGGCAGATTTTTCGCGAAGCCTTGCCTTGAATTTTTTATTTTATTTTTATGACTAAGCCTGGGTTCGAACCTAGAACCTCGGGGTATTTTAAGTGAAGGGAAAAAATGAATGATCAATAATTTTATGACTAAGCCTGAGTTCGAACGCAGAATTTTGAGGTATTTTAGGAGAAGGCCAAATATTAAAGACTAGCAATTTGAGGGCCAAAAATTAATGACCACCCCCAAAGAAGGTTAATCGTGCAAATTAACCCCTTTTTTTATGCATATTTAGTTATGAGTGTACAACGAGCCCATAAATAGCGAGTAAAAGAGAAGTGCTAAACTGAAACTAGTGAGTAAAAGAGAAGTGCTTAACTGAAACTATCTTGAGAAAATTAGATTTTAGGTCAAGCTTTTAAAGTTATATATACACAAATAGCACAACTTTTAAAGTTCTTCAAAAATAACACCACAAATTAAGGAATTAATTTTGTCCTTAATATAAAATATATTATGCTTTCTCTCTCATTACTATAACTCCCAATTCCAGCCGTGTCTAGTCTTCAAATTGACTTTTCCTTTCACCCTCAAATTCACTCTTATTTTTTTCTTTGCCCCTCAAACCCACTACCTCTATATGCTTTAGGATAAATATTAGTGGTGATTTTGGTGGAGTTTTTTTATGGGCCAGGCGAGAAAGATTTATGAACAACGATAATTTTCAGGACTTAATCCCTCCTCAACCCCACCCTAAACCCTTTTCCCTCGCTAAAATAAGTATCCCATAAGCCATATGTTTTTCTATGCTTTTACTATTAACATGGAGAAAATGAGATTTTTGTGGAAAATGGAAGAAGGCAAGGGGAATTTAAAAAGATCGTAGTTTGCATGTTTGAATCTTAAGTTGTTGCATTTGATTTCTCCTAATTCTTCAGTTTTTCCAATTGATTTATATATCTTGGTACTTGTTTTTCTATTCTTTTTGAACTTATGTATATATCCAAATGAATATTATTAAGGCTTTGCAGATAGTGTCCTGTAAGGAGACTGGTGGAGCAGTATAGGGAGAGGAAGAGCGACTTACACATGGTATTCATCGACTTAGAAAAGGCTTACGAAAAATTTCCAAGGGAGATCCTATGGAGATGCTTGGAGGCTAAAGGTGTACATGTGACGTACATTAGGGTGATCAAGGACATGTATGAGGGAACCAAGACCAGGGTAAGGACAGTAGAAGGAGACTCAGAGCACTTCCCAGTTGTGATGGGGTTACATCAAGTGACTGTTAGTCCGTTTTATTTGCCTTGGTGATGGATGAATTGACGCGGAAAATTCAAGATGAGGTGCCATAGTGTATGATTTTCACGAATGACATAGTCCTGATCGACGAGACTCATAGCGGAGTTAACGCTAAGCTGGAGGGTTAGAGACAGACTCTGGAGTCTAAAGGGTTCAAGCTGAGTAGGACCAAGACAGAGTACTTGGAATGCAAGTTCAGTGAAGCACCTCAAGAGGCTGGTGTGGAAGTGAGGCTTGGTACCCAGGTCACCCAGGTCATCCAGAAGAAAAGTAGTTTTAAGTATCTTGGGTCTATTATACAAGGCAGTGGGGAGATTGGCGATTATGTCACACATCGTATTGGGGCAGGGTGGATGAAATGGAGGCTCGCTTCCGGAGTGCTATGTGATAAGAAGGTGCCACCACAACTTAAGGACAAGTTATACAAAGTGGTGGTTAGACCGACTATGTTGTATGGGACGGAGAGTTGACCAGTTAAGATCTCTCACATTCAAAAGATGAAAGTTTCCGAGATGAGAATGTTAAGATGGATGTGTGGGCACCAGGAGTGACAAGATTAGGAATGAGGCTATCCGGAACAAGGTGGGAGTGGCCTCGATGGAAGACAAGATGCGAGAAGTGAGACCGAGATGGTTTAGACATGTGAAGAGGAGAGACACAGATGCTCCAGTGTGGAGGTTGGCCATGGATGGTTTCAGAAGAGGTAGGGGTAAGCTGAAGAAGTATTGGGGAGAGGTAATTAGACAGGACATGGCGCAGCTACAACTTACCGAGGACATGACCTTAGATAGGAGGGTATGGAGGGCTCAAATTAGGGTAGAAGGCTAGTAGAGAGTATCGTTTATCCTTTCATATTAGTAGTCGCACTATCGCGATATAAGTTCTTGTGCTTTGATTTCTGCTTCTATCTGTTATTTTCTGTACTTTGATTATCTTATTTTATCTGTGATAGCTACCCTTTGCAAACTGCTTCATCATGGCTTAGTCGCTTTCATTATTTTCATTTCCATATCACTTTGAATTTCTTGGCCTTATCTGACCTCTTTTTATGCTTTCTATTGAGCCGAGGATCTTTCGGAAACAACTGTCCTACCTTGGTTGGAGTAAGGTCTGCGTACACTCTACCCTCACCAGACCCCACGTTGTGGGATTTCACTAGGTTGTTGTTGTTGCAGATAGTGTCCTGTGTATAGTGTCTATCATGCCGGCCTTTTTGGCCCGTATATATATATATATATATATATATATATATATATATATACTCCTTTTTGGACAGTTTATCATGTCTAGAGTTATGCTTCCTAAAGAATGAATGTTAATACATCCTTCTTGGCTTATGTTGAGTCTAATGAGTGAAAGAGGTGACATGAACATTGGCGCTCGGTCGAGTAGGGCACCGGGTGCCAGTCGCAGCAGTAATATTATGTGTATAATAATATATATTACCAATTATACCAGTAATATTATGAGTATAAGATTTTATATTTTTAGTTGAAATTATGTATTTACAATTTGTAGGATAGACTTGCGAATTGTTTTAGTTAAAATTATTCATTAAATATACCTCATATAATTTATTTTTTAGAGGTATGCTAATGTATTAATATATACTTAATAATTTAATTATATTATAATTTTTATTGATGTATATATTATATATACATTGTATAATTTATTCTTCGAGAGCTATGCTAATTATGTATTAAGATACACTGTATAAGTTAATTATATATTATAATTTTTATTGATGTCTCTATTATATGTACATGGTATATTTGATGAATAAACAAACACAAACACCTATATTTTATACCATTGTTATACCATTTGTATAATTATATATTCCTAACTGAATTTGCAATATAATAAAATTATTTTATAATATATAATTGATTCCTTTATTAAACCTTTTATATAATTAAATATCACTAATTAACTATGGGGATGGGGAGGGGGTGGGGGAGTCGTCTTATCGAGAGAGAAGATAGGAAGAGTTTGGGTAGACATTGGAAGCTTAAGCATAATTAGAGGAATGCCAGGATTTGTTTGTAACTTATTGGGCCTAATTTTTAGGGCGAAAATGTAGGAAGGAAAGGTGATTTTCATTAACTTTTTAGAAGGATTGTATTACGAAATCAAATTATAGTTGACACGGCTTGTAACTTCAATAATGCTGCTAAACGTTTGTAAATATTTTTAAAGTAAAGTTGGAGCAAGTAAATAAAAGGGAAAATGACACAAATGGCTATCCGACCTAAACTATTGACAGTCGGATGACCTAAGAAGTTTAAAACGCATTTTTTTAGCCTTTTTAAAATATTCCATTTCGTAGCTTTTTTTCAACTAATTTCAGCATATGTATAGAAACTGTATCATTGTTGTATAGAAAATGTATCGTACATATATAGAAGTTGTATCATTATTGTATAGAATATGCATCCCAAAAGTGCGTGTTTAATGTATCATTGTTGTATAATTTGTTCAATAAATGTATAATCAACGTATATTTACTAATTATACACATATTATACATGTTTTGGGGTATTTTTTGAAGCCTTATCAATGTATAGTTACTAATTATACACATATTATTCATGTTTTGGGATATTTTTTGAAGGCTCAATATGATTTTTTTTCGTCGGCCTTTAAGTGGCGACTATTTGATCTTTTGTGGCGACTTTTAGTCGCAATGGGCTGCTGAGCTAGCTCTTGGCAATGGTTTGGGCCGAACGACCTTCTCGCAGCATTAAGCCCAAACATGGGCCAAACAAATTTCTGATGGCCACGTAGTGTCCTTTTCCCAAAATAAAATAGGTTTAGTTACAAGCTATTCTAGGCTTTCTCAATAGATTCACAGTAACTGATTAGTCCAGTGTGATGTGGTGCAGAAAGTCCAGTTGGATGTTAAGATGGATGCAAAATTGAGCAATAAAGATCAAAATCCAATAACAAGAATTTCATTGACATAGATGTTAGGGTGGAATTATAGTTACCTCTAATAATGTTGTGTTTTTATGTGTCTAGATGCGTAACATGACTTTATGTTTATCAATTCATGATATTGTTATGACTATACCGTTTATTTTATGTGCGTATGAGTGGTGAATTAATACGGTACCAGTATGTTACTTTATTGTGGGCAGTACATAATTCACCCACAGTCCAGATAGCCACCACACTGTGGACGGATTGGTGACAAGAACAATTGCTTGGGCTGTTCATGGGATAAGGTTACCTATTGACGGTCTGTTTAAATGTATATTAGAACACAGTATGGAACTGCAAAGGATAGGTGCCACTGTAATATTGTGTTGAGCTGATCATGTAAATTTATTATCATTCATTTATACATGTTGTTACACCTATATTATAAATTGTACCCCATACATGACATGTAGAGTATTTTTGAAGACTTGCTCCATGGAGTATGACGACGAGGTGGCTCAGTGATCATGCTGGGATTAGGCTGACTCTCGTGATGTTCTTTCTGTTTTGTACAGATACTAGTACTAGTGTGCATCAGGTCAATTCTTATCTTGTTCGAAACAGTAGATATGTTTAGCTGAAGTGAGCCAACCATTCTTGATCGTCGTGACGACCATTGATTTTCTCTTCTTGTTGATTTACTTGTTTTTGAAGTGTGTCCCGTAGTGGTAGTTGTATTCAAATACTCTTATGTTCTTCTTGCCAGTACTATTGGGTTTGTGGGTTTATTCAGATTTATGTTATTTTCTATCTCTCCATTTTACGACGATATTTATTATCTATGCTATGAATGATTCGAATTTATGCTTTATTTCTCAAGTTATTGGATTGGTACGTCTTGGAGTAGTGGCTTTTCGTGGGTCAGCCATGATCCATAATTTTGGGTCGTGATAGTTTAGGTTTAGTAGATAGTTAGTTGATTAATATAGAGCATATGCTGTGACTACCTAGAAAGTATAGAAAAGAGAGAATTGACAACATGCATCAAGAATTTAGCTACTAGTACTTGTTCTAAAGCTATAGCACATATATTTATTATGAGAATAAGGGTCACAATTAGGACTGTTCACAGTTTTGGTTAAAACCAAAACCAAACCGAAAATTTAACCAAATCGAATAAAAAAACCGACATTTGGTTTGGTTTGGTTTGATTTGGTTTTAAAAATCGATAATATTTGGTTTGGTTATGATTATATTAAAAAATAATCGAATAAATAACCGAACCAACCCGATAAATTATATACATAAATTTTATAATTATTTATATATATAATATTAGTTTTTCATAAATAATTATAAATATTTTATACCTTTTAATCATTAATTTGATTTCTGGTCTATTTATTTCACATGATTGTTTAAGGCCCGTGTTTTTAAGAATATGTCCAAGCCCATGTCTTTAAGTCTTTTAACTCTTTAAGTGTTAAGTGTAAACCTACTAACAGAAGCTCACGTTAGAGCCTAATGTCTTTAATTTAAATTTCGGAAAAGGTCCAAAAATACCCCTAACGTATGGGAAATGGCTCACAAATACCCTCGATCCATCTATTGGTCCAAAAATACCCCTCCATCCACCTATTTGGTCCAAAAATACCCCCAACCTATTTTTTTGGCTCAAGAATACCCCTCAAACTAACACCCTAATTTTGATGGTATGTTTTCAATTTTAAAATGCCACATGGCTTTTTTTGATTGGACATATATATATATATATATATATATATATATATATATATATATATATATATATATATATATATATATATATATATATATATATATATATTTTGCATTTCGTGTATTAAAAAATGAAATAGGATAATTTTTTTTTAATTTCGTTCATATAAAAACAAAATTGGAAAATATATATATATGTATTCCTATTTCGTTTTTATATAAACGAAATGAAAATAAAATTATTTTCCTATTTTTTTATATAAACAAAATACAAAAAAATTATTTTCATATTTAGCTTTTTAATAAATGAAATACAAAAAAAAAATTACTATTTCGTAGATATACCAACGAAATGCAAAAAAAAAAAATATATTCCTATTTCGTTTTTATATAAACGAAATGAAAATAAAATTATTTTCCTATTTTTTTATACAAATAAAATACAAAAATACAAAAAAAATTATTTTCATATTTAGTTTTTTAATAAATGAAATACAAAAAAAAAATTACTATTTCGTAGATATACCAACGAAATGCAAAAAAAAAAATATATATATATATACATATACATATATATATATATATATATATATATATATATATATATATATATATATATTCCAATTTCGTTTTTATATGAACGAAATTAAAAAAAAAATTATCCTATTTCGTTTTTTAATACACGAAATGCAAAAATAAATAAATTATAATTTCCTATTTCGTTTTTTTATTCACGAAATGCAAAAACAAAAAAAAAAAAAAAACATATTTCGTTGATTAATTCACGAAATGAAAAAAAAATAAAAATAATAATATATGTGTCCAATATAAACAAGACACGTGGCATTTTAAAATTGAAAAAATACCATCAAAATTAGGGTGTTAGTTTGAGGGGTATTCTTGAGTCAAAAAAAATAGGTTGGGGGTATTTTTGGACCAAATAGGTGGATGGAGGGGTATTTTTAGATCAATAGATGGATGGAGGGTATTTGTGAGCCATTCCCAAACGTTAGGGGTATTTTTGGACCTTTTCCGTTTAAATTTTTAGCCTTTCTTTGTCAGCCATTTGATTTTAGGTTGTTTTTTTTTTTCGAATTTATACCTTTCTTTTTTTCTTGTCTGAATGGGTCCTAAACTTCTAATATTTTTCATATGAAAAGGACATAGGTTGTAGATTTGAAGGTTCCTATAGAAGATACTTCAGTAACATCAGCATTTGTTGCAACTCAAACACATGGTAATGTCCTAATACTTCTTCCGTGGATAATCCTCCTAAAAAGCATAAAAGAACAATTCCTTGTAGTCGAGACCCTTGGGGATAATTGATAGAAAAACATATGAAGTTTGGGATCATTACAGAAAGTTTTTTTAATAAAATGGGAGAATTGAGGGCAAAATGCAAGTACTGCCCCAAAGTTTGGAATCATTACACAAAGTTTTTTTATTTCATATATTTTCATTTTAATTTTAGGTAGTCTTTATGTTTAATTAATAGATATGTTTGTAACAACAACTAAAAGCTCCTATGCTCTACTTTATTTCCAGGTATGTATATTAAGATGACAAAAATGGTGCAACTACTACTTAGTTAGTTTTTAGCTTTATATGTAATAGTTTAGCAACTTTTGGTAACTTGAGTATGACACTATCATTAATAGTGAAAATGTTTCTATGATATATGTTCCACCTTAAATTATAAATAAAAGATATCGTTTGAACAAAAAAAAAAAGACATGTCTTTTTCAACTTTTTAATGTTTTACTGATAAGTCTCATGGCTGCTAGTCATAAACCCAAAAATCCAACCAAACCGAATCAAACCGACGATAACCAAACCGGTGATTATTATTTTATTTGGTTTAGTTATGATTTTAGACATTTAAAAATCGACTAAATTAGTTTAATTATGATTTTAATCAATAACCGACTCAAACCGAACCATGAACACCCCTAATCACAATCACAAGGAATCAACCAAGAAGTAACTCACACTTTCAGTTCATCAAATCAAACCACTTTGCAAAGATCAAAGTAGTCAATGAGTCAACTCGCTTTAAAGTAACAAAGAAAATGACTACTCGAAATAAATTAGACATTCCCAATAAAATTAAGGGTCCCGAATTGATATAAGGAATCCAATACATGTTTATATATCCACATCAAGATTTAATGGCTTCATTCCATTTTATCTCCATTTCGGTTTGACTGTCCTAGAAGCCACCCAAAGTAAGCAAATAAATAATTTAATAAATAAGAGAACTAAAAAACGGTGGAAAAAAAAAATCTATTTGAGGTTCTTGATATATGCTAATGTAGAATCTTTTTAATTTCTCTAAATATAAAGGGACCCCATCCCAACCTCCATAGTAGACTATAAAAGTCATTGCAAAAATATATTACATAAATGATACTATATCACAACATGACTGCTAAGCCACCCATGAGTTTGTTGAGATGCATGAGATTTCTTCGTAGATATCTTTAATAAGAAATCTCATGTTCGAATTATGGGAATAGAAAAATCTTTGATAGAGAATGTTTTTTTTTTAATGAGCTTTACGCAAATGTTAATTAATCGAGTCAGTGAATTCAGAATACCATATAATTATATGAAAAGAAAAAAAACACACGTGTTAATATCATAATTTTGCAGAGCTATCAAGAAAAGATATATGGTCTCTATTCTGATTTTAAGGTGTCTCTTTAACGTTGGAGATAAAAAAAAAAAATATATCCTTGACCACTAATCTATTCATCTTACTTTCTTTAATGTCAATTTTTTTTTAACTTAAGTTCGGCAATTCGCATTTTATCAGTCTTTTAATATTTGTCTTTGAAAAAATTGTAAACAATAATATATTATAAATTGCAATAAATATGTGGGGTGGGGGTTGATTTCAAGTTTCCTTTTCTTAGAAAAGGATTGTTAACCAAATATATTTGATTGGGGAGGGCAGAAACTAAATCAAAATCAGCTACAACTTGTTGATGGCCACACATAACAAACAAAAGCAAAAATAATGTTTTAGTAGTATGAATTTCCTTAAAATCTATGTCGACGCTGACATTACTGCATATTTCCACCCAAAATTTATTCTCCATTTGTGCGACAATAATTTTTTTTCCACCTCTTTTCACGAATGGGGAATTTCAACATGCTCTTTTACTTTTTTTTTTTTTTTTTTTTTTTTTATATTCCGAACAGCTTGGTTAGTTTTTTATTCGTAAATTCCTATTGGGGGGATGTTCCTTATAGAGAAAATGAAAGAAAAGGGTCTTGTGATAATTGGAATTTGAATATGATGGATTACAGGCATAAACAACAGAAGTAAATAGTCAGGATCGAATTTGCATGAAATATAAATAACACATAATCACAGATTTTAATCAAATATAAAATTAATACTTATTTCTTGAAGCGTGACCGTGACCGCGAATTGAACCTTCAATCATGAGCAGAAATCATCTCCGAGATCATCCTCCAGTTCCACGGTCTGCAGTCTTTTATTATGTAACCTAATTAGCCTTTGGACATATAATACTCGTGTGGGCAAGGATTACAGCTCAGGAAAAAGTGTACCTCTTAGGGTTGAAAAACATTCTATTTATAACCACGTTTTAGGTCCAAAATGCGTGGGCTTGCTTTTCCCCTAAGAATATTATTTTCCAAATCCAAAAATAATTAGGCATAGCAGAGACCGCAGTTTTAATAACGAGGCTTCCAATTGTGGTATTAATTCGGAATATGAATCAATTAATCCCACCACAATAAATTACAATTTATTCCACTAAAAAACTTGTAATTGTACTCGGTTTAATTTCGAAATCTTTCATTAAATCTTATTTAACTCCCCATGTTAATATTACAGATACCAATCAATTAAATTAAATTACTGACAATTTAATTCATTGACTAATTGAATCCTTTATATTTCCGCTTAACTTATATCATGTGACGGATACAAAATCCACCTGCAGGGTTTTCACATGAGACTTATAAGCATCCATAAAGGGATATCTCAATCTCAAAGTCGAGATATGGATTCTATCAACTAATTATTATTTCACAAATGTATTTTGCCATTATCCAATTTATTAGGAATATACTGACTCGCAATTGGGTCACACCTTTTAATAAATCAAAATAATGAACAAATCACAATGATCATAATAATCATATCAAGATTAAGAGTATAAGTACATTTAATGAGCTAGAGAGGCTGTTTTACATATTCAGTACAAAAACACCTATCTCTACTTGGTCCGTTCAATACACACAAAATGTACTAGCACAAGAAGTCGGAACTATACCGTTCCCATAATGAAGATAATTATATTTAATCTTGTGCTACAATCATATCAATAGCTTTGTCCAATTTCTATCTTAGATTGCGAACATAAAATTTTATACTTATAAGAACCGATGATTTAATCTTCCGTGTATAAGCTAAACTCTATACACTAAATGATTTACTATATAAGTAAAGGACACACATACTAGTACATGATCTATTTAACTCTATATTAAAAATTGAATAAATAATTGTTCTATAATAAATACTATATCCAAACACATGGTTAATAGTATATATCCCAACAGAATATAGATTACATGATTTGAAGAAAAAGAATTGTTTTAAATTAATAATGGGAAAAAGGTCCAAATTTTATCCTCGTACTATTTGAAATTGATCGAGTAACTTTGCTTATGTTTGACTTTAATTGGTTTATTCATAGTTTTACCATTGGAATTATCTCATATTTGCTTTTGTAATTAACAGAGTTTTCGTATAAAATGGATGAATTTCACGTATCCAAATATTTCGAAGGAAAAAAGGTCCAAATTTAACGGGTAAGTGATACATCTACAAGGGCATCTCACCGATTCATTCTTCCAGCTTTCCTCTATCAAATCCACAATTGTTGTTGCTTATAGTGAAGCCTAATCAATTAAAATGCTGAATTCGACTAAACATAGATGATTTGATCCATATTTGACATATACACTGCATATAGTCATGGTACCTTTCAAATATTTTATAATTGAACTCATAATAATTATAATTTTCCAAGTCTTGGGCGGTAGCTAGTGAGTAGTATAAGGATGTCCTACAAATGAAGTTGCACTAAGTAGACCATATTGTACATGGCCAATTGCCCATATATAGTTGTTTCACTTGTGGTGTCCTAGACACATATGTTCTTTAGTTTGGCCCTTTTGAGGAAGAACATGTGAGGGACCATTTTTCATAATTTTGTGAGTTGGAGACCACAAAACTAGAACTTAGCTAGGTAGGTTTAAACTTTAAAGTAGCCATGCATGGAACCTAAAGCTAAATCCGAAAGACATTGGAATATGTTGTGCTCTTTGTATTTTCGGATATGGAATTAATTCTCTTTGCTTTGTTATTTATCACTTCCATGTATAGTTATCATCATCAATATAATGTGTACACATCTACCTTGTATAGCATCTATGTAAGCAAAACAAAGTGTTATTGATGGGAGGTAGTAACATAGAAGGTCACCCAATTATGGATAATGATCTTTTAAGGTCATGTTTCTTTGTTTTGTAACAATAAGGTCACTCAATTTTCTCTATATCACATCAAAAGTCACCTAATAAATATTTGACAAATAAAATATGACATGACATTTAATTTAGTCTACATGAACATTTCCTTTTTTTCCCCTCAGTCCACATGGCAAAAGACCCGACCCGGCCCAAACCCAAATTAACCCTATTTTTTCTTAATTAAAATTGAGTTTCTCTCTCTATCTCTCTCTGAAAAAAAATTGGCACATCATTTTATTAAAGTTGTGTCATTATCTTTTTCCTTCTCTAATTTGGCTTGACTAATGAACAAGTTGACGTTATAGAAGGTTTTGTGGGTGTCAATAACAAACAAGTTAAAGTCGCGGAGAGTGTGAATGATGAACAAATTGCATTTTCTGGGGTTAAGTGTGTGCCGAGTGATGAGGGTGTTTAGAAAAGAGTCACGAGGGACTATGTTCAAGAAGTCACAAAGAAGTCTAAGGAGTGTTAAATAAGGAAAAAAAAGACGACATGACTTTAATAAAATGAAGGACCAATTTTTTTCAAAGAGAGAGAAACTCTATTTAATAAGGGTTAATTTGGGTTTGTGTCGGGTCAGGTCGGATCTGTTTGCCACGTGGACTAAGAAAGAAAAAAAAAAAAAAAGTCAATGTGGACTAAATTAAATGCGATGTCATATTTTATTTGTCAAATATTTATTGGGTGACTTTTAATGTGATATAGAGAAAGTTGAGTAACTTTATTGTTATAAAACAAAAAAACATGACCTTAAGAGATCATTACCCATAATTGGGTGACTTTCTGTGTTGTTTCCCGTTATTGATGGTTTAAACCAGTGAGGTAATATTTATGCTCAACATGTAGTTATTTTATACTATCAGTACTGAGAAATAGAATTTGCATTGTGTTCATAGGGCTGGGCTTTATTCGTGTATGCTAGTCTTCCCAATGATGATGTTGATGAAAATATTATTCTTGATATGGCCTTTGTTCAATCTGTTAAACAGTGGCGAAGATTCGATGCCAATTCCAAGTGTTGGGCTCTTATACCATAACTAGATTCGATAGCTAGAGAATATATCTAGCTTTAGCATGATCATTACAACAATAATCCTCTTGGGAAATGCTCGAGGAAAGAGTTAATCAAGTATCATCATCTGAATATCCAACTGTAAGGTGTCACAAAATTAATTTTGTGTGAAAAAAAAATGAAATTCAGGAGCAAACCTATTACTTATCACTACTGAAAAAAACAGGAATTAGCAATGCACTACAAATTTTTTAGTTAACAACAAAATCCGTCGCTATCTAATCTTATTTAGGGACAAATTAACAATCGATTATAAAAAAAAAAAATATTAGCTATAAACTATTAATGACAAATTAACAACAAAGTTAGTGGCTAATTTAATTTTTTTTAGTATATATGTTATATTATTGGTTAACATACGTTCAATTGCACCTGATATTTTTGCTTATACCAGATATGCGTGTATTTTTGAAAATCCTGAAGAATTTACTCCATGAATATTAAGTTTGAAACGATAATTCCAAAACACTCTGAACCTTGAACGAATAATTACTTTTAAATTCGAAATTCATCGCTAACTACTTAAATAAAAAAGTTGATCTTGAAGCTAAGAATTTTCTTGGTCTTCACTTGTCTAACTTTAAAGCAGCACCATTTTGCTTTGGTTGATTCTTTGAATAATAAAGGTTAACAGAACTTATCAGTTCAGCCTTATATTATTCTCGTCTTGGTCATTATACTCGAATAGAAGGAATAAAAGGACACTGTTGCCTCTGTTTAAAAGCTTGATTTAAATAACGAAAATTGAATTCCTCTTGTCCTTTTGGTTGAACAAACATGCCAATACAGGTATCGTCATATTCCCATTATATCCACGATTTTTTTCTGCACGTTTCTTCATCATTGTAACTTCCAAGTACAATCATAAAAGGGAAATATATAGTTATGTCAATTAAACAGGAATAAAGTAAGAAAGTAAGAATTAAAGCATATCGATTGATTCGAAATATATTGTTTTTACCCATGGTTTAGCTGCAAGAAAGGGGAAAGAAGTGAAGTGATAATTATAACAATCTCAAAATTATTGGAGAGGTCCGTGCAATATCTATGTCTCTATGCTATGAAAGTTGCCAAATGGTTAGATAAAAATAATACCATTAATCTTCAAGTGCATTAAATAATGCGAGTGTAAGACGTAATCTAACAGCCATACCATCACTATTAAAAAGTGTGACGAAATAGATGAGATTACTCTTTTTTTTTTATAAAAAGTTTGGTAGAAAGCCGTGACATAGGCAATTTTTTTTTTTGTAATCGAATAAATTAACAAATCAAAGATAAAATTCCGGCATTTAATAAAAATCACAATGCAAGTATTAGTTGAACTACAACACTTTGACGCACGAGTTTTCATTTTTTAAAATGTATTCATGATAACATCATTAGAAATGTAACTCTAAGGAAACTTTTTCTTCAATGAGACGAAAAAATATTTTATTCTAACATTTTATTTAATATGACACTCTAAGTTAAAAATTCCGATCATCCGATATCTGGTGGCTTCTCCCCCAATAAATAGTCTTTTCTTTTAACCGACCTAACATATTGTAAATTCGAATTAATTGAGTTAACGAATTTCAGGCGCAACATACATAAAATAGTTACACTACTAAGGTGCAACTCAACTATCAATTCAATCAAATCAACAGCAGGAAAGAACACAATAAAAGGAAGGAGTACGGACACGCATGCTACAATTTCTCTTCATTCTGCCTCTCTTTCTCACTCATGAACTTTTAGGCAGTGTCATACTGTCATTCATTATAAAGCTGTCATACATACAATGTTATTCCCAAAAATAAGATAAAGAACATTTGTACAAGCTAAGAAGTCGTTTGGACATGATTTTATCTAATCATGTCTGGATATGCAATTTATATTTTTTAAGTTGTATTTTTTTTTATAAACTTAAAAATCTCATAAGTTATGAAAATCATCAAAAAAATTTCAATTCTTATGCAATCTTATCAAATGAGTAAATCATAGTTCATAATAAAATTAATACACCATTAGAAGGCCTTTTTAAAAAATATAACATCAATTGATCAAACTTTAGTTCAATAAAAAGAAAAATTCAACATGAATAGTAATGTAACTACTCTTTAATATAATCCTCCCACATGGTACGAACAATCTCTTCACGCCGAGCATGCATTTCCCGATTGGTAAACATAATTGGTAAATATATCTATCAACTTATGGGTCTTTTTTTACAAAATATAAATGTATGGGTTAAATTTTACATTTATATTTTTTGAAATCAGAATTTCAAATCCCAAATCATTATTTTTTGGATGATTTGGGATTTCATCTCATGAAATGAAATCAGAGATGAAATCGCATGTCCAAATGTTAATTTTATCTCATGAGATGAAATCGCATGTCCAAACGCCTACTAAAATTTAAAGCCATAAAATAATAGCGGATGATGTCCCTGTCCCACTTCATATCATGCGGTAATTTTTTTGTTAGGCAGATGTCATTGTCTTTTCCTTTTTTCACCTTTTTGCTTCTTTTGTCAAAGATGAAAAAACTTTCACCTTTAAAACTCTAACATTTCGAGTGATGATCAATAAATGAATTATTTTGAATGTAAGAACCTTATCCATTGAAGGCCATTAATGTTTCCTTTGAATTTTATGTAGCTTTAGTATATTCAGTTATATGCCTGGTAATTTCAACCCTACTATATATTATTGGAGGTGAATGAAACTCTGTGCCTTTTCATCCAATTTCACTTTTTAGGTAATAAGTTACAGAATTTACTCTTTTTTGGCTATTTTATAAAAGTAGTTGGTAAGTTCAACATACTAACGTTTAATACTTATCTGCACCAAATTTTTTGCAGTAAAGCAAATAATTTAACTTTGAGAGTTACTGATTAAAATCATATTTATTTGACCATGATTAACCGAAAGTCCATGTCATATGTTGTTCACCTTGATCGAATAGACCTCACGAATTTGTTCGTGTTTTCCTTAAATTACGCTGTAATTGAGTCCAAAAGGGTGTATATAATTTTTGTTATACCTTATAAAGTCTTTTACTTTCCTTCTCATTCTATGTGGGATTCACTATGGTGTCATTTACACTCCTTCAAAAGTTTGACATCCTAAGAACCTGCTAATATCCTTCTCTTTGACCAACCTTCCTCCATCGTAGCCGTCACAATGTACATACCTTTGTTCTCCAAACCATCCCATTCTAGTATATTACTAAGCTCACGCCTATTATAACAGAAGAATAAAAATGTATAGTAACACTTTCTTTGTTCTAATTTATCTACCACCTCTTTCTTCTTAATTTGTTTCAAAAAAGTTATATATTTATAAATTTTTAATTTTAAATATTTTATTTTATCTTATGATATGTATGCTCTTATAAGTTATAATCATAGAAACGTTATGGTTAGTGGCGGAAGGAGGACTTTCACTGAGGGGATATTAAGAATTTAAAGAAGTAAATTCATGAATAAAGTAACAACATTCAACACACTTATATATAAAATATAATAATTTTGACCTCATAAATAGTGGTATGTTTTGACAAAGGAAATTAGGTTGAACTTAGCTCCGCCCGTGGTCTAACATGTTTAAGACAAATCTTAACAGGAACTTCTAATATATGACAAAAGACTTTTTCTTAAGCAATATATCATTTTAAATATTGTTGGGTTTAATACATAGGTTGAATGGGAAATGGAGGGAAAAGAAGTGGAGGAAAAATGAGTTGTCCCCTTTTGCTTTATGAAATAAGCATTTGTCTCTCATAGGTGGTGGAAAGAAAAGTTCTCCTACTTAAAAGTAGAAGCACTTCTTCTTCTTGCTAAAAGGGTCAAGAAGAGGGTCTCCCCTCGCGCTGTCGTCGTTGCTCGGCTTCGGTCAAATGATTTGATTGTTAATCTTTTTGGACCAAAATTCCTTTAATTTTAATTTAATTAATTAATATTTAATTAATTAATTAATTATTTCCAGATCCTGACCCGTTAGTGACCCGGATCCGCGTGTCTGACCCGCGACCCGTTTCTTTCCCGGATTAATTTAAATTTCCCTCCGTTTTATTTTTAAAACGAATATTTTTCTTGAAAAGCTACAAAGTTACTGATTTCTGGAAATATTGCTAAGTTACTGTTTCGTAATACAGATTGATAACAATCTTAAGGAAATTACAGTGTTTATATATTTTAATATGTATTCTGATTTGGAGACTAAAAACCTTCTGATTTTCTACTCCGTTGGAATTTTTCTAGTCCAACTTGAAGAACATAAAAACTTCGTTGGATTATTAAAGTTCATAACAGTGGCGCAATTTCAAGAACATAAAAACTTCATCGTGAAACAGATTCTGGAAAAACGGGGAAAAAAATATCTTCTCTGTTTACTGTTCTGTTTCATTTGGCGTTTATTAAACAGTTTGTCAATTATTGACAGTGAAGAATGGAAACAGAAAGTGATGTTAATGCTCCTAATGGAACTGCAATTGTTGGTGCGACTGCTGGTACTACTGTTGGCGTGACTGTTGGGCCGACAAATGTTGCATCGCCAAGCCGTCCAACTGCTGCACATGCAATGGCACCGGCAGAGAAACCAGGGAAGTTTTCTGGTATCAACTTCAAAGGATGGCAGCAAAGAATGTTCTTCTAGCTGACTACTCTAGGCATGCAGAAGTTCACAAATGAAAATCCTCTTGCTACTGAAGAAGGAATGCCTGAAAACCAGCGCTTTATGATTACTGAGGCTTGGAAGCATGCAGATTTTTTGTGCAAAGGATACGTCCTTAGTGCACTAGATGATGATTTGTATAATGTCTACAGTTCTACCAAAACTTCAAAAGAATTATGGCTTGCACTCGAAAAGAAGTATAAAACTGAAGATGCATGCTTGAAAAAATTCGTGGTTGCTAAGTTTCTTGACTACAATATGACAGACAGTAAAACTGTTGGAACCCAAGTTCAAGAACTCCAAGTCCTTATCCATGACCTTATTGCTGAAGGTATGGTGATCAACGAGGCATTTCAAGTGGCTGCTGTGATTGAGAAGTTGCCTCCTTCATGGAGAGACTTCAAGAACTATTTGAAACACAAGCGTAAGGAAATGTCGCAGGAAGATCTTGTGATTCGCTTGAAGATTGAGGAAGATAATTAAGTTGCTGAAAAGAAGTCGCGTGGAAATTCAACGATTATAGGAGCGAACATCGTTGAAGAAGCTGCTCCAAAGAATAAGAAAAGGAAACCTTTTGGAAAGAGTAAGGAGCAGAACAAGAAAAAATTCAAGGGCAATTGCTATAATTGTGGGAAAGCTGGCCACAAAGCCCCAGATTGTCGTCTCCCGAAAAGGGACAAGGGAAAGGGACAAGCCAATATGGTGGAGAAGAATGATGACATGGATGATCTGTGTGCAATGCTATCAGAGTGAAATTTGGTTGGAAACCCAAAGGAGTGGTGGCTTGATTCTGGTGCCACTCGACATGTTTGCGCTGTAAAAGAAGCATTTACAATCTATGCTCCCGCTGGACCCGAAGAGGAATTGTTTATGGGAAATACTGCAACAGCTAAGGTTGAATGATATGGGAAGATACTTCTGAAGATGACTTTCGGCAAGGTGCTGACTCTCAACAACGTTCTGCACGTTCCAACAATTAGGAAGAATTTAGTTTCAGCCGGACTACTCATAAAAAACGGGTTTAAGTGCGTGCTGGTTAGTGAGAAAATTGTAATAAGTAAGAATGATATGTTCATAGGAAAGGGCTACCTCACCGAGGGCCTTTTCAAACTCAATGTAATGGTTATTGACAGTATTAATAAGAATTCAGCTTTGTCTTACTTATTGGAGTTAAATGATTTATGGCATGTTCGTTTAGGACATGTCAACTACAAAACCTTGCGAAAATTGATTAATTTAGAAGTATTGCCTAATTCGAGTGTAATAAATCAAAATGTGAAATTTGTGTGGAATCTAAGTTTATTAAACATCCATATAAGTCTATTGATAGGAGTTCAAATCCTTTAGACTTAATCCACACAGATATATGTGATATGATCAATACTATCTCGCGGTGGGAAAAAGTATTTTATAACTTTTATTGACGATTGCACTCGATATTGTTATGTGTATTTGCTTAATAGTAAGGATGAAGCAATTGATGCATTTAAGCAATACAAGAACGAAGTGGAAAACCAATTGAATAAAAAGATAAAAATGATTAGAAGTGATAGGGGTGGAGAATACGAATCTCCTTTTGCAAAGATATGTTTAGAATATGGGATTATTTATCAAACTACAGCCCCCTACACACCTCAATCAAATGGAATTGCGGAAAGGAAAAATCAAACATTAAAGGAGATGATGAATGCTTTATTAGTAAGTTCTGGTTTACCGCTCAGAGCTTGTGGGGGGAAGCTATCCTTACAGCTGATTGAATACTCAACAGGGTGCCCCACAGCAAAACACAATCTATTCCATATGAACTATGGAAAGGAAGAAAACTCAACTTGAAATATTTCAAAGTGTGGGGGTGTTTAGCAAAGGTCCAAGTTCCTTTGCCCAAAAGGGTAAAAATCGGACCAAAAACTGTGGATTGTGTTTTTATTGGCTATGCTACAAACAGCAAAGCTTGTCGGTTTTTGGTTCACAAATTGGACAATCCGAAAATTCATGTTAATACGGTAATTGAATCAGATAATGCTGAATTCTTTGAAAACATTTATCCATATAAAACTGAATGTGAGTCATCAAATGAAAGATCTAAACGACCGCGGGAAGAACCAAAGGAAAGTACAGCAAGTGAAGAGGATCCAAGGCGTAGCAAACGTCAAAGAACATCTACTTCCTTTGGACCAGATTTTGTGACATTCTTGCTTGAAAATGAGCCTCAAACATTTAAAGCAGCAATGTCATCTTCTGATTCAGCATTTTGGAAAGAGGCAGTCAATAGTGAGATTGAATCAATTTTGAACAACCATACATGGGAATTGGTTGATCTTCCTCCTGGAAATAAACCTTTAGGATCAAAATGGATTTTTAAAAGGAAAATGAAAGCTGATGGCACTATTGACAAATATAAGGCAAGACTTGTGGTCAAAGGTTATAGACAAAAAGAAGGCCTTGATTACTTTGACACATACTCGCCGGTAACAAGAATAATATCTATTCGGGTGTTAGTGGCACTGGCGGCCGTATATGATCTTGAAATCCATCAAATGGATATCAAGACAGCTTTCTTAAATGGAGAATTGGAGGAAGAAATTTACATGGAACAACCTGAGGGTTTTGTGGTTCCTGGTAAAGAAAGGAAAGTGTGCAAACTTGTTAAGTCACTTTATGGACTTAAACAAGCACCCAAACAATGGCATGCGAAATTTGACCAAACAATGTTGGCAAATGGATTTAAGATTAATGAGTGTGACAAATGTGTTTACATTAAAAATACTCCAAATCATGAAGTCATTGTTTGTTTATATGTTGATGACATGTTGATAATGAGTAGAGATATTGCCTATGTAAATGCTACGAAGCGTATGCTCGCTAGCAAATTTGACATGAAAGACTTAGGGGTTGCTGATTTGATCTTAGGAATTAGGATCCATAAAACTCCACAAGGTCTAGCATTATCACAGTCACATTATATTGAAAAGGCACTTGACAAGTTCAAGTATTTAAATTTCAATGTTGCAAAGACTCCAATTGATGTAAGTTTTGCACTTCAAAAGAATGAAGGTGAAAGTGACTCACAATTGGACTATGCACGAGTTTTGGGAAGTTTGATGTATATTATGAATTGTACACGACCAGATATAGCATGTGCTATTAGCAAGCTGAGTCGATTCACGAGTAATCCCAATCAAACTCATTGGATGGCAATGAAACGAGTCTTGGGGTATTTGAAATACACCAAAAACTATGCTTTGCATTATAATAAATATCCCGCATTAATTGAGCGATATAGTGATGCAAACTGGATCACCGGATCATCTGAAGTTAAATCCACGAGTGGAAATGTTTTCACCGTTGGTGGAGGAGCAGTGTCTTGGAAATCATCAAAACAAACATGCATTGCCCGCTCTACAATGGAATCTGAATTTATAACTTTAGACAAGGCCGGTGAAGAAGCTGAATGGCTCCGAAATTTCTTGGAAGATATTCCATTTTGGCCTAAACCTTTGGCACCTATATGTATACATTGTGATAGCCAAGCGGCAATAGGTAGGGCAGGGAGCGTTATGTATAACGGAAAATCGCATCACATTCGACGGCGACACAATACCGTTAGAAAACTACTCTCTAGTGGTGTTATCACTATTGACTACGTAAAGTCAAGAGATAACGTATCGGATCCGCTAACAAAAGGCCTATCTAGAGAGGCTGTTGAAAGATCATCGAGGGGAATGGGGTTAAGGCCTAGGACAAGTCATCATGGCGGTAACTCTACCTAGTAGACTGGAGATCCCAAGAACTAGGTTCAAAGAGATCAAACAAAGTTATGAATGACGGTTCAACATTGTCAAATAACTCAACCCATTCTCGTGATGATGACAATGTTCAGAAACAAGGATAAAATCTTAAGGCTTTTTAATGAGTTAATAAAGCATTGAAGTTTTTTAATGATTATCTAAGTCTGGCAGAACATGACCAGATAGTGTGTCTATAGACTACACGTTTAGAAATCACCTATGTGAGTGTGAAGTATAAGCCATTTCAAGGGGAATGATGGTAAAGGCCCATTCTCTATGCATTCATGAAACCAGGCAGTGTTCATGGCTAAAACGAACACAACCGTGAGAACCATAGATAGTTGAGGGTTAATTGTGTGACTTATATTGTCTAGTTATACAACAAATTTCGACGGTTCAAAGATATCACATCTACCGATTGATCGAGTATATCCGATATAAGTTCACTACGGAAAGTTCAAAGGGAAACCTACTTATCCAGATGCAATTAATCTTCGCTTGTATATCACACACTTGTCCGTGCATTCCTTTATCTTATAGCCATTCCCCATTCATGAGGGGGATTGTTGGGTTTAATAGATAGATTGAATGGAAAATGGAGGAAAAAGAAGTGGAAGGAAAATGAGTTGTCCCCTTTTGCTTTATGAAATAAGCATTTGTCCCTCATAGGTGGTGGAAAGAAAAGTTCTCCTATTTAAAAGTAAAAGCACTCCTTCTTGTTGCTAAAAGGGTCAAGAAGAGGGTCTCCCCTCGCGTCATCGTCGTCGCTCGGCTTCGGCTTCGGATTGGGTTTTGGTTTTGGTCAAATGATCTGATTGATTGATAATCTTTTTGGACCAAAATTCCTTTAATTTTAATTTAATTAATTAATTCCAGATCCTGACCCGTTAGTGACCCGGATCTGCGTGTCTGACCCGCGACCCATTTCTTTCCCGGATTAATTTAAATTTCCCTCCGTTTTATTTTTAAAATGAATATTTTTCTGAAAGGTTGCAAACCTTTCTGAAAAGCTGCAAACCTCTTCCCAAACTTACGAATTTTCTGATATTTTTCTATTCTTCTACTCTTTTAAAAGTTTACTTCTCTGTGATATACTGCCGTTAAGTGGTTCGCCTGACATCGGAGTTTTTGATACCAACACACCGGTGAGTGAAATCCTTCTATCATGGGAGGAAATATTCCACATTCAACCTCGGGTACTTGAGGGGAATAATTTCCTTAAGGACACACTGTGCATTCAGTGGACTGGATTTTCTGTTCCTTAAAAATATTTTCGTATACTCTTTCTGATTATTTTTCCAAATTCTGTTTTACATTGGTTTATACTTTTTGATTTTGTAAAGTTACTGATTTCTGAAAATATTGCTAAGTTACTATTTCGTAATACAGATTGATAACAAATATCACCTTATAAAACGAAATGGAGGAGGTAATTTGCATTTATCAACCTTAAATTCTGAATATGCATTTTGTACTTGTGTGACGAAACGTTGTTCCTCGTAGACAAAATTATAATGCAGTAAAAACATATCCAAAACTATAGGAATCTTCCAATCTTCTACTATGTCAAAAAATGACAATTTCTCAATATATAAAAAGGTGTAGGTTATTTAACAGGGAAAAGCACTTTAGCTGGAGAAATGATAATAATCACTTGGAGAGTTCGATTGCACGTTGTACTATGATTATTATGGAATTTTTTGAAAGTTGTCATTTGATTCCAAAAAAATCAACTTTTAAGGCGGCGGGATTTGCAATATTAGGATAATTAATCTCACTTTTTCTAAAGATCTCAGGTGGATAATGCCGATATTCTACCTTTTTTGCATCTAATGCTTTCCATAAGGATTTAATTACGTAAAGATGAATCTAAGGGTTTCTTAATCTTATTAATATAGGACAACAAGATTACCTTTAATATTAAATATAAATACTGTAAAGAATTCCTTTTGCTTATAGCCTATCAGTGGCCACAAATTTATATTTCATTACTAGTAAATATTACAAACAAACAGTGACGGATCTAGGATTTTAAGTTCGTGGGTGCTCGCCTTTTAACGACGAACTATGATTGTCTAAAAATGTAATGCGACGGGAAAAGAGAAATTATTGTTTCCAGGTAATTAGGACACTGAAGAAAAGGTTGTAACATTGATGCAAGTGATACTTTTTTTCTCCTTTTTACCACAGTTAAGCAAACTAATTAAAAAGGGAAAATTAGAAGTCCAAAAAAGCAAATAAGCAGTGAGAAAGGAAAAGAAAAACCAGCTGGTAAAACTAAAAGGAAGAATCTGGCCAAAAATTTGAGAAGCAAATGCTCTAAGCAAATGCAAACAACAACTTTGATTTTCCCTTTTAAATCAAAGCACCCAGCAGCAGCTTTATGCAATGGGTGCTTAAGCATTTTATATATCCGTTTTGTTGATTTTTATATATAAATACGTAAAGCTTGGGATGTAGTCAATGGGTGCTGGAGCACCACTTTGCACTACGTGGGTCCGCCCCTGCAAACAAATGAAGCATCTTTTCCTTTTTTCTTAACCATGTCAAGGGGTACTCTACCACTAAGTTATATTCCTAATCCATCCACATCAAGAAATAGATTTTTCCGTCAAGAGAAAAATCGAATAAAAGATTCATATAATCGATCTTAAGTATATTTGAAATCGAGGTATTACTGATTAATCAATTGACTGATTGTGATTATATTGTCGTCACAAGATTGGTTTTAATTAGCCGTGTTAAATTTAACCCATAAAAAATATAATTCATTTAAAATTTGGGCGATTGAGTTGAGTATTTATGCATAGGCGGGTCACTTTGGCCATAAACCGAGTTAGCTCATTCATTTGATGTAGCCATGATTAAAAAGAACTTTGGTTTTACTAGTTACTAATTGATTTGTTATTTAAATAAATTTGAGTTGGATGAATGATGAATCGGATTGTGTTTAGCTCAAATCAAGAATCTAAATGAAGACTACCGGAGATGAGCCAAGTCTTAATTAATTGCCTATCTTGATTCAAACAAACATTAGCGAGTTACTACTAACATGTTTTTCCCCGTTTTAACCCTGAGTATAGTCTAAAGTCTAACACACTCATTTCACACCCATAATTTTGATACACCTTAACACAGCAACCAATAAGCTTTATTAGGAAGAAAAAAAGGAATGATTTCATAAAATACACTTGCCACATAAAGTAATTGAAAAAAAACTTTAACCACAAAAAGCAAGAGATCATGGCGATGGGCGTGCACGGAAAAAAGCAGCAGCAAAGACAAAGCAACATTTATATTATTGGGAGAGACAGATAAAGCCACAATAAGTAGGAATTGCCCATGGCCATGGCTACTAAACATTCTTCCAAACTTGGTAGGGGTCCATCAGTATGTGCACACATACATCCTCCACGAGTCCTGTTCCCATTTTTCACTTTTTTATTTTGTTTTTTCATAATGGTAATGTTCAACTTAAATGGCACGCTGGGGCGGAGCTAGTAAGGGGCAAGGGGTTACGAACCCTTTTCGACGAAAAATTACACTTTATATATAAGTTTTTTTTTTTAATGTATATATAGTAAATGTTAAATTTCTTAGCTTCTTCGTGTGTTTACATTTTATATTTTTGAACCCCCTTAGTAAAAATCCTGATTCCGCCACTACTGAGACGTTTTTTTATTATATTTTACACCTATCACATAGGCGAATTCAGTTGAACTTTATGGGTTCAAATTCAGGGATATACCCTAATTCATTTGATTTATTGGTTCGAAATCAATTATTTATATCAATTTAGTAAAGTTTAACACATACGATACAAGATCCGAGACAAAAATACTGCGCTTCGATAAACCCAACTAACACCCTACAACGCTCTCTGACCGATCAGTATAGGTACTAGGTAATTATACTAACCAAAATTTAGAAAAAAAGTAAAAAAAATATATATTTAGCATCTTGTTTATATATGTTGTGATTTGAAACCTAGTAGCCTGTTTGGCTAAGCTCCTCAGAAGCCAAAAGTGCTTATTTTAGAAAGTTGAGGTGTTTGGTCAAACTTTTAAGAGAAAAATACGTGATTCTGAGTAGTAACAGAAGTTGTTTCTTAGAAGCTACTCTCTCTGTTTCAATTTATGTGAACCTATTTCCTTTTTAGTCCGTGCCAAAATGAATGACCTCTTTCCTAATTTGGAAATAAATTCACTTTATGAAATGATTTACAGCCACTATTCAAGACTTATTTTGAACCACAAGTTTCAAAAGTCTTTACTCTTTCTTAAATGTCATGCCCAGTCAAATGCGTTCACATAAATTGAAATGGAGGAAGTAAAAAACATAGTTTTTTCCCTTGAAACACTTCTGTAACATTGGCCAAGCACAAAATACTGCTTTAATATTAACAAAAATAATTTTCAAATTGATTAGCCAAATACAAGTTGCTACTCTCCAAAAGTACGTTTTTCGAAAAGCAATTTTAACAAAAAATATTTTTCAAAATAAGCACAGAAACTTGGCCAAACAGACCACTAGTCTCCAGGCAACTTCTCACAAGTCACATCCCTTTACTTGCTCTAATTTTTTTTTTGTTACATGTCCAATTTTTAATTGAATTCATCCAATCCCTAATCAATTTCATCTGTTTCCCTATAAATACCCCTCTCTAGTACACTTTCTTTTCCACTCACCACAGAAAATAGCTACCAAACACACAGCAAATTAGAGGATACCTAGCTAGAGTTAGCCAAGTGAGAAACAAAAGCAGAAATATGGAGACTACTTTCCCAGTTGTGGATATGGGGTTGCTTCAAACTGAGAAAAGGGCTGAAACAATGGACAAAATCAAAGATGCATGTGAAAACTGGGGCTTCTTTGAGGTAACATTATATTGTACTACAAAATCTTGAAAAAAGAATTACTATCTTGTTATCTGACATCTCTTTTTTGACTGTTTTTTGATATATCAAGCTTGTGAATCATGAGATTTCCCATGAATTGCTGGACACAGTAGACAGCTCTACTAAGGGGCATTACAAGAAGTGCATGGAAGAAAGGTTTAAGGAAATGGTGGCAAGTAAAGGTCTTGAGGCTGTCCAAACGGAAATTGATGATCTTGATTGGGAGAGCACTTTCTTCTTGAAACATCTCCCTGTTTCCAATGTGTATGAAGTTCCAGACCTAGAGGATCAATACAGGTAAAAAGAAAAAAGTTCCAAATTTTATCCTTTAATATAACATCCCCTTTCACTATATTTTGTATTTTTGCATAAACAGAAACTATGCTAGCTAGCTAGCTCCAATTATCTGGGATTTGTAACAGTTCAACCTGTCACTTTTTTAACTAAAGTGACAGGCCTTACTGTTACTCAGAGAATTTAGCTTATCCTTAGCTTTGTTTATTTTACTAACTTTCATTACCTCATAACAGAAATGTCATGAAAGAATTTGCCATGAAACTAGAGAAACTAGCTGAAAATCTTTTGGACTTGCTGTGTGAGAACCTCGGACTTGAGCAAGGTTATTTGAAGAAAGCTTTTTATGGCTCAAAGGGTCCAACTTTTGGTACCAAAGTTAGCAACTATCCTCCTTGTCCTAAGCCAGAACTGATCAAAGGCCTTCGTGCTCACACCGATGCTGGTGGCCTCATCCTGCTTTTCCAAGATGACAAAGTCAGCGGTCTCCAATTGCTCAAAGATGGAAATTGGATTGATGTCCCTCCTATGAAACACTCAATTGTCATCAACCTCGGCGATCAGCTTGAGGTGTGTATTCATTAGTGCATTTTAATGTGTCGGAGTAGGTAATCTGTCTTATTTTCAAGGTTACTGATCCTAGTTTTTGGATTCACTTGATGAGTTGATTTTGTTTGAATGACTGAAGGTGATTACTAATGGAAGATACAAGAGTGTTGAGCACAGGGTGATTGCTCAGCAAGATGGAACTAGGATGTCAATAGCTTCTTTTTATAATCCAGGAAGTGATGCTGTTATCTTTCCAGCACCAGAGTTGATTGAGAAGGAAGAAGAAGAGAACAAGTTGAAGTATCCAAAATTTGTGTTTGAAGATTATATGAAGCTGTATGCAGGTCTCAAATTCCAGGCTAAGGAGCCTAGGTTTGAAGCAATGAAGGCTATGGAGACTACTGTCAACTTAGGTCCAATAGAAACTGTTTGATAGTGTTTAAGCTAATCCGAGGGGAATTTGTTTATGCATTATAGGACACTAATTATGAGTGTTCAAGAAGTTAAGGTTTCTAATGGAGTTGAGTTTGTGTTGTCCTTTTAGTTAAATAATGGAAGAAGTAAATGAGTAATGTTACTTGATGTGTCGTTGTCTCATGTATGTTAGTGAGCTGTTTGAAGTTGTTTTTCTAAGGGGTATATTGTAAAGTTTCCTCTGTTGCTTTAATGAAATATATGCTAGCAACAACCAACCTCTTTGTATCTCTTTACAGGTTTGGATTTTATTATTGTACAAACAGGATTAAAAAATTACACCAAGTGAATATACAAATAACTTTTTATACCAGACATGGATTGGTAACATGCAAAACATATAAATGACCTGTTACAACATATAAAACTATACGTTGGTGCAGCATATTTTTATACTATCCATGTATATTAGTTAAATCATATCTTAGTGCTTGTTCTTTCCATACGCGTTTACCTGAAAGGGAATGTGTTACAGTACAATTAATATAAAATCAGAAAAGGACTCTAAAACTTTGTTGAAAAAGGAATTTGGGTGACATAGCAAACCTGACAGCCTCAAATTATTTTTTTCTTTTTTTCTTTCTTGTCATTACTGTCACTTTCCAGGGATTCTTAATTGATCTTTGCAAGACACAAAAATATGCTGATGTTAAATCTAGATACAAATATTACTATAGATACTCAACAACTCTGTTTCGCCTTTTTTCCTTTTCGTTCTGCATTATCTGTTGAGTCATTGACAATTATGAGTGTGTCAATTACCACCTTAAATTCCCCCATGAAAAGGAATAGCCCCATTTGACAGGAAAAACAACTTGTAAGAAAAATAGAAGTGCTATTTAACCTGAGTTATGTTTAGATAATGGAGGATCTGTTAGGGAAGTAAAAGCACACCCCACCCAAAGTTAAAAAAGAGAGAGGAAACGAGGCAGAGAAGTAAACAAAAGCCACTGAAAAGAACTTCTAAGCAAAATAGAGAACTTTAACAAGTGTTTTATATGTAAAGAATGAGTTTAATTTTTGTACACTGAAAACGAAAAATTCTTTGACATCATGTTAAGACAACCTACCATGAATGGTAATTATATCCTAATTTAGTAATTTAAAATGTTGTAAATAATCATTAATAACCGGTTAAAATACAATAGTAGTGTAAAATATCTTACGTTGTGACGTTTATAAGATAAATCCATAAAGAATATGAAAGGAAAAGCTCTCAGATATATGGTTCCAGCAAGGCAACATTGGACGCTTCATTCAGGAGAAGAGGTCCACTTAATTCCATAACGTTCCTAAGTGGGGTTTACCGACTTTGTCAACTTCTTCAGATTTATTTTCCGTATCATAGATTTGGTTAACTGCAAGGAGCTGTTTTACACTTCGTAATCTTGTGACACATCTAAATTTCTAAAAGAACTCATGGGAAAATAAGAAAAGCGTTTTGCCCTCTTGTCTACCAACGCGGTACTAATTAGAATTAGTTGGATCAGTAGACTTCAAATACTAGATGATTAAGCCGAAGACCAAAAAAAGAAATGCTTTCAATCCAACTGAACGTCATATCAGTTTGATACCTATTAGAACAGAGATTTAGACCATTTGGTGGTAGAAGCAGCAACAAACATATGATACAATAGGTTAAGCCTGATGGTTTCATAGGGCAAGATACATAATCAGATCAACAATTGAGAGATCTTTACAGATTTGAGATAATGCTACTGCACTGACCCATTAAAACATTTAAAGGTTCAGAGTAGGGATATAAACACTGGCAAATTGAAGCTCCGAGGTTCTGATTTTACTCTTGCCAAAATTCAATTTAATGGTATGAAACCCACTGGAAACTCTATGTAAGGTGATATTGAATTATTAGACAAACACATGCTATGGGATGTGGGAGCATGCTGCTTCTTTCAACATGTCAAGCATGTAACCAACATATTGAAGCACAAAAAGTGGCCTATAGACGGTGTGGTTAGGTGAAAGCTTTTTCTTCAATAGGCTATTATCCTATAAACACCACTTGAAGGAAGCTCCTTAAGATTATTTCTTCGGAGAGCTTCTCCTGTTATTAAAAAGAGAACTTCAAGAAAAAGGTTTTTGGATATCAACTTCTGACTAGTTAGCAAAACCAGCAAAAGCAGTAGGTTTGTAATATATCAATCTCAAAACATGACTCTGAAGCAGATGAAACTGCTATATATCAGAAGTTCAACCATTAGCATCTAGATTTCAACAGCCTGAAATACTAGCAACAATTTGATACTGAGATGAAAATCTGAAATTACAACTTTCAAACAAGAGCAAATAAAAAGCAGCATGAAAATAGATCCATGTTTCTCTGTTCGCGAACAAATGTTGAGGTTCAGTTTAAGAACAAATGTCTGCTGGAAACACAGATGGTTAATTGGTTCCAAACAGTGACCTGCTTCTATCACATTAACTGCAGAGCTAAATTTATTAAATTTGAGGGAAAAAAATCTAATTGCATCAATATCATTTTTTCATAAAGCAAACTCCATCTAGAGAAACTAGTGTCAGGTTGATGGTCAAAAGTTGTTGGCACACATACATAAACCAGAACCTTCAGAGAGAGAAGATTATGATGCCAGTTCTCCACAAGAGATGAGAAGATAGACTTCCTGATACCTACTCTTCTAAAAGTGAAAACTTTCTGTTGCTCCATTCCAGACACAAGCATGAAAAAAATGCTAATGTAGGTGATGGGCCGTGCAATCCAATAAAACAGAAAGCAGGTCACTGCCCTAAGCTTGACTAGCATCATCGTTCTTCTGATTTGCACTTTCATCCGTGTTCAGGCTCTCAGCCGTTTGCTTAGATCCCTCTGCAGCTTCCTCTTTGGAACAATGGTTCTTCAAAACTGTAGCGATGTCACTCTCAGAAGCTCCAGCAAGCTTGAATCGCTCAACTGCTGTATCAAGGTTTTTCTTCCAACCATCCAAAGCCAACTTACATTCAACTTGCGATCGTTCAAAGAGCATATTACCCCAAAATAAATGGATCTGCGATCTCATAACAGCAGCTTGCTCTGCCGCCTCATCAGCTGAAATTTCGGCTGGACCACCATCACCTTCAGGACCATTTGCTTGCTTCTTCCTTCTCCTTAATAGTTCATCCTTCTTGCTGGCACTAGGATCCTTTAGCTCATTAGCTCTCTGCTCATCAATCTTCTCCCACATTTCTGTTGCAGCTTTCATTTTTAATTCTGCACTGTCAAAGAGTGCAAGAGTCTCAGTAGGATCCCAATTTGATAGGTCCTCTTTCTTAGCCAAGATAAAGGACCAGTACAGTTTTGCCATTTCAAATTGCTGCTGCCCCAACGCCAGCAATCCTTCGTAAAAGTCTGGTTTGATTGAGAGTGCTTCCTCATACTTCTCTTTCGCCAGAGAATATTTTTCTTTAACCCAGTCATATGCTGCTTGGAGTTGTGTAGCCATCATCTCCTTTGACGCAGAATCATCAATTGGAATTCGCTTCCTAGCTGCGCACATGTGAACATTTCCCCAGTTGAAGAAAGCAAGAGCTGCCACTTCCTGGAATTTTAAGGCAGCCTTATCAAAAAGAGCTTGAGCCTCTTCACTTGTCACGGTTTCCTCAAGGGCTTCAGAGCAAAGCTCCATACCAAGCTCATGCAGATCAATGTGAGCATCTGGATCGATGCCTACGTGGGTCCTGAATAACTGTGCAAACTCAAAAAGCCAGTCATCCATTTCAACCTCTTTGCAGTCAGGGTTTTCGGTTGCAACCGCTTTCTCTTTGTTAATGCCCTTCTCTGCCTTGTTACTCTCATTATCAGGATTTTCGGTTGTAGCAGTTTCAACCACTGAATCACTTATTGAAGAATGGGATCCACTATCATCCCCTTTATTCCCTTCGCTCTCCACAGGCTTCTCCTCTTCCTCTTCCTCTTCCAACAAGGCCGGCTCTTGTTCAGGACTCACCTCAACAACATGCAATCTTAACATCCCAATAGAGTCGGTTTTATCTGCATCAGGGTCTCTTGGTAGTAAACCATCAACCCAAGACTCTGCCGATCTAAGCTCAGCCGTACAGGTAATAGTTATTAAATCACCATCACTGTCCTTGTATTTAACAAGAACAGATTTTGACATTGGGAACCGTTTGGTAACAATATCCCTCAACACTCTAAAACTGCAATTTACAGGCATTTGGGCCAGCCTTATATCATGATCATAAACAAGCTTCAATGGCCTCCAACGAATCGCGACATCTTTAGAATGTCCATGAACAACACTTAATCGTGGTAAAGATGCCTGCTCTTTTTTGTCATCCTTATTTTGATCTGCACGCGGTCTGGAAGGACCACTTGAAGGCTTCAAAACAACCTTTGGTAACTGAACTTTAGCTTGAGGACCATTTTCAGCTGGTGTAACTTGATATGGCTTCTGTGGCTTGTTATTCACTGAAGGTGCTGGCTTCTTAGACATTGGCCGAGCAGGTAAGCATGGTCCTAAGCCAGCAATAGGAGCTGCACCCACTGCAGAAGCACCAAGTGCAGCTGGAGATGGACGGCTTTGGAGGTCCTGCTGGGCCTCCGGACGAGGACCAAGCGCCATCCTCAACCGTCCAGCAATCTCCAAAGCATCTCGGTGATTCGGTTCAGCACCCAATAGTATCTGGACGTCTTGCATCGCCATTTCATACTTCCCAACAGCCTCAAATGCACGAGCCCTACGTAGAAGGGCCCGAACATAACGAGGCTGAACCTGAAGTGCCATAGTACATTCAGAAATAACAGAATCATATTCTATGGGCTTCATTTGCATCAAACAGGCTGCCCTATTGCTATGAAAAACAGCTCTATCAGGGTGTGTCTTTGGTCTAAGTTTGAGAGCCTTCTCATATTGTTCAAGAGCACCCACATAATCCTTAGCCTGAAACCTTTTGTTACCTTCTTCTTTCAGCTCATGGGCTCTTTTTAAGAAAATTGATGAGTCCAAATCAACACTACCATTAACAACAGGTGTTTGGCTATTCCCAACAGTCCCTTGGCTCTGGTTCTGGTTTTGATTTTGATTTTGACTACTACCCACCTTCTTTTTCCTACCACCTGATTTCCCCATCCTATAGGAACTTGTAAAAAGATTCAATCTTTATTACCGATATGCCAAAATAAACCAATATATCACTGTATCTCACTGTTTTTTTGCCTGTATAAATCAAGAATCCTTGACACAATACTGGTGAAAAGAAATGAGAACAGAAAGAGATACTTACAGATATAAAGATAGCACCTTTGGTGCAAAATGATAATTTTCAGATTGAATCTTGAAAACCCAAAATTTGATGGGTTGGATGAAAGGGGGTGTTTGAGGAGAAGCAGTGTAAGGAAAGGTTTTTGGGTTTGAAACCCTAGATAGCTGACTTCAGTTTGGTGTTGAGATTGAGTATCCAATTGTAGGCCCCAATTTTGAGGTCTATTATTAACCGTCTGATGGTACATCAAATTCTAGTATCACCGTTCATTTTATATTACTACCATGTATTATTTGAACTTTTTTGTTGTTGTTGTTGAAGTCTAAATTCACCAATTTCCTAATTTACTTTGTGTCTATAAATAAACTTACAAAAATGATAATAAAAAGCTTCCTATTGAAAGATAAGCCATTCTTAAATTTGAGTAATGAAATTGATACATCAGTATTACCTAACACAGGTTCAAGTAAACCACTTTAACTTTAGTATATCACCATCACGTATTCTGTGTAAAAATAATTAAAATCAACAAATATTAATTATTAGAATAAAGTAAATTTTGTTATAAAATAATATTAAAAATACATGACACAAGAGATATAGCCAAAGAAGTTGAGAGAGAGAGGGATTTTATTGTTTCTTTAATTTCTACAAGTAAACTCCTATTTATAGGATGAAATAAGGCAACAACTTGGTGGCCACACATACTTGATGGGCAAGTATCCTCGTTGCACAAGTTCATGTGATGGGCATCCACTTTACAACACTCTCCTTTGGATGTCCACTAATTAGATGATGTGCCCCGTTAAAATCTGATTTAGAAAAAAACTCTATGGGAAAAAGCCCTAAATGAAGGAAAAAGAGTACACATATCTAGTAATACGCTTTAAGAGCTGCCTCATTAAAAACCTTACCAAGAAAATCCAAATGGGGCAAAACCTTGGTTAAGGGAAAAAGAGTACAACGCGTACTTAACTCTCCTGATCATAGTACACATAATTCTTGAATATGATGTACTCCGATCTTATATATACCAACTTATCATATCTTGAGGTTGGTACTATGTTTGTGATCAAATCTATCAAACGAACTGGCTGATAATCTGCATCTTCATTCCTTAGATAGAGTTGCATCATCAGCATATAATATCAACTTATCATATCTTGAGGTTGGTACTATGTTTGTGATCAAATCTATCAAACGAACTGGCTGATAATTTGCATCTTCATTCCTTAGATAGAGTTGCATCATGAGCATATAATATCAACTTATTATATCTTGAGGTTGGTACTGTGTTTGTGATCAAATCTATCAAACGAACTGGCTGATAATCTGCATCTTCATTCCTTAGATAGAGTTGCATCATCAGCATATAATATTGTTAAAATCACGTCAAGTACATTCTTGACTTGCTTCATAATCTATGTGATGTTACCATTCTATAATTTGACTGTCATGTATAATAACATTGTTTGACAGAAATCCTTCATGGAAAGAGATAACATATTTGGATCGAACTCTTATGTCGATCAGATGAATGCCCTATATATCCAAAACACTTGACAATATTTGTTAGGATAAACACATTCATGCCATAGACAATATTTGTTAGGATAAACACATTCATGTCATACTTTCATTAACAGTATGCAATTGATCTTATTTCAATATTCCTATATAGGGGTAAATTATATCATGCTCGTAGTTATAGCAAGATATATAAGTGCATCAATTGCATAAAGATATGATACTTCAGGACCAATTTAATTTTCTTATTTCAATTTCTTTCAGCAGATAATGTACTGCTTTTGTAAACTCTTCAAGAGCTCTAATAATGTTCATACAAAAGGTTCTGACTATCATAAAGAGACAAGGGTAAACATAGCATATTTGTACCATTCGTCAATGAATATACATTAAGGCGATTTCAGTACATCAACCTTGATTCATTTAATCCATTTCAGGATTATAAACCAGTTTCCCAAGAATTTGTATATGCTTCAAGGATTTGGGATCCTTCAGAAATTTTCATATAAATTTTGTCAAGTAAGCTATATAGGCTGTGACAACTTCCATCATTATAAATTGTGACATCTTCTAATGTCTGGACTACAGGTCCAATCGCTTACCAAGATGCATCATATCACTTGGTAATTATTTATACGTCAGCATGGTTTAAGAGACGTAGAACTCATATCCTCACAATCTTATACAATATTGGGCGTCATACCGCATCAAAGATATCGTCGATGAGATATCATCTCGTATCGGTTCGCAATTCTACATAACTTATTGAGATCTCATCATTTTATTATTTTCAGGTACCTGAACCTCTCATAAGGTTTGTGAAGTGTTATGTCGTAGCTCTTCAAGAGCACATTGCCTCCTTATTATGATCATTTGCTCCTCCCTTTTTCAAGGATTATTATATTTGGAACCAATTGCTCTACCATGCTCCATGCATACTCTAGACTCTGTCCTTTAGGGACATTAAGAGCATTTTGCAGATGAAATATGAAATAGTTGGGTTAGTAAATGCTTCCAGCATTTGACTTGAATTATCTGAAGATCATACTAATGATAATTCATAATATATTTCTTAGCTGCTTATTCTCTCCCCCTTATTTTAGTGACATATGTCCCTATTTTCTTTGGGAAAATCCATTTGTGTGTATTATGGTATATCCATTAATCATATACCGCACATCAAATGCTATAAAATGAAAATATCTAGTTCCTGACCTTGAACCAAATATGAGGGGAGAATTTATCAAAATTTATTGATCTGAAGCTTACAAGTGTTGTTGTATGCAATATATCATATCTCAGACCAACATCTGATGCTCTGTTCTCATAAATAATGGATTAGCTGTATTATGGAGGCATCTAATGCCAAACTAGCTTAGATATAAACCAACATTATCAAGATGATTGTCTTGATTACATATTCTGAAAATTGTGCTTTCAACTCAATTATTTTGAGCAAGCAACTTCGTATATGTCAAACTGCCAGTTGACAATAAACATACATGTGACCGTCTCATAGATGCATCTATTTGACATCACATTGCAGGTGAAGGGGCCCACATTCACCTTTTATATTTTCCAGAATTTCGGAGATTCAGTCCCAATATTAGCTGGTGTAATCAACTTATCATGAGAACAAGCAACACAAACAAATTCTTGAAGAATCTTCTAGTTCTTCAATATGTTTTTAATACTCAATTAGCACGTCAGATTTAAATCAGGAAGATCAAAATGGTCTTGTCAACTGATAAAATTATATGTACCCGTAAACTTCAAGTTTACCATGACGAGTGCTATTTATTTTAATAAACTTCTGGTTTACTATTGCATGAAATTGTATATCAATAAACTTCTGGTTTATCGTGGTATGTGATCTCATCATGCTCGGGTAACATTTCACACATGTATTTCTTACCCGTAGTAGATATTTAATATTCCAATCATTTGTGGTCCCAACCAGTGGCGGACGTAGATAGAGCCGAGGGGGTTCATCCGAACCCCCTTCGGCGAAAAATTACACTGTATATATAAGGTGAAAATTATTTTTTATGTATATATAGTAGACGTTGAACCCCCTTAGCTTCTTCATTTATGACTTCTTTATATTTTTGAACCCCCTTGACATAAATCCTGGCTCCGCCACTGGTCCCAACATGATAATTGATAACCAATTTTATTGCAGTAAACTTCAGGTTTACTATAATCTGTGTTCCGCTCGTAACGATTATGATCTAGGACAGGTGATGCTATCATATATATCCTCTTCGAGATACTTCAATTTATTTACAATAATCATATATTATTTGGACACTGCTAATGTCATGATACTTATAAATAAAAAATTAGCTCTTCTGGAGCCCTTGATCATTAGTTTTCACATTACTGGTGTCATGAAGGAAAACAGTAATCAAATGGAAATTTAAAGACACATTTAAACTATAAATTACGAAAGTAAACGTTAAGCTCCGAACTTTTGTATTTCAAATATCTCCTTCAAGGAGAATAGCCATTAACATCTGAATAGTTTGTATCAAAAGCGGCAACCACATAGTAATCACATAATTCAGGAAGGGATACATAATGTTTATTTCCTTCGGGGAAATTAATAACAACTATCACAATGCATCAATGTGGTTATAGTAGAAAACATTCTACTCTGCTTCTTTTTACCTTAGGATGATATTGTAATACGTTTCGACGTACGACAGGTACGTATTGTAATGCCTTAATTTCATACCACAAAAATAACATGTATATCCATTGTTATTTTATCTCTCCAAGAGATAGGTCGTGGTATTTTTCATTTACTTGAAACTGATTATTCAAATGTGCTTGCAATACGACGTTACTTAATAACTCGTTATTTTGCTCAAGCACAAGAAGATATTGCTCCAGAATATTTCTCAGATATTTTACCAGTTCTTTCTGCTTTAGGAGTAAAGTTTCAGAATTTTACTATTTTAGGAGTAAAGTTTCAAAGTTTTACTACTTCGGGAGTAAAGTTAAAGATTTACTACTTCAAGAGTAAAATCTAAAGTTTTACTACTTCTGGAGTAAAGTTTGAAGGTTTACTTCTTCGAGAGTAAAGTTCAAGGTCTTACTACTTCAGGAGTAAATTTCAACGTGCTACTACTTCGGGAGTAGAGTTCAATGTTCTACTACTTCGGGAGTACGGTCCAGAGTTTTGCTACTTCGGGAGTACGGTCCAGAGTTTTGCTACTTCGGGAGCAAATTTCTGAGCTTACTACTTCGGGAGTAAAGCCTAAAATATTCAGAATATTGATATTTTAACAATCATTTGCACGTTCATATTTATAGGCTTTACTACATACTGTCACATTCACTTCTGGGAATGGATCTGTATTTGAAACATTTATCAAAAGTTCTCATTCTTCAAGAATGAAACATAATTATCCAAACGAGCTTTAAGCATATTAAATTGTGATAGCTTAGAACCTCTTTTAAGATATTGCTACTTCGGGAGCAAATTGAAGTATACATATTTGGTCCCAACAATAAGCCCATAAAAATACTCCCACTTCTGGTTGTTATAGACATAAATGAATTTAATCATAACGAGATTTAATAAATATTATCACTTTGAGTGATCATATCTTTCTTGTAAACTCTCATTCTTAGTCATTTAAGGGATATAAAATTAACATCATGATCCCTTGTAACAATATTGTTCTTCAGGAACAAATTTAAGGCATAAATGATCGAGTAAACCATTAATTAGGTTGCGGAGATCAAAATAATCCAAGTATACAAAATAATTGTAACAAACATCCAAAATCCATGAAGGATGATATATAATATACTACTAATGCTATGTATTCATAGCTTTTTTCCGTAAAAGCAATTTTGCATATGGCAATTAATTCCAAATGTTTAATCGATATATATTAAAAAAGGAGAGGCACAACCAATGTGGTTAAGTCAAGTGACAAGCTAATAACAAGCCACTTGGCAATTTTAAGACAAAGTTAATGAGAATTAGGACAAAGGTTTTTATAATTATTATCAAATTCCTTAATTGATGAATTAATTTTATAATTGAAAATAAAGTTTTAATTTTTTTAATATAAAGCTAGCATAATTACCTAAAACAACTACTCATCTTTATCATTAGCATCGTAATTTTAGGACTTTTCAAATTCAAACTATCTCTTTTAAAAACAATTATTTATTAACCAATGAAATTCTGTTCTTTTTTTTTTTTTTTTTTTTGCTATTGGTATAGTAGAATACGTAAATATATATTTTCATGGATATGGAGACAACTGTGATAGAAATAAATACCAATTTTATGGCTTTTACGTTTATAACTAAATAAATATTTGTTTGAGCTATGTGATTGAAAATTTAATCTTAAGCAATTCAAAATATTTACTGTAAGTGTCAAATGTATTTCAATAAGCCAATTAATGATATTTTATAAATAAGGAAAACAGGTAAAGACAAAATAAATAGAGTGGAGAAAATTCACACTTCATAGTTAAGTTGGTCTTTCAACGGAAAGACATAATTAATATAACGGACAATGATAAGGAAGAGTGGAGAAAGATAATGATCATTGTTTAAAAGATGAGTTTGAATAGATAGGAAAAAGAATCAGTTTTCAATAGGAGTGTTTCTCTATTCAAATTCAAAAAATTTGGATGTTTATATCTTTTTCTTTTTGCCGTTACCTTTTTTCAAACCATCATTTAATAATAATTCAAAATTAATATTAATAATGTAATAATATGTGTGTGTGTGTTAGGCATCACATAAATCATATATGTTATTTAATCAAATTTTTTGTAAAAATTATTACTTACAAAATTAAATATTTACGAAGCTACTGTCTAAATATTTGTAAGACATACGAGTATTTTGATTTGATTTAAATCCATCCAAATAGTATCTCCAACATAATTTGCACAATTGTTTTAGAGAGAATAAATTGAGTAATATTTACGTATACTTCTATAATTATGGTTTATTACTAGATGAATGTAAATTCAAAAAAATTAAGATATTATCTGAAGTCAAAGTATATCAAGTACTCCGCATACATAAGTTACGAAAAATCTGGCAGCACTCCGCGCGTGTTAATATATTCCGTATTTGAATAGTCAAATATGAAATTTTTGTTAATCTTATCAGGTTTGCTCTACCTATCTAAAACTTATCTGCTATCTAAGTTTGAGCTGAGAAATAAATCTTTTGTGAATTTAAATTGCAAATTTAAATCTTTTTAATTATTCATCATTATTGTACTTTATCAATTTGAATTTAATTTAAAAGTAACTTTGTTCCTTTTAAATTGAAGATAAATATATTTTCTTGATCCTTTATCATACTTATATGCAATTTAAATTTGAGTTGGAATTTTAATTGAAGATGAATATCTTTTAAATTCTTTATCATTATCGTACTTATCTGTAATTTGAATTTGAATTTAAAAGTAAATCATTTATTGATAAACCTACTCTTTTTTCCTCCATTATTTAAGATTGAATACATTTTCGATTTTGAATAGTTTTTTTTTTTTTTTTTTTGAAGGAAGACTCGCTGGAAACTCATTTAGCCAAACTAATGTTTTGTTTTTCGTGATTAGACATTATGTTGTGGAAAAATGAGTTTAACATGAGGTCACCCTCCATTCTTTTACTGAGATTTAGCTATCATCTGATTTTAGTTTAGTGTATTTAGTGAATAGCATATAATCTGCTTCCTTTCTACAACTCAATTCCAAATGCAAATTTATAACTGCAGTGCTTGAATTGTAATACAATATTTTTAACAGTTACAATAAATTATATGTACTGTTTTTGATTTCAGGAAGTAGCCGATCGGAGAGGCAAAAATAATTACATGTTAGATGTACAAACAATCTCTTTTGCTTTTGCCCAAAATTTGAAATATCGCGAAAGTTAAGTTACCCTACATGAAGAGTAAGATTCTGATGATTGCTCTAATTATTTTTGTGATTTATGCAAAAATTGATATCACCGTATGCACATAATTTTCAATATTTGTTTTTCTTCATTTAGAAATTGTGTTTATATAAATCAACTGCATTAGCTTAAAAGTGTAACGCTAACATATTTATGAGTACAAAATACTCGAATAATTTATATGATTTCACAATGTTAATAATTACTCCTTATACCAAAAAAAAAAACATAAGAGAGTTTGCGAGCCGTGGTAATGTTTAATGGCACAAGCAAGGTGGATAGATCGGTGTAAATTAATATGCATCAAATTCAAGTAAGTTTTAAAATTTCATCTCCCCTCTTCAATTGTTTTCACCTTGCTATATTGACAACTTTTTCAATGTAATCTTCATTTAATAAAAATTTAAAAAAAAAATTGGATCAACTTCGATTCTTAATAGGAAACTCAATTTATATATTAATTGTTTCCTCAAAAGGTCTTATTACTTTGCTATAACAATGACTTACTTCTCAAAATATATTTTTCATAAAAATGTACTTAATTAATTAAAATTGAAAAATAAAAGGATAACGTATCATAAAAAATGATGATCTTTCAAGAGTGAAAATGCCTTGAATTGAGCAGTACATCCAAGCACGTTTATACGGTAAATTCTTAATCTTTAACATCTTTAATATTGAGTTTAACAAGTATATTGGTAATTATTTAGGAAAATAGTAGGATAATTAGCTCGATTCATACTTATAAGTTTTCCACATTGAATGAGTCATTACTAGCCGTGGTATAAGAAGGGTTTTTTTTTTTTCTAGCCGTGGTATATCTTATTTTTTGTTTCATTTTAATTGTTGTAATCTTCTCTCTATAATGCTAATATTTGTATACATATTACAAGTGTATGCATGTCTTTTCCTTTATTATTACTTTAAATAAATTTTTTCCTAAAATAAATTATATTTGCTTTGGTAAATATGACGTGATTTAAAAAAAAAAAAAGTAAAAGAACAAGAATTGCATGCAATTAAAACCTATGTGTTCTTGAATGTACACGAGTATATATGAATTAAAAAATTGTAATGGTGATAATAATTTGATGAAAAATATGTCTTACACGTATGAATATGTTTGTGTGGATTTAAAATCAAGTTCAATCCGTCATTTTGCTTTCAATTCCTATCACTCTATTAAAATTACAAAATGAGAATGCCAAATTAGAAATGTGAAGGACTTATACCGTCATTTACAAGGGGAAGTGACATAAAATAAAATCCATGACTATTTGCTGGTCCATTATTGTTGCAAGAGAATAAGTGAATAAGTAAATGTTCGGAGATCATGCAAACTGGAGGAGGGGGATGCGGGGTGGGGGGTGAGGATGTGGGAGTTGGATTAGATGATGTTATTTATTTATTAAAAAAAGAGAGAGAGAGAGAGAGAGAGAGAGAGAGAGAGAGAGAGAGAGAGAGAGAGAGAGAGAGAGTGAGAATGAGTTATCGCTCATAAAAACTATATTATGAATAAGACCGCGTAACGGAAGACTCAATAAATAGAGCCAAAATTTAAAACATGGAGTATAAAGAAATTCAATTACCACATTAAAAATTTAAAATATAAATAATTAAATTTCTCATGTGGGTAACTCTAAAACATAGCAGTAACAAGTTCTTTGCTTTTCAAATAATTATATAAAATAAAACTTTTTTTTTATAATCAGATGATTTTTTATATGTCATATAACAATAATTAATCAGGATTGTGTAATGAACAAGGTTAATCATCACAAGATGATAATTAAATTTTTTAAAATTAATATAATCTAATGTGTTCAAATAAGTAAAATTCTAATTTAATATTTCAAAAATTTATTAATTTTAAATATGTCAGTGATATATGATAATTTTTTATTATATCTAAAAAATAAGCAAATAATTTTCTATGATTAACTTCATTCGATACCAGCCGCGCATAACGCGGATATGAATACTAGTCACAGCTAACAAGAGAGGATGAATACCATTTTTATTCAGGTCACATGGTCAGAATGTCAAAGAACTCAACAAAGAGAACTTGTGTCCCTCGCTATATTAAAAACAACATAGGGAACAATAAAAAGAAACGAAAATTGCTAAAAGGGATACCTGATGCAACTCTCACTTTCTTCATCTTTTAAAATATTTTCTCAATAAGCCAGAGTCTCGTGCTGATAACGTGTTATAAAATAATATTAAAAATACACAACATGAGAGATATAGCCAAAGAAGTTGGGAGAGAGAGAGAGAGATTTTATTGTCTCTTTAATTTCTACAAGTAAACTCCTATTTATAGGAGGAAATAAGGCAACAACTTGGTGGCCACACATAGTTGGTGGGCAAATATCCTGGGTGCCCAAGTAGTCTTGGTGCCCAAGTTCATGTGATGGGCATCCACTTTACAACAAATTTAGAATTTATAGCATGTCTCATAGTCAAGAAATAAAATGAAACGATAAACTTCAATCTGTGTGCAATGATCTTAGTAGAGATATTAACTGAATTTATAGCAAACACGGGGCGTTGATAAATTGTGTCGATCAAGACAAGATACTTACTTACTACTATTTGATTATCAAAATTTCAATAATAGAAAAAGAGTCAGGTACTTTTGGACCCAAAAACATAGCTACCATTTGAATGGCTTCGACCCAAAAAAAAAAAAAAGAATGTGTAAACTAATTGGGTGGAATGTGTTTCATAAATAGGTGAAAATATTATCTAATTTTTTTGTCAACCAACTCTCTATAATTTTCCTATGCTCTTGAATTAGATGCTTTGACGTCTTTGAAGTGTTGAAAAATGCCGTGGACACACAGATTCATTTTTTTGATTGACGTACTTGGTGATTCTGTATTTCATTAGATTGGTTGATTTAATTCGCGATAAGACAAGTTCTATGTATAAGGACCGTCTTAATATTGTTACTTTAACTATCCGATGGAATTCAGTTCTGCAAAATGCTGAAACACCATCAACATCATAATTAGTCTACTCATATAGTATTTGTTTTTGGCGCAACTATAAATTGTGTTAAGGCAAGGTTTCAACGGTGCACTTAATCCTACTTGTTTTAGAAAATTAAAAAAAAAAAAAAAATACACCACATAGTATACTTATTATTTTTCAAACAGTTGGAAAACAAAACAAGAAAAAAGAGTCAGAACATTAATTGCGTGTCTTCATCCTTCATATGACTGCATTTTGCCCCCAAAAGAAATTCTTTTCCTCAAAAGACTTCCTTTTTCCTTTCAACGGAATTTATTTATTTGGAATACAATGAAAATGACCATGCCTCCACCCCAAACTTGTAAACAAATAAACAGTTTTCGTATAAGTATGTATTTACGAATATATTTACCTGTTTATCTTATTCACAGTATAAATAATCCAGGCGGGGCACCCCATTATACATTATTCTGCCTATTAACGTCATTGAAGCGCCATTTTAGATTGGTCCTTTCGGGCTCAGGAATATCAGTAATGCTCTCTTGCAATGGGCAAGCCTTGTCGATATGCTGTCACTGACTCACTATTTGACTTGTACGTAATTGAATTTCAGTATACGACTATATTAGTAGTTTTAAGAATTTACTTTTATCTCAAGTTAATATTTACTTTATACTTTACACTAGTGTGTCCTACAAGTCACGAATTCAATTCAAGTTGTAATATACATCACACCCCCTGGAAGTCCGGAGCCAAAATGGCTTATTTTTGCAGCCATTAGACCAAAATAGGTTGCCTTTTTTTTTATACCACAATGGGTATTTCGTTGGTTATCCAATCAAATACCCACACAAGGCACTGTTCATAGCCGGAATTTTTTGTTGCATTTCGCTACACTTGTAGCGAAATGCAACAAATTTTTTTATTTTTTTTTGCATTTCGTGAGTTAATCAACGAAATGCAACAATTTTTTTTTTTTTTGCATTTCGTGAATAAAAAAACCAAATAGGAAATTATATATATATTTTTTTTGCATTTCGTGTATTAAAAAACGAAATAGGATAAAAAAAAAATTCGTTCATATAAAAACGAAATTGGAAAATATATATATATATATATATCATATACCAATGAAATAGGATAAATATATATATTTTTTTTGTATTTCATTTATATAAAAACGAAATAGGAAAATAATTATTTTTTTCCGTTTATATAAGCAACAAAATATATATTTATATAAAAAAATAATATTTTCCAATTTCGTTTTTATATAAATGAAATACAATATATATATTTATCCTATTTCATTGGTATATGAAATATATATAGTTTTTATATAAACGAAATGAAAATAAAATTATTTTCCTATTTTTTTATATAAACGAAATACAAAAATACAAAAAAAATTATTTTCATATTTCGTTTTTAGATGAACGAAATAAAAAAAAATTCTTATTTCGTTTTTTAATAAACAAAAAAAAAATAGTTGTAAAGTCAAGACATAACTTTATTTTGAATATAAATATAATTCTAAAAAATATAGGGAGAAAAACTAGTTGTAAAGTCGTCAAACTTTAGATGGTCATAACTTTGCGCTCGGAGGTCCGTTTTGCGCGTTTTTTTTTTGAACTTGTGTATTTTTTCGAGATCTATGCAGACAAACCGCCAAGCCGAGCCGATTTTAAAAAAAACAGCTTTTATCCCATTCAATTTCAATTTTCCCCCAAATTGGCGTGAAATTTTCAATTTTATTTACTTATAAGATGATGATACGCAATAGATTGCAACGTAAAAATCTCAGGGTAATGTAGCTGTGAATGTCAATTTCACTTCTCCGGTTTCAATTTTTGAAAATAAAGCTGACTAATTTTCTCGACATATAAAGTTGACTAAAATAACCTTACAGTCAAACACTAAGTTTTTTCAAATAAAACTTACTTCGGCCACCTTTTCAACACCTAAAATGACGATCCGAATGTCCTTCATGTATTGGGCCTACATTACTGTACGCAGAAAAAAATATCAGGTTCTATATAAAATATTGACGTTTCGGAGTCTTGACACACGACTAATGATTGGTCAAGGTATGGAGAAAAACACTAAGTGTTGCAAAAAATAAAGTTGGCCAATTTTTTTATTTTTTTTTGGTACTGTTTCTATAACGCAGTATTTTACTGCGTTATAGAAAAAAATAAATATATATATATATATATATATATATATATATATATATATTCCAATTTCATTTTGATATGAACGAAATAATTTTTTTTTCATATTTCGTTTTTTAATAAACGAAATACAAAAAAGAAAAAAAGAAAAAATATACTATTTCGTTGATATACCAACGAAATGCAAACTATATATATATATATATATATATATATATATATATATATATATATATATATGTATTCCTATTTCTTTGGTATATAAACGAAAAAAAAAAATATTTTCCTATTTCGTTTTTATATAAATGAAATACAAAAAAAAAATATATACTTATCCTATTTCATTGGTATATATATATATACACACATATATATATATATATATATATATATATATATATATATATATATATGTATTCCTATTTCATTTTTATATAAACGAAATGAAAATAAAATTATTTTCCTATTTTTTTATATAAACGAAATACAAAAATACAAAAAAAATTATTTTCCTATTTTTTTATATGAACGAAATTAAAATTTTTTTTTATCCTATTTCGTTTTTTAATACACGAAATGCAAAAAAAAAATATTTGTTGCATTTTGCTACAAGTGTAGCGAAATGCAACAAAAAATTCCGGCTATGAACAGTGCCTTGTGTGGGTATTTCGTTGGATAACCAACGAAATACCCACACAGCACTGTTCCAGTCAGTTGCATTTCGCTACAAGTGTAGCGAAATGCAACATTTTTTTTTTTTTTTGCATTTCGTGTTATAATTCACGAAATATAACTGGTTTTTTTTTTTTTTTTTTTTTTTTTGTATTTCGTGAATTAATTCACGAAATATAACTGATTTTTTTTTGTATAATTCACGAAATATAATTGATTTTTTTTTTTTTGCATTTCGTGAATAAAAAAACGAAATACGGAAAATATAATTTTTTTTATTTCATCTAAAAATTAAATTGGAAAATATATATATATATATATATATATATATATATATATGTTTTTTTTTTTTTTGCATTTCGTTAGTAGATCAACGAATAGGATAAAATATTTTTTTTTTATTTCGTTAATATACCAACGAAATAGGAAATTATAATTTATTTATTTTTGCATTTCGTGTATTAGAAAACGAAATAGTATAATTTTTTTTTTTGTATTTCGTTTATATAAAAAAATAGGAAAATAATTTTATTTTCATTTCGTTTATATAAAAACGAAATAGGAATACATATATATATATATATATATATATATATATATATATATATATATTATTTCATTCATATACCAATGAAATAGGATGAATATATATATTTTTTTTGTATTTCATTTATATAAAAACGAAATAGAAAAATATTTTTTTTTCCGTTTATATACCAACGAAATGTTTGTTCCATTTCGCAGGTGGAACAAAACATTTCGTTGGTATATAAACGGAAAAAAAAATTATTTTCCAATTTCGTTTTTATATAAATAAAATACAATATATATATATATATATATATATATATATATATATATATATATATACAAAAAAAAATTATCCTATTTCGTTTTCTAATACACGAAATGCAAAAATAAATAAATTATAATTTCCTATTTCGTTGGTATATCAACAAAATTAAAAAAAAAATTATCCTATTTCGTTGATCTACCAACGAAACGCAAAATATATATATATATATATATATATATATATATATATATATTTTCCAATTTCGGTTTTAGATGAACGAAATAAAAAAAAAATCATATATATTTTCCAATTTCGTTTTTAGATGAAATAAAAAAAAATTATATTTTCCATATTTCGTTTTTTTATTCACGAAATGCAAAAAAAAAAAAAAAAAATCAGTTATATTTCATGAATTAATTCACGAAATACAAAAAAAAAAACAGTTATATTTCTTGAATTAATTCACGAAATACAAAAAAAAAAATCAGTTATATTTCGTGAATTATAACACGAAATGCCAAAAAAAATAAAAAAATTGTTGCATTTCGCTACACTTGTAGCGAAATGGAACGGACCGGAACAGGGCTATATGGGTATTTCGTTGGTTATCCAACGAAATACCCATTGTGGTATAAAAAAAAAAAGACAGCCTATTTTGGGCTAATGGCTGCAAAAATATGCCATTTTGGCTCCGGACTCGGAAGAGACTCAAGCACCCGATGGAACTTGCCTATCATCTGATCTTTCTCTTTCGTTTTTGTACTAAGTAGGCAAAAGTCAGGACCTTTCTCAATGGACTCAAGCACAAGGAGGTGCGCCAAAAACTTGTAACATTTGAATTCACAATTTCAACTGAGACTAGTAACAGAGTGAAATGAATGATACAAGCAAAAACCACATCGAGCTTCAGACAACATGGAAAGTATTACACGAGCAAAAGCTCATCACCAAGTAGTTACAAGACTAAAAGTTCATGAAAACATATTTGAACAATTGAGGGCAAATTAGGATGCCAGATATTCTAGGACTATACAGAACCTAAATCAGATGCTCACCCTGTTATTGAAAAAATCTGCACCGATAAAAGTGAACTGTAGAAACAACTGGCTTGTACCAATCATTGCTTCAAAACAGAGTGTGCAAAACTCTTGTCTGATCTCATCCCCAAGGTAAATGCCATCTCTTGCACAACAAGCCTTTCAGCTGAACACTTGCAATAGTAGTGATCTTTGATGAAAATTGTAGTTCTAGTGGAGCAGAAGCTCATGAACATGTAGTTACAATATTTGACATCTGAAAATATTGAGGTTGGAGAAACAAGAAAGACGAGATATACTTCTCAGCTTATGCAAAAGCTACAAGGAAGAGCTACATTTAACGTCGCTATATTGCTTCACTTTGTCCGGTCATTAACGCAAGTGAAATTTTAGAATTATATGGAACCTAAATCAGATGCTCACCCTGTTACTGGAAAATCTACGCTGTTAAATGTAACCAGAGCTAAAGCAAACAACAGGAGGACACCAGCTACAAGCAAAGGCGGGTTCGCTGCTCTTCTCTTTCCTCGCCACTTAGCGTTGAGGAGTTGATGCCGCTTTCGGCTAAGCATCTCTTGTAAGGAACAAAACCCTTAATGCGCTTGGTGGAACTCGCTCTTCGCGCCAAGCGAGGGGTTTCATTAGGTCCAAAGGAGGACAGGTCTTTTCCACTACTCTGAGCTTCGACATCCATATTCTTATTATCTCCTCCCATTTCTGCACTTACTGGTTCAGTGTTAGAGCCAGTGGAAGATCCTTCTTTCTGATTTTGTTTATCTTCCATATCTTTGTCATTGAAGATTGGACGCCCCTTTACTGGGATTGGGTTAAGCACTTGAATGCAAGAAAATGACGCAGATGATGCACATGATGATCCCCATGGCATAAAAGCGGAAGAAGCACATCTGGTAGGCCATTGGTTTTCATTTTGTGATGGCAAGCAATAAAATGGTACGGGGGTTCCAAGAGTTAAGGTACTTGACGCACATTCTGAATCAGAAGCAGCAGTAAATTTCATTGGTGTTACGTTCCAAGAAACTGCTTGCAATGCTGCTTCATCATTCATGTCTTTCTCTATTTTGCACGTCCCAGAAGTTGGACTGAAAGGTTTCTGAGATTCGGTGAATAGCACAGTTTTACCAAATAGCTTCAGACATTGAGTAGAAGTCGTCTCAGCTGAGCCTTCTTTAACAAAATCGTCATCTGGGGGGAACAACTCTAGTTTCTGAACATATGAATCAAACAGAAGATGAAGTCAAATCAGAAATTTCAAACAGCCGCATGGAAACAAAAAAAAGATGGAAGTAGCAAAGGTAGTTGTACCACGCAAGCCTGGTTCTCCGGATTTGTACTAGCATTTGCTTGGGCAGGCGAAGAGCTATCTTCTAGGATGGAATTCGGTGGTTCAGAAAGTACAAAACCACCAGAATTTCCACCACCAGCTGATGAAACAGGTGATGCGCTACCACTGCCAAGTGCATCTGAACCATGTGCAGACAACACAGAAGTAGGAGACTGGTTCTCTTGTTCAGACGTAGACATATTAGGTGAGAGAGACCTCGTCGATTTCTCGGGGACTCGGGTTTCACTTTTAACTGGAATAGCCAATTTACGTGGATAAGGGTGCATTGGTTTTCTTTTAGGCCGAGGAGGAGGAATCTCAATTGGCTTCACAGAACTTGCATCACCAGTATTCGATTCACGAACAACCTGACCACCATAAACACATTTGGGATCAACACATGCCTTGATAAAACAAACTGACACTAAACATTGACTGCACGCCTTAGAGCCATAAAAGAATATGACTTACTTCAAAAGGCAGCATATAGATATAATGGGGGTATATAAGAGCAGTAAACCTTTGAGAAAAACTTCTGAGCATGGCTTCTTATCTGTACTGCAGTCTTTGTACCCACATGCTCTGAAAATTAAGACAGGCCTCTGTTAATATGAAATTGACGGCCAAGAGATGTCTCTAACAAGCATTAATCATTTTTCATTTCTACCTTCTATACGCCTCCATGCCCTACCATACAGTTTTAAAGCCTCAAGGAACTTTTTATGCTCTTCTTCTGTCCACCGTTCCCTTTGCTTTGTAATGGTGTATGGTTTCCTGACCTATTTTAAGCCAAAAAGAACGATGGACAAGATACAGATATGAGCTTTGTACGGAAAGCACAGTTGACATAGAGAATGTGGAAAATAATAAACCTTGAGAGCATATTCATCTGCAGAAGCAAATTGCTCTTTCAGCTGGCTGCTCCTTGTTGATGATGCTCCCACATCTGATGAAATTCGATTCCTGCTGGAACGGATCGAGTCCACCCCACTTTCTCCACTTTGATCCTAAAATGAAAAAGAGAGAGAGAGGAATTTTTCAACAATACTTCAAACCATTGTAATTTTGAAGCAAACAATGGCTACTAGTCTACACTGTGGTATTCTAAAGCTTGCCGAAATTTGAAACCAAATCACATCAGACGCAGCAGTGCAGTCGTCTACGTTCAAGGTATATCTTAGTTGAACGCAGAATAGGACAAAATAAAAAAACATTTAGCATTGTCTAGAAAATAAACGATCCATTCATCAGCAGAACAAAAAAAAAAACATTTGTATAGGGCTACATATTGAACCTAACAGATGGAAATGACAATCTTCCCACCCATCTTGATGTTTAACACTCTTAATACTATCCTTGCCTCATTGTGTATGAAGTCCTCGTAAAAAAGCATACAGCCACTAGCCGTAATTCTTTTTAACATACGAACAGGATAACAAGTGTCAACTATTAAGGCCTGCAATTTTCTTCTCTTATTTTGTCTACTTCAACATCAATCTCAGGCATGCAGTTGATCATTCTGAATTGGTTAACCACAACACACATTATTATACTACTGGACAAACATTCTTTAGACTGTAAACACAACTTTGGTACCAAAATTATTGTTAATCCACTATAGATTAATTAGGCACTACATTTAGAATAAATTGCAATACACCACGGGTAAAAAAAAAAAAATGCAACAGCATCATTTACCATCAAAGACATATCTGAATTAGAGTGTCTAGTACTATCTATTCTGATTCATCATGCATAATATTCACTCTTCAACAAATCCTTCAACTGTTTAGTTTCACCAACTCTTCATCAATTAGAAAATTCCAATATCCATCAATCCATTATTATTTTTAATGAAACCCAACTCCAAAGTTAGTACTACTAAGAAGCAAGGCACATCTAAAATTAGTACTACTAAGAAGCAAGACACATGTAATTAATCATAAAGAAAACAAAAAATACACAAGATAACATCTAAAAATGACTACTTATAAAAAAAGAAAAAGTGGCACACCTGATCAGCCATTCCTGTAGATACCATCAATTTTTTTCCTGAACCAAAATCACCAACTCACCAGCAACTGCTAAAATCTCAAAGCACAGAAAAATCCCACAGTTTAGCCAATCAATTCTCTTCAGTTTCAGATCCCAAGAATATCAACCATCACACTCACTGATTCACAGTCAAGTCAATCTATTCTCCAACATCCAAGGAATTCCAAGAAACTAATCGATCCAATTTCCCAATACACTAAATAAACTCTTATAACTCTGTTCACACACAGAACAATCACCAATACCAAACATTAACTTTCCCAATTAAAGATCAAAACCATTCACCCTTCTCACCAAAACATCACACTCCTTGATTCAAACATAAACTCAGGAAAAAAAAATCAAGAACCAGAATATTCTGATAAATACCAACAAATTCATATGAAAAATTGGTCTTATCAATAGCAAAGAGCATCCCAACAAAAGGGTCAGCTTATAAACAGTACAGGAAGTGAAAAATGGTTTTTTTATAACCAATAACACCACAAAGCCTCGATTTACAAGACAAAAATGAGCTAATACAAAAAAAGAAACTTTCCAAGAAAGAAACACAATACAAACTACAGAGTACAAGAACAAAAGTATACTGAGAGAGTGTACAGGAAGAAGATAAATATGAAGAAGAAGAAGAAGAGACAAGGCAAAGATTGAAAGAAATATTTTTGGGTTAAAGAGAAGAAAATAAGGAGTGATGGGGTGCCACGTAAGAGGGTAAAAATGGAATTTCACATTTAAGTTTTAGAAAACCTCGAGAAAATAATGGAATCTTGTGGCTCATGTTCAAAGACACCCCTCGACACCTGGCTTTGCTAACTTTTATTTTTTTCATTTTGAATTTTCCGATGTTTTTAAAACATCAAAAGAATTTACGAAATTTAATGTTTATACTCGCGCGCTGACAGTTAGATATGGTACTCGCTTAGGATTTATCTACGTGTCGGTTTGTTTGTGGATGAATATTTCTTTTTGGTTGCTAGGGCCCTTGTTTTGACACCTTCCTCACTTTTATTTTTTTGAGATAATGTTGAAGTTATTTTTATTGGGAATCATTTATTAGGTTATCTTGTAAAATAATGTTCTTTTGCTATGGAAATTTTTAGTTTAGTGGTACAAAAGTAAGGGTAGCTTTCATCCTTACTTATCTATATTATCCAAATTGCTTGTCAAGTATCTATCAACAAACTATTTCAATAAAATGATGATACCACAATTTTTCATATCTTAATGATTATTTTCTCGGAAAATTTATAATAGAAAAATAATTTTTAAGAAGCATTTGATTTTATTAAGATAACTTGTTCTTCTGATGAATGATTGCGGACTAAAGATAGTTTTGATTTTTTCTTAATTCTATTTATTTAAGGAATAAAATATAAGAATATATTATACTGATTTTTATATGTAGAACTTGATTTTACACAAATATGTTAATTATCATGGATGACTTTAATTTTATATTTGAGAGATATTTATAATTCATTTATAATAATAATAATAATAGAAAAGTCAAAGGAAAATGAAAAAAGAATAGAAAAATCAAGGCCCACACATAGGACCAGTAGCAAATCTTCCACAGCCATGTAAAGACATAAAAATATCCACCTATAGTTTGCTATCCTATAATTTACTGTTTATTTTCAAGAAAAATAAGTGATATTTATGAAGAGAAAAGCCAAAATATCTATAGCCTCTAAAATAAGAGGACAAGACCTAAAAAAGTGAGAGGAATGAGGAAAGCCAAGAGTAGTGGATCATGCAGATAAAAGAAAAATTAAAATAAAACAGAAAAAAGTGTGTGGTGTTTACTGTATTTTAAGAGTGTGGGTGGGGGGAGGATGAGATAATTGATGAGTTGTATTATTTATTAAGTATATTCTTTTCCTTATCAGGTGATGGACTTTGTCTTTGCACTTTTTCTCCACATCACAACCACTCCCCACCTCTCATTTATCCACCTCACTTAATTCTTTTAATTAATAATTTGGTGCAAGAAAAGTTAAAGCAACCTAGGGAGATAAAAATACATATAAGGGGATCTAAGATTTTAAATTAGCCGTTAAACGTGACATAGAGTTATGTCATATTAGATCTAAATCAAGAAGATTTACTACTAGTACTTACTAAAGATTCATTGAAGTGTATTGTAGTTTCTTTACCGGGGAACATAGGAATTATAGTGAATATTGATCCAAAACTGGATATTTCATACTATAATTATTGTAAATAGGATAAAATATAAGCCCAATTAACAATCGCTCGAGTACGGTGATGGAAAACGTTTGATATGTATTACATACACTGGTTATGTGAGGCTCGTGCTAAGCCCAGACCCAAACTCAAGATATAAAAGTAGATATTTTAACTAAAGAAATATAATTTGTGTTAGTACAAGTGTACAACAACAACAACAAAAATCATATACTCATTCTAGTCCCACAAGTGGGTAGTTATATAAAAGCAAAAATTTCATTCCGCTCTTTTTAATATTTTAACTTCCAATTTGATGAAATTATTTAATTCAAATCAAATTTGGAGCCAGAATTTGACATTATAACTTATGTATCCTAATTTTCTGAAGTTATTTAGTTCTAAATAAATAATCTATACATAGTTAATGAACTTTTAAGACAAATACATAATTTAACTTGTGCAGCTGATGGAGCTGCTCCTCTCTTAATTAGGGATTAGGGGTTCGAACATGGATATGGAAAAAAATCTTTGGAGGAAGCACTCCTCCCAAATAGGCGCGATACAGTGCGAATTATCTGGATTAATTGGGCTCAAATGCGGATATCGAGCACCAATCAGAAAATCAAAGAACGTGAAAAATGAGGTAGGAGGTTCGATAGCTTTTGAAAAGTAGATTTTAAAAACAAAAAACAAAAAAAAAATTGACTTAAATAAAGATTAGGACCTAAAAGTAATTAATTAAAAAGTTTTAAAAAATTTTAAAAATTATTGTGAGGACTTTTGACTACAAAAGTTCCCAGGTTCGATAGCTTTTGAAAAGTAGACTTTAAAAACAAAAAACAAAAAAATTGACTTAAATAAATAAAATTAGGACATAAAAGTAATTAATTAAAAAGTTTTTAAAAAATTGAGAAATTATTGTGAGGACTACAAAAGTCCTCACATTTGCTCTTATATAATATAGTAATATATTTTTTTTTAAAATTATTTGCACCCATATTTATACTAACTCAGTAAAGTATGTATGACATAAATTTATCAGGCATTCTAATACTTCTTCCGTTTCAATTTACATGAATCTATTTTCTTATTAATTCGTGTAAAAAAGAATGATCTCTTTTTATATTTGAAAATAATTTATATTTATGCAATAATTTATAGTTACATCAAATATATGTGACTCATTTAACACCATAAGTTTAAAAATATTTTCTTCTATCTTAAGCTTCGTGTTCAGTTAAATAGGTTCACATAAATTAAAACGGAGAATATATTTTTGCTTCGTTTTATTATTTAACTGTGATATGCTAACTAATCAATAAGTAAATCGGTGCAAATACAAAATATGAATACATAAGTATAATTATTGCACTTATCATATATTTTTTAAATATATAGGGGTAGGTGGGGAGTTTCGGGGTTGTGTGAGTGGGATGGATGCTTTTGGACCACAAAGTATGTGGCTAGGACTGTATGGGCGGAATAAAATAATGTAAAAATTTGGTGACCACAAGTTCAGGTTTTTATGGTTCCCTTGGCCTTAGGGTTTAAGGGAAGTTGCCTCATGTGAAAGGGTCCAATAGTATATATTAAAGTCTTCAACGCATCGCCTGGTGTTTTGTGCAAAGAACCTTCCAGTTATCTTGTCATAAATTACAATTAATAAAACAAATTTGAGGGACAACCCAAAAGTTTTGGTACAACAGTGAGAGAGAGAGAGAGGGAAAAAAGCTCCATAAAATTGTGGAAAAATGGGAGGCTCTAGATCTTTTGGTTGGGGTACATTTACATCAAGATTTTGGTTCCTTATATCTACCAATTTAATACTACCTCCGGATCAAAAAAAAATCCGCTTTAACTTTTTTTTTGGATAAAAAAAAAGGTTCCCTCGGCAAATTAAGAAAAAAATAACTTTATTTTTTCATATTTACCCCTATTAAGTGTTATATGATCAAATCTCAGTGCCTATTTAATTAGGGGTAGTTTAATCAAATTATCTATTTTTATCTAGGAGTTAGTATTTTCTTAAGGGGTGTGCAAATGGCTAAGTGGACTCTTTTTTTGTTACCTATTTTTATCTAGGAGTTAGTATTTTCTTAAGAGGTGTGCAAATGGCTAAGTGAACTCTTTTTTTTTTTTTATCCAGAGGGAGTAATCTACCTAGACATGTTGTTCCAATCTATCTGGTTAGATGTAAACTAGACCACGAAAATACACGGCAGAGCTGGGACTTTTGACAAAGAGATTCAAAAAGGTAAAAAAAAAATGTCTACAACGAGATTCAAACCCGCAACAATGGGTTAACCATTATGCCTTCAGGCAGTTGAGCTAAAGTTCTTATTGCATTAAGGGGATTCAAAACTTAATATTTATACATAATTAAATAAATTGATCTTATATATACTGTGTAGTATTCTAAATTTCCCCACAAAGGCAATTCAGTTGAACGAACCCTCCTCCACCCCTATAGTTATGCCCTGGAACAAAGTCTTCACCCCTAAAATGATTCGGTTTAAGCAGAAGTTAAATTTTAATTCTGGTTTAATTTTTAAGAAGTATTAGATTCTCTTATGGACAGGTCCTAAAAGGGAAAAAATTAGAATGGCAACAAGCAACGAAAACAGATTACTAAATTTAACATAGACATAAAATGTTACTTCGTATAATGTTAAAAGAGCTGGCTAAGAATGAGAGTTTTTGGGAAGTTTGGCAAATGTGGGTAAAGTGTCAAGACTTGTGACAACACTAATACTACTACTCCTAATGTGTGTAAAGGGAAGAAAAGTAGTGGCTAGCAATTGAATACAGAGAGGTGTTTCAATATGTAATCTTCAAGATGTTTCTAATGTATTTTTGACCATGACTTTAATATCTGCTCCAAAATAAAAAATAAAGGTTGCCTAGTTACCTCATAATCTCTTAGGCCAAGCCAGAAGTTTCTTTTTTTTTTTTGAGAGTATTTCATTAAAGACATGCAAAAGTGCTAAGAATGTAAGAAGATGAACTAGGACATTCCAAAAAAGAAATCTATAATGCGAGGATGCCACGATCTCCTTTTGGCGTGTACATAAAAGTTCTTTTAAATTTTTCAGTTATGTTTGAACAACTTTTTAATCATATTTTTTCTTTTTTGTGTTGCAAACAAAAGAAATTCCCTTTTGAACATCAGAGAAAATACACTATTCAGATATTTGGCATTCGCTTAATATATAAACAAATAAATAAACAAATGAATATATAGACAAAGAGAGACAACACATGCATGCACACTAGGATGTTTCTAATGTGTTCTTGGCCATAAGTTTGATATCTGTTCAAAAGTGGTGGTTACTTCTTAGATATAACATTGTAAGGCTTGACAATTTTGGATTTTTATTTTTTGTTTTTGGCTGATATTTATTTGGAATTTTTGGAACCACTTTGTAGAATATAATAATCTTCCTGGTTTACGGTTTGTGTGAAGTCTCGGAATCTTTGAGTTTACAAACTCAGTTTTTTAGGTCATTGCAGGAAAATATATTTCTTAGTTACTTTGTGATTATTACCTTCCAATATATTTTAAAACCTCAAATAATTTTTGAAACTTTTCAGTTTGCGTTGTCCTAAGAAAATACGGAGCAGTACTCAATCATAAAGGAGTCTAGTAAGGAGTTATCAATTTCATTAGATTTTTAATTAAAAGAAAAAGATCAACACAATCCATTTTCTTTTGGAATCTTGTTCAATGTCCATGTCATGTTTTTTTTTCTGAATAAACATTGTTATTTTATATTTATATATAAGAAAATTTGTTCTTTTGATTTCTCCAAAAATGTCCATTTCCTTCTTTTTCTTTTTTCTTTATTGTGTTTTTTTTTGTGTGTGTGTGTGGGGGGGGGGGGGGGGGGGTTAGTTAGACGTTATCACGCAAGGGGAATTCCATTTAGGAGTTCTCCAAATTTCTACCCCATACAAGAGAATAAAGCTGTTGTAACTGCTAAACCAAAAATAGGTTCTATGGTGTTTTGTGCACTTATAGTGTATAAATTGTTGGGATAGAAATAAACAGGGAGTCATGCAAAAACAAACAATTGCAAAACTTGAACAATGATAAATCAGACGGCACGGAAACTATACTAAAAGAAACATAATATTTAATATATAATTTGGTCAAGTGATCTACATATTGGAAAAACCAATATAAAAAGCATAAAACTATTGAGAGAATAATCTTGCCCTAAACAAGACTCTTTAAACGACTACATTGTGGATACTATTATGTTTTGTGTGCGAGATACAAATCTTCAATTTATAGAAGTCCGAAAACTTTTCATCCAAGAAAGGATTATTCAAATATAGAAGATATCTTTTCCACCAAGGAAATCTTTTCTATCAAGAAAACTTTTTTGAAATAAAACACAATTATGGTAGAATCCAAATAATGTAGAAAATTCAGGGCAAACCCTAACATAAATTTATTATTGGGTTAATTTGACCTACAACAAAAAATAATTTTCTTATATCAAAACTAGATGGCCCGATCCCGTGCTTTGTTATATAAAAGTGGTTCGACTTTCGAAAGGTACTTCCTTATTTGTTTAATAGGAGTTTAACCAACAAAAAGGAACCAGTACTATCAAGTTAAATATGCTTTATATAAAGATAATATGCTTCATATTGTGCGGAACAAAGTTATACTATTACGTTGTCAAGTTTGTTAGAAAGAGAAAAGCTGTGAAATTTTTTATGTTCTTCGTGTAAGGGACTACAATCTGGATTCAAGCAGCTGTAGTTGGCTGTAGAAATTGCATCTGGGTGTTAACTGGAAAAGAGAAAGAGAAAGCATAAGATGTTTCAGAATTTGAAAGTTAATTCACAATGAGATAATTAAGTATATGTGCAATTATAAATAACAGACTAAAGAAATCTCACCCAGCATATTTTCAACAGAAGGGTAATTCCAATGTTCTCCTTAAGAGCGCTAATCTGTTAAAACAAAAACAAATTAATAAGTAATAACTATTGATGTAAAATATTTTAATGGCATAGTAGTGTGTAAAAGAATATGCAATGAGCATAAACAAAATATCTTAACACAAAAAGAGATGTTAAGTTTTTCATATAGTGCTTTAACTCTAAGTAGCATCCTTTTTTTTTTTCTTTTTTTTAATAAAACCAAGTAAGTCTAATAGTTTCATATAATATAACGTAGAACAACACATCGGTAATGTAAGATCTTCCATGAACAAGCAATATAAAGCATATAGCTTTTACATTTCTTCTATCATTTCATAGTCTGCACCACTACAGGGTTAGAAGAATCAAATGCAAAACAGATTTGGATTGCCTTTGAAAGTTCCTTTTGGGTACACTTATTCCTTATGGGAATTATTTCAGGAAAATAGAAACTTTAAGTAAATCTGTGAGTAAGATTATTCTTAATTTGCTCTAATAAACTTTAAATTTTATTCTTTGAAGTGATTTCTTTAAATACATGCTAGATATCAAATTTTATATTCCATGGTAAGACCTATATCTAAAATTAGGCAACCAAAAAATGTTATACTCAATTAAAATAGAAAGCATTGCATCTTCAATGGACAAGTACATGAATGTGTACCTTCAGTTGAAGTAACATTATATGCTGACTTGAGCTTTAAAAGGGAAGAGACACTCTTTTGGTCCGACTTTGATCTGCATCAGAGATAAGGATGATGTTGCAGTAGAAAGGCATGAATTAATACAATTTTAATGGAACATTTTATGTGATGCTCATGAGTTACTGAAAAGAAAAGGCTTACAAAATGATTAGATGACACAATGTAGAAAGCTATGTCTATCATTGAGATAATTGAGATTATTTGTGGTGCAACTTCCCTGTTGTTGCATGTACGACAAATTTACTTACTTGATTTACTTTGTTGCTAATTCAAGGTTTATTTACCTTTTCCAATGAGAAACAATAAAATCCTACACCTCTTAATAATAAGGGATCCAAACCTTGCTAATTAACCATGAGTTGATACTCTAAATAGGAAGCACCATCTGAGGTTTTACCCTCATATATTGAGATTTGTGATCTGTTACTCATGCATCGAGCAACAATCAATGAAACACCAAGCTATATTGAGAAGTTATATTCTTTGATCTAGAACTCCTGGTACATATTAACGGTTGAGCCTAACTTAATTGATGAGCTCCCTGCCTTTCAGGGTTGGAGTGAAGAATTATATTGTTATCCTCCTCTACAAAGAAGTGGCTAGGTAGGAAAGATCTAGAGTGCCAGCTTCAGCCGGCTATATTTATCTGAACATAATGAAAAACAAAACAAAAACATCACATCTGAAAAGTAAGAACGTCTATAATACAAACAATGATACTACATACTTTTAATATTTAGAAAATCTAATGATTGTCATTGGAAAAGTCCGCGATAAGTATAATGTTCGATACAATACATGAAACTAACACGAAGGATGTAGATTCACTTTGTAGTAACACTTCTTGAGTTTCCTATTGAATTTTACAATCTGGAAAAAAAGTAATGCATAAGGACACTGTGTCCGAAAAGCAAAAGGCATTAGTAAATATCTAACTTTAGTAGATTATCAACAAAACAGAGGAAGTGACACCATATCAACTCAACTGCAGAGCACTTACCAGAGCTCAGAATTCATTTCACAATTAGTAGACAGTTCATGTAGGCTTCAACTAATTCCAGAGTAGTGTCCACCTATCGAAAAAAGTGTCTCTTCATTTACCAATTTTTCTACTATAAGATGAGATAAACATGAAATGCAGATATTATATTAAAGGAATGGAGGGGATGACATGAGATCCGTGGACATGACAACTTGAAGGAGACCAACATTTAGCTTCGGACAATTCAAGTTTGCTCCTCTTATGTTACTTGTCAAGTAGTCCTAAGAAATACATTGGAACTACGAATCTAAAACTATAAGGCCAGTAAACAGAACACTCTAAGTTCTTTCTTCAAGAAAAAGTGTGTTCTGGGATTTGAAAAGAATGTGGGATTGTACCTGAAGGGCTTGCAAGTAGGAGAAATATGAAATCAACCCTTTCGCCTAATTCAGTCTGATTGTTGTTCTGCCTTTGCAACTTGAACATATATTCTTTGTCACCTCCTCTCAAGTTGCTGCGTTAGTGTCTATATTCAAGAAATGTGGTCTGTAGTCTTCACAGACAACAAAAAAAATAATAGTGGAGGTCTTACTACAAGTTTCAGGCTTTAATTTCACTGCTAATTCCAAAGCAACATCAAAGAATTTAGCAATTTTCACCATGACTTCCTCAATAAATACTTGGAAGTTGAAAGATCCCACGGGGAGATAAAAATCTTAGCAAAACTCCCAATTAACATTAAATCATTAGCAAACTCATTTTTTCCATTCACCTATTAGTATCTATAATGTGGACAAAGAGGAGAGACCTATCACATTTGAATATGATAGAAGTCACTAAACTAAAGTACAAAAGCTGAAGGTATCTCATTCCCTCAATTTTCTTACTCTACCTCTTTCTCTTGATTCTGCGTTCTCTTTTTCTAATCTACCAATTCACTTCTTCCCTATCTGTAGTCACATTTCTTCTCCCACTCTTCCTCTTCTATTCTATCCATCACTCATTCTTCTTTCTTGAACTAATAAACACTAAGAGCCCGTTTGGCCATAAGAATTATTCACTTTATTTCAGATTTTTTTTTCACTTTTTTCCAGAATCAGCTTTTGGCCATGAAAATTCGAAATACAACTTGAAGTTGTATTCTGGAATTCCAAAAACAAGAAAAACTTGTTTTTCAAAAAATTTCACTTTTTTTCACAACCAAAGTAACTACATTTCAACAAAAATACAATTTCAAAAACTATGGCCAAACACAACTCCAACTCCAAAATTCCAAAAAAAGTGAATTTTTCTTTTTGGTTTCTATGGCCAAACGCCTACTAAGAAAACAAAAGTGCAAACTCGAAGATAAGAAAGAGAGAAGTACAAACCTGTGAACACAGAAAGTGGCATGGTTGCTCCCAACTTCAAAATTTTCCTGCAATAAGACACAACCTGCATCATTAAAATTTCTCTTATGCTCAGTTGACGAAGTTCCTTACTAAAATCTGAGTAAGACCAACATAAGAAACTTCATCACAAAACTCCATAGTTCCAAGACAAAATGTCAAAGTGATCACCAGAAATTTTATTAGACTGAGCACTCACCAGACAAACTAAGACCACATTCACTTTCTGAAATTGCCATGAATTATCAGTTATTTGCTTAGCCCAAACTACACCATAAAATTAAGAAGTCCTTATTGATGAGTTTACATAATCATTGCCTGATATAAAATGAAATTACGGCTTCAATTCTTTATTTGTACTACAATAGCACACTTCAACTTTAATAAAAATGGTGTATGCGCAAAAAGTGTAGAATATTTTGAAAAATAACATAAATGGCTAAAAATTTCAAAGTAACGAAAAGTCCAAATGGCTCTTAGAAATAAAAGTACCTCCACGACTGAAGCAAGAGCTTCTGAATGTCTCTTGATCTTGGATCAGCTCTTCCTTTCAACTCTTTTGGTCTCCGAGTTATATTAAGAAATGTAAATCTGTATCAATGTACCAAAAGATATTGCTTTAGCTTAAGTCTTCTTCTATCAATATTTATCCTTGTACAACACAAAAAGTATATCCTGATGCAGATATTATATATTCAAAGTAAAATAAAAAAGCTTAACAGAGGTAAAACACTCACCTCGAAGCCTCATTCATGTATGTTATAGTATTACACCATATTTATTATCTACATATATTACTGAATAATCTGGCAACCTAAACATTTAGTTCCATGACAAAGTAAAATTCAATGGATACCATTTGATTACTTTACCACAAACAGTGCGAAAAAGTGTAAGCCCATAAACCCAAACTATAATGGGCAATCTGGTCGCAAAATCGCCATGCCCTGTGGAGCATTAAATAATTAGAATAAAGATTACAATACCCTGAAGGCTAGATACATAGCTCTTACAGCTCAATTACACCAAAGTTGAACAAGAAAACGAAGCGTTGATAACTGGGAAAACATCTACAACATTTATTATTCAGTTTAACATTGTAGTCTTCCTCTAGCTTTATTTTCAAAGCATAAACATTACTCCCTCCAGATAAAAAAGAGTGTCCACGTAGCCATTTGCACACCCTTTAAGAAAATACTAACTCCTAACAAAAATTAGGTAATTTGATTAAACTACCCTAATTAAATAGGTATTGAGATTTGATCACATAGCACTTAATAGGGTCAAATTTGAAAAAATAAGGTTAATTCTTTTTTGATTTGATGAGTGGACACTCTTTTTGACCCAAAAAAAAAAGGCTAAGTGAACGCTTTTTTTAATTCGGAGGAAGTATTTGGAGAAACACATAGCTGGGGATTCATTCATGGTTTAATAACGTCAAAATAAAGTTTATAAAATTACCTGTTACAGTGAAAACAATGTTCCTTTTCCCCTCTTGAGAAACAAGAACCTGTGCATGCATTCAAATTTGTGCAACAATTATATTCCAACTAAATGAAATTTTTTGATAATGTCATGTATAAAACATTATAATCCATTGCATTATAAGCTATTAAAGTATCACTTTTTTCTTTCATAGACAAGCTGGGAACTGTCTTTAACGTCTCTTCTATAGACAAAAACCTCTGCCTCTTCCGCACAAGAAACCCCAGTTTTACAAAGCAGTGGCTTCTCCGCATTTCATATATAACCCCCCATTCAAAAAGTAGTTCAAACCTTGATTACACCATTTTGGATGTATTGGAAAGGAGGGAACGACCAGATATGAAAATGAGGAAACTTAACTACTTGGTTGGCCGGAGTTGAGTCCACAATAACGACATGCATGTCAAATTCCGATAAAGAAAAATGTAGATGAAGGACAAATGAAGTATGGAAGAAAAACAAAGCAGAGTTCAAACCAATACCGAATTCAGAACAAAATAGCGAATTGAGGGTAATGGAGATCCAAAGTCAGCAACAACATGAATTGCGCCATTCACTACGCCTACAACATGAATTGATTCTGTCCATACAACAAGTTTTCAAACGATAAAATAAATCGTTTTCAAATCTAAGTGAAATAACAGTATCATTTGCAATATTGCTGCAAATCTATTTCTTTTTCTTTCAAAGGGTTGAAGGATTGACAACTCATAGTTTGATGAAAGTGACACGTAAACGATTAGGAAGAAGCACACGACAGCTGGACTCATAAGGTGCCATTACAGTAATACCCTAGGATTGTACGACGAAACTAATGGGGAACTCACACTTATTAAAGATTCTAGAAACTACATCCACTACTGAAATAAGTACTGATTACTGGTTTAGTAAGCAAGAAAATTGAAGCTAATGTAAGTTTTTTCTCCTTTACCAAGCGGGAGAAGAATCCGATGACGCACAAGGAAGAAGGTTCTGCTTCTTTCTGACAGAAATAGAGCCCATTTTTTTGTGAATAAGCCAAGTGGAAACGGAGGCAGAGTCGAAGAAGGGAAACTTAGCTTGTATCACACGACAAATAAATCCTCCATGGTCAATCAGAGATAAAAGTGGAACCAGATAATAATTAATTGGGAGCATAATTTTCATGTTATATATCTAACTTAGGATCATATGATGCTCCATCAACTTCCTGCAGATTTTGCAAAACATCGTTACTAACATTCTATAAGAAAGTATTATAGAGGCAAGGAACGGAAACAATGTAGTATATTTTTAAGATATTAATATAAACATCAATTATGTACTGATCAATTGTACAAGAAACTAATTAACACCCAATTCATATCAAGTACAATAAGCTCACATACAACAATCAACCTGTGACAATATAGAAAAAAAAAAACTCAATTGTCACTCACCGGAGAAGGCAAGAATACTGGATCCTCAACTGGATGATCCCCTCTTATGAAAACTCTAGTTCTAGCACAAAATCCTTCAACTTCTCCACCAGAGTTGTCCCAATGACCAACTGATTAAAAGAATTGCTAAATTTAAAAATATCTTTAAGAAATAACTCAAACAACGTAATGTCTACAAATCCAAGTTTTAGGAAGATGATTTCAACTATCGCTGTTTGTTAACATATTTCTAGTGCAAAGCAACCTTTGCCACAATGACTGCTACTTGGATTAATGTGCAAAGTCTACAATACCTTGATAATAGATCAGAATCACAATTATACCAGGCGGTCAGCTCAAATATGTTTAGAATCAGCTAATAAAGTTAAATCCTTGTATTGTAGAGATAACTCTCAGAAGGAACAACTAATTTCCTTGATGTAATACAGTCACAGATTTTTCAAATGATCAATTCCATGAGGCTAGTTTAAGAAATTTCTCAAAGCTGTTAATTCTCGCCAGCCAAATCAGTTTAAGAAACTTCTCAAAGCTACTGTTCTTTTTACAGAAAAACATAGCACAAATCAAGAGACCCAATCTTCCAGCGACAATTTGATACCCCAATATCTTTAGTAAAACCTTTAACTCGTGATTAGTTGGTAGCAAAAGACAATTGCAAATCGCGTACAATCAATACATGCATGTAAAATTCTACCAAGACATTATTCAAAATAATAGAAAACTAACACTCATGAAATGGATTACCAACCGAACAAGTGCAATAAACAAAAGAAAAAAATAGCACAAATAACTCCCAAAACCAGAGAGCTCGACCAGATTCAAATACAGCAAATCAATGAGCTCATACCTGAAAGAACTGAAGAACTAAGTTCTAGAAGAAACCGGGAGGAACTTAAATAAGTGGAATAATAAAGTGGGACTCACATATTAAATGACTTCGCACTCAATCCTTCACTTATTAATAGTAGAAAAAACTAACATATGTAATTAAGAAAATAGAGTAATGACCTCTATCTCTAATTAAATTGAAATGATAATATAAATATTCACGCTATCAATATATCTAACTTAAATAAATATATACATCATCGAGCTGGAAGATCACAATGTGGGGGAAAGGAGGAGAATAGTGAAAGAAATCTTTCCATTTTTGACAATATTGAAACTGAAATATAATACACAGAGCTATTAGAAGAAACTTATAGAGCTTCCTACTTCAAGGGAAAAAAAAAACTGTTTGGAACTTTTTGTTGATCGATCTGTTATGAAATGATCAAAGGTTTGGTGCTTTTGCTGTACCAAACACAACTTTGATATTTGGAAACAAATAATTTCAGATAGTTATGATAGCATGACTAATCATATTATTGAAATACAAAAATTGTGAGGATTTTATTAAATTAAAAGAGCGTCGATTGTCTCATTGCTCAGAATAGTAGCCATAAACTACACACAAACTCAGCAGTTTTAATTTCCCCTAGCAAAAATACATGTGAGCTAGAAATAACACTCTATCGTAAGTAATAGTAGTTATTAGATTTTATAAGTATGTGGCGAAAGTTCAAATTTTTGTTCCACGTCCTATATTTTACTGTTCGAGTTGTTCTGAAGCCGCTAAACTGTTATTGACCAAGTCCAAACTCATTCAATTCTTAATTAATTCCAATTTTTGCCTGCAAAAATTGATTATTTGATTTGCAAAACATATGTAGAATGATTGTTAGTTTTAGTTGGATCAATTCTAGTTTCATTTTTGTAATCAACCGTGTGATAAACCATGTGACTGTTAACTTTTTTTTTTTTATAATATTTTGACAAGATTTCTCATGATTAATTTGAATTACATATCAACTCGACTTTTAAATGAGCTTGAGTTAGATATGTTAAAATGAATTGAATTAATAAATGAACTGATTATTGATTGGGCGAATTATATGCCTTCGTGGGCTCATTTCATCACCCTTAAACTATCACAAAAATTCAACACTGAGTCCAGATAAACTTACAAAAGAAAAAACTTTAAAGAAATGTCATCTTATTTTAGTTCAATAAAAACAGCTAAGCAACTCACTAATTGTCTGGTCATGAAGTAATAACAACCTTTTACTTTATATTCAATTGAATAAATAAGTCTTGGTCATTTTTGTGTAGAACCCTCTAGACAGTCTTGTCTTGGCGTAGAAGCCTCCAGAGTAGAGTCTTTGTAAGATTATGAAACAGACCACATTATTGAATTTTATCATATTTCACTTTCAAACTTCAAACCATCGAAAACTTCAATGCTTCTACTGTTTCTGTTTTAAGTCCAACTTGAAATAGCAATTGCTAATATTTGGCCTCAACTATAGCTGTTAACCCAAACCAAATAAGATCATACCAAGTTGGACCTAGACTTTTCTGAAGTTAGTGAAACGAGCTTTAGTTTCCTATGGACTCAATGTTGAATACATATTTCTAAAATATACTAAAAAATTAGGTCAAATCTATCGACAAACACTTGTGGTCATCCACTTCTTTCATTTGAGCACGTAAAATGCCCTTATTCCATTTAGACACTTCAGGTGAGTCATTCCTATTCCACTTAGACACTTTTTGCACCGTTATCGGAGCAAAAGCAATACCAATCGACTCCTACGTAGATTAAGTGGCCAATTAAATTGTGCCCGCTCATTTAAATTGTGCTAACTTAATTAAATTGTAAATTCACTAATTTATAAATTCGTGGAGTTTTGACCATTAAAAATTGAGGCTTTTGGGCTGGTTGGATGTGCAATGAGATGACGCCCCTTTTGGTGTTGGTTTTGCTCTGATAACAGTGCAAAAAGTGTCTAAGTGGAATAGGAATGACTCACCTAAAGTGTTTAAATGGAACAAGGGTTACTTTAAATGCTCAAGTGAAAGAAGTGGACGATCACAAATGTCTGTGGATAGATTTGACAAAAAAATTAAGGTAATAAAAAGCCACTAGTATCATATTGTCAGATTGTGATAAAATTAGCGCTTGACAAATTTCGCAGATAAATTTTCTGATTAACGGAAACTTCAAACGTGTAGTTTTGATAAATAGACATTTAAGAGAATAAGTAAATACAAATGACACGGGAAATATGCATAAACAGACTTATTAAGGTAGATAAACAAGCCAAGTTTATTTACTGTAGAAGTTATGCATTCATAATTGAATTTAACCGAGTGGTTTAGAACCTGATTCGTTCATTTACAGCTCGGATCCAATGAGGGTCATTTGTACTTTTGGCCCTACTTTGTGTTGGTCTTTAATTTTTGTCCATTAAGGCAAACAACTTTTCGCGGGGTGTAAATTTATATTTTCGCATCATAATATTTCATAAGTTATGCCTCATGGTCTTATAGAGCTTATGCCCTACGAAAACATAAGTTCAAATTTGAAGGGCAGAAATTAAAGACCAACCCATTTGAAGGGAATTTTTGGGGCTCGAACGCCCCTCTTGGGGCGGTCTTTAATTTTTGGCCCTCAAATTTCCGGTCTTTAATTTTTGTCCTTCGACACTTTTAGTAACAAAAAAGTAGCCAAAAAAATCACTGACATCGAAAAAATAAAAAATAAATTCGCCCTACTTGTATCTATGACTTAATTTCGCAAGGCAAAATTTCGTACCCCTAATATTGAAAAAGAAAACGAAATACGGCCTACCCTTATAGAAACTTTGCCTTGTCCAGTATAAGCTCTGTAGGAATTAAGTTATCTAGCATAATTTCATTACTACGGAACTTATGGCGAACAAGGCAAAGTTTCTATAAACTTATGTCGAGCGAATTGGTTACAACACAACTTATGCCGACTAATTCATTTATATAGAAATTATGCCGTATGAAACTTTGCCCAACAAGCTTTGCCTTGTGATTTTTTTTTTTCCGACTCTGCTAAGGATCAAACCTAGAATCTTGTGTTTTGTAGACCAACGAATAAGGGTACTTTGACCCATAAATTTTCATTAAATGAGAAGCGGGAACAAAAATTAAAGACCAGCGATTTGTGGGGCAAAAATTAAAGATCAACCTGTATGAAGAGCAATCCGCGCGCAAAAAATTAAATTAAATTAAAGACCAGCCTATTCGAAGGACAAACCGTGCAATTTCTTTGTCACGTTAATGAGCATTTTTTTGCTGGATTGGCCTTCCAAGGCGCTGGGTTCGAATCCCCGCTCAGAAAACAAAAAAAAATCGCAAGGTAAGGCTTCGTGAAAAGTTTGCCTTGCGAAATTTCGCAAGACATAATCTTTTTTTTTTTTTTACTCTGTTGGGATTCTATAGAAGTTAGGCCTTGAGACCTAAATTTTGCCTAAATAGGCCTAATTTGATATAAAATTTTACCTTGTAATTTTTCCTTTTTTATACTTTGCTGATATTCGAACCCAGAATCTCATTAACGAATTCGTACCAATATTAAAGATGGGACAAAAATTAAAGACCACCCTTACTTCTAAGGACATTTGCGCGAATTCGTTAATGGGCTGTGTTGAGTGGGTCAGCCCAAATGATAGTCCTACCGGAGTAGCCTTATCTTTCCTTTCCAAAACGAGAAGGCCATATAATTGCATGGCTTGAGGCCTAATATTCCTAAGCCTAATTCAGACAATATACTTCGTATATCCATTTTATTTAACTATATTTGATTAAATATAAATTTTAGGCTAAAAAATCTTTCTCTAGGCTTGACTTCATAATACTAACTTTCTTTATAATTTACAATATTACACTTACTGTTCATATTTTAATTCATTTACCATTAATGAAAAATATTTACAATCTACTAATTCACCCCTTAACATTGCACTTTCTTATTAGTTAAGTGTATGAAAATCATGTTTAAGAAACTACTATATAGAGTAGTATAAATTACATTTTTATACTTAAGATATATATATCTTAATATGCTAGACAAATTGGGATATATGGATAATAATATGCCATTAATTGCTTGAACAATGCTAAATAGTTTGAGACAATGTTGCTATAAATTAACGTAGAATCTTTCAAGTATTAGTGCTAAACAAATTGGGATATATGGATAATAATACTTATAACATTAATTGCTTGAACAATGCACCGCTAAATAGTTCGAGACAATGTTGTTTGTATAAATCAATGTAGGACCTGTTTGGCTACGAGAATTATTCATTTTCTTCCGATTTTTTTTTTTAGAAAATCGGTGTTTGCCATGCAAATTCTAAATACAACTTAATATCTAAAATTTTATTTTTACTTTCTTTACGTTCAAACAGTCAAATACAAAACTAAGCTTCAAAATTTCTAAGACCAAACGCCTAAAAGTAGTATCTTTCACATTTAAAAATATCAACTCTGTGTTAAAAGAAAAAGGGGCGCCGACAAGCTCAATCAGTAAAGTTCAAAAAAGTATCCAAGAAAGAAACAATCACCATCTATTGTACCTTAAAAACAACTCCAGCAACTTCCTTAAAAATCTCTCCAAAAAAGTGACAAACTTTCCTTTTCTCATAATTCAAAATCATCAGATTCAATAGCTTGAAGCAAACAAAAACCCCATCAATTTTGTTCATCTCTTTGAACACTGAGTAGTGACAACACACATACATTAAGTCAATTTTAGTAAGTATGCTGCTGCTACTACTGTCACTATTAGTAGCATTCACACTACTCATTTCTTCAACCCCATTAGTCCATTCACACTACAACTGGTCACCTTCATACTCCTCCCACGCGCCCTCCACTTTCCACTCCGAGTGGCGTCCCGCACGCGCCACCTACTACGCCGCCGCAGACCCACGCGACATTGTCGGCGGCGCGTGTGGATACGGTGACTTAGAGAGAACTGGGTATGGTAAAGCTACAGCTGGGTTAAGTACTGTGCTATTTCATAAAGGTCAGATCTGTGGTGCTTGTTTTGAAGTTAGGTGTGTTGAGGATTTAAGGTGGTGTATACCTGGTACTTCTATTATTCTTACGGCTACTAATTTTTGTGCACCGAATTATGGGTTTGAGGTTGATGGTGGTGGACATTGTAATCCGCCTAATGCTCATTTTGTGTTGCCTATTGAAGCTTTTGAGAAAATTGCTATTTGGAAAGCTTCTAATATGCCCATTCAATATCGCAGGTTCGTGCTTTCACTAATATCCCTTTTTAATTAGTGTATCTGTGCCTTTGAAACTTGTGTTCTTGAACTAAAGATTGTCGAGCTAATACGGCTCAAAGATACTCTTAAGGTGATTGGATATTGTCTGCTTTGGACCAAGCCCGCACGCTTTTCCCTGAAAGGCCTCACATCATTAAGAGTATTCAACACCTTATAACTAGCTCTTTTTTTTCTTTTCAGCTACCAATGTGGTACTTTGTTCGCATATCCAAATAAAGATGTGTGTAATGTACCAAAATACCGTTAAATCTTTGTGGTCTTAAATATGCCATGTTGGATATTAGGACGTTTAAGAAATAAAGGAAGACTTTTGAAATGAGGTTATTTGACTTAACACAAAGTTTAAGAAATAAAGGAAAACTTTTGAAATTTGTGTGGTTAGAAAGCATCTACTTAAGGGTAAAAAGGGAAATTCAAGATTGAATTGTTACTAAATATAGAAAGTTGTCATTTTTTTTTGGGACTGATTAAAAAGAAAAAAGTGCCATATAAAGTGGGAAGGAGGGTGTATTAAGTATAGAAAGTGGCATACTTTTTGAAACAGACTAAATATCGCAGGTTTGTGCTGTCACTATTATGCCCATTAACTTAGTATAGTAATAATGCTAAGCAAATTGGGATAGATGGATAATAATATAACACTAATTGCTTGCGTGCTTGGGCGAGAGTAGTACTAGGATGGGTGACTCCCTGGGAAGTCCTCGTGTTGCATCCCTCCTTTTGTCGCTTTTAATTATATATTCTTCAACAAAAATATAACACTAATTGCTTGATCAATGGCAAATAGTTTGAGACTATGTTGCAAAAAATTAATGTGACGTCTTTCAAGTTTAGTGCTAAACAAATTGGGATGTATGGATAATAATATAACATTAATTGTTTGAACAATGCAACCTTAAATAGTTTTGAGACTGTTGTATAAATTAATGTAGTACTTCTTTCAATTTAAAACGATCCATTCGTAGGTTCGTGCTTTCACTAATATATATGTGTGTGTTGAAAATATTCAACCGATTCAAGTATCAGTGCCTGGAATGCTAGGTAAAAACAAAAAGGAAGTAGCTGAAGGGCATTTATTGTAAACTGAAGTGTAATTTGAATGAATGCATAGGACAGGTAAAAGTGAAAGAAATAGACATTGCTTGTGAGAATAGGAAAAAATAATGAAGGGGGAAAAGGAAGCACATCATAAAGATTGGAGATTTTTAATGATTGTAGTCAGTTTATGAGGGATTTGGGGATCAATATATATTAGAAACAAAATACATGACCGGTTAAAATGTCTTCAATTGATGAACCGCATGAACCTAGCTTATTACTTTTGATTTCATTGACTTTTTTCTTTAGTACAAGTAATTTCAATGACTTCTATGGAGGGAGCAAATCTTTTTCTAATTTCTATGATATGCATGTTCTATAAAATTGTCTTGAAATGTAATGTGAAGGTATTTCTTTAAGGAAAGTCTCCTATAGCCTTCTGGCCAGTGCACGTGAGTAAATATATGCATATTGATATCCAAACAAATGTATTTATGAAAATGTTCTGCTGAAGATGATCTAAAGTTCATTTCTATTGGAAATGCATTGAGAGCTTCCTGGAATTAAACAGCACTATAGGTTCTAGCTGTGACTACCTCCATATCACTTTCACTTTTTCTTCTTTATTGAATTTATCCATCTTTAGAACAAGAATCATGTAAAGACCCTAATGGTGATGTATTAATGGATGAACTAATACTTGGACCATCAAACAAAAACCAAAAGATGACCATTTAGTATTTCTCTTTGGGGTGGCATGGTTTCTATGTAAAATCATATTGGTGGATGTTCATGTATACATTCCTAGTCATGACTTCAAGAACGAGACCGTTCCCAGTGGTTGGTGACAGACTTGTTCACAAACCGTTGTTCTCAGTGTACGAGCTAACAAGAGTGGGAGATGAACTTGAAGGAGAACCAAGAGGGAGGATGTGGATGCAAATGCAGTGAAATAAATCTATTGCTCGGGAATAGTGAATCTTAAACATAAGTTGACTACTTCAGATGCTCTGTGGAGCAATAAGATTCTTGATGGATCCCTTAAGAGTTGAATTATGGCGAGAATGTAGGAAGAACAAATCATTGGAAGGAAATTGGGGGAGTGAACTCTTTATTGATTTCCTGCCTGCCTTAATTATTTTGGAACAGTATGATTTTGCCCCTTGGTTGACATCCAAGAGTTGCATCCAGAAGTAAGGCTCACTGATTGTTTTTCCCGGAGAGTATATCACCGCAAGTTCCAGAACAACTTTTCCTTTCTATATATGGGCTTTCTTAGTATTAATGTGGATCTTCCAGAAAAGAGAAAGGAGGGAAGAGGTGAGTTAAATGACTCAATGGCATGTAGATGAGTAGATCAATCTCCTATATCTACTCGGTGATTCTTTCCCATCTACCTAAGCCTTGGTGGATGTAGTTATTCGGTACCTGTGCTGGTGGGATATAGCAGGTACCAAGTGGAATAGTTGAGGCCACCATCATCATCCCCCCCCCCCCCCCCCCCCCCCCCCCCAAAAAAAAAAAAAGGTATTTCAGCTGCATCATTAAGGAAGGATGTGCTTCTTGAAACTTTACTAAGCTGATTTCTTGATACGCATGTTTGTGGAATATGGTAGCAGACTATGGTAGCTTTGGTGGAAGCATGTTTGGTTTGGTTGAGCTGTTGGACAACTAGTTTTTGGAAAAACCAAAAAATGTTGTGTGGTTGGATTTAATTTTTAAAAATTCAGCTTTTGGAAAATACTTGTATTGGTTAAAGGTTGCCACTGGGTTGTTTTTAGTTTCTGGAAAATAGTTAGGTTCTATCTTCACCATATAGGCATACATATTGTTTTGACCTCACAACTTTAGTTTTGATTGGAGAAGTTCTCAAAAACTTTTTAAACCAAACGGGACTTAGATGAAACCTGCAATAATAAAATTTTGTAGTATTAGGTATGGGATGGAAGCATATGTCAGCATATTGACCTCTGTAGTACTTAGATGGAATGATAGAGAGCAAAAAGAAAACAAAAAGTACTTACATGGAATGACACTTTCTATGTGTCAAGCGCTTGGTGCAAATTGGTTAGATAATCAAGTAACTCTGTTGGGTCGGGTCCCTGAATAACCAACTTCTCTTCTAAGCTATCATATTGGAGACTTACATTTTTACCAATCGAAAAATATTGGAGACTTACATTTTTGCTGCATGAGTTCTTATTGCAGAAGTTGCTCAAAGAAAGTTCCATTTCTGCTATACATGGATTTGGCGTATTTTAATTGATTTCACTTGGAGTTTATCGAGCTTTCATTTCATGATAGTTACCAAAAAGGAGAGATCAAGCTGAGAAACTGCTATGGCTGATAGTTTGGATTTCATGCAACAATCATTTAATATAAATTAAGACTTCTGTTTAGTGGTACTCTGGACTAAGTGGGCTGTCTCGCAACTACTCTTTTTTCCTAACTAGCGGGTTTATGATGTTGGACAACATCAAGGAAGGCAATCACTTTAGTTTATGAGATTGACATTTGAAGGTCAATATGCATGCTTTGTTTCTAACAGTCAGACATTAAAATGACCTACACGGTTTTTGGAGTTCCTTCCTTCCTGCCTGGAGGATGAGCTTTTATTTTTAATAGACCAACTGGTATGAGTGGTAACATAAATAGACTTTCAAACTGCATAAGATGCCCGTAATATTTTTACTGTAGATTGGTCATTCCTTCTACTTTGAATAAATCTTATGAGCCTTTGAGAAATATTTTTCCTGTCCAAAAAAAAAAAAAAAAAAAAAAAAATCCACTGGAGAACTTTAGGGCTATTCATATACTTAAGTCAATCATGATTTATGTCCAAATAGATATATGGAAGCACTTACAAAGAGTTATCCATGTCGCCATCCCCCAGATGTGAAACTTTAGGTATTAGTTCCATGATATTTGGTATAGGTATTAGTTCCACCTTCAAGTATCTTTTCTTTCCGCTTGACCATTTAGTACAATTTTCTGCAACTTACTTGTAGCTCATCTACGTACTCGCAAACATTCCTTCCGATCCCAAAAGAGCCTACATATTTGGTAAATCTACATATTTTCTCCCTTTATAACTAGACAGTGCAAGTAGTTCTCACAATTCCCTTGTTGAATCTTTCCTGTATGGATACCTAACATATGCTTGGCTTCTTAATCCTGAACAGAATAAAGTGCAGAAAGGAAGGGGGAGTTCGATTCACTATTAGTGGCGGTGGAATATTCTTGTCAGTTTTAATCAGTAATGTTGCAGGCTCAGGTGATATAGTCGCAGCAAAAGTTAAGGGTTCAAGAACAGGCTGGCTTCCTATGGGTAGGAATTGGGGCCAAAACTGGCACATTAATGCTGACTTGAAGAATCAGCCGCTTTCTTTCGAGATGACTAGTGGTGATGGGGTAACCTTGACATCTTACAACGTAGCTCCCAAGAACTGGAATTTTGGTCAGACCTTTGAAGGCAAACAGTTTGGATCTTAGAGCTCATGCCAAAATTGTATCTAATGTGCGTCTTCCTTTTTGAATTGCCCAAGATTAGCTAGCAATGTTGGGCGTTTTGTTCGACTTCATGTTGTGTCGGTGGCTATCTGATTTGGTTGTTGCATTGCAAAGCTGTGCAATTGTGTTGTATGTTATTCTTCTATTAAATCTTTGTGAGCTTGGATGTAACCAGAGAAGAAACCTGCCACTTGGAAGACAAAGATGTCCTATATGCCTATCTTGTAATCGAGCAATTGTTTTGCCAGTCAGATGTTGCAGAACCTGAATCAAAGTTGTTAGAATTGTTGCTTTGTAGATTAAGAACATTGCTCTTTGACTTTGATGAAATCTATGAGCATATCCTCACAGAACTATATCCCTTATTTCTGTCATCTTTATTTATTTATTTGCTTCAAGCATTCAGTTATCCGTAATTCACCGGACTAAATTATTCACTTATAAAAAGGAGACAAACGTTTCCCTGATACTGTAGATTTTCTTATCAAATGATCAGAACTATATCCCTTATTTCTGTCATCTTTATTTATTTATTTGCTTCAAGCATTCAGTTATCCGTAATTCACCAGTCTAGTCCGGATTCATGATGTATAAAGCCGGGGGTTTGCGTTCTTTACCAAAGAGGACTCCATTCCCATGGTTTGAACTCGAGGCCTCTAGTTAAAGGAGAAGAATTTTTACCACTTGACTTTGGTGGTATCCCTATAAAATTTACGTAATGCATCCGAGCCACCAGCGTATGAATATGACATGTTAAATAGTACACCACATTGTTTTTCATTCATCATACCATCCAAAGCTCCAGATTGCCATTTTTCTTTTGTAGTTTTCTGATACCAGACATATAGCCGTCCTAGATACATCTCAACAAAGACTTGGACAAATTAGAAATCAAGACGGCAGATCATGAATTTTGTCAGTTGTAGAAATCAAATCAGGGTTACAATTACAACTCTATAGTTCAAAGAACTGGCATGACAAGACAAGTAAATATAGAAAGGATCTACATTCACTTGGTACTGGGATGGAAAAAAAATGATTATTTTCTAATAAAAAGTACCAGCTCAAAGCATTATGAAGAAGAAAACTAGGCAAAACAGTCTGCTTGATGAACTTTGTATATATCTCTTAGAGCTGATTCGCTGGCATCTTCTCTTGTTATATTTCTAGTTAGCACGGAGTAGTTTATCTCATCGTATTATCTTTCAGAGCCCGATAGCGTAAATAATAGTAAAAGGAAACCAGGGATTCTGATATGGAGACTTCTCTCTTTCCAACCTTTTCTTCTTTTCTTTCTCTTGTTGTTGCTATCCATTTTATTCCTTTGGCAGCCTCAACTCCATCATACCTAAGTTTTCTTCAGTGCTTATCCAAACATTCAGATCCATCCGGCCACATACTGTCAAGAGTGTACACCCCAAATAATTCCTCATATGAGTCTGTGCTACAACACTACATCAGAAACAAAAGGTTCAATAGATCAACCACTCCAAAACCAGACATTATTTTCACTCCATTACAAGAATCCCACGTCCAGGTTGCTGTCATTTGCTGCCGGAAAACTGGAAACTACCTAAAGATCCGAAGTGGAGGGCATGATTATGAAGGCATTTCTTATGTCTCCAACATCAGTTTTGTTCTCCTTGACATGTCTAACCTGCATTCAATTGATGTCGATATCCAAAATGAAACTGCTTGGGTCCAAGCTGGTGCAATTCTGGGGGAACTTTATTACAAAATTTGGGAGAAAAGCAAAATTCATGCCTTCCCAGCTGGAGTTTGCCCAACAGTTGGCATTGGTGGTCACATAACAGGAGGAGGATACGGTAACCTGTTAAGAAAATATGGACTGTCAGTTGATAATTTGATTGATGCACACATAGTAGATGTTCATGGTAGAATTCTTAACAGAGAATCAATGGGGGAAGACCTGTTTTGGGCGATTAGAGGCGGGGGTGGTGCTAGCTTTGGAGTGATAACAGCCTACAAAATTAGGCTGGTAAAAGTTCCTGATGTTGTCACTGTTTTCCGAGTAGTGAGGACCCTTGAAAAAAATGCAGTTGACATCGTTTACAGGTGGCAATTCATTGCAAATAAAATAGATAACAATCTCTTTATAAGGTTAACTCTAAAACCTATCGGTGACAAGCAAAAAGGAACTAAGACAATTGAAGCAACATTTGTAGCATTATTTCTTGGAGATTCCAGAAAACTTCTATCGGTCATGGATAGGGATTTCCCTCAATTGGGTTTACATATCGAGGATTGCAGGGAGATGAGTTGGATAGAATCTGAGCTTTTCTGGGCAAGTTTCCCTAATGGAACACCGCCTGAAGCTTTGCTCAACCGAATGCCTGGAGCGAAGTTTCTGAAGCGGAAGTCGGACTATTTGCAGAAAACTATTCCCAAGGATAAGTTGAAATACATATTCAATAGAATGATCGAATTAGGAGACACAGAGTTAGTATTCAATGCATATGGTGGAAGGATGAATGAGATCCCAGAATGGGAAACTCCATTTCCCCACAGAGCAGGAAATATATTTAAAATCCAGTATGCGGCAAATTGGGGGAAAGAAGGAAAGGAAGCAGAGAACTTCTATTTGAACCAGACCAAAGTATTGTACAACTACATGACTCCTTTTGTGTCAAAATCCCCCAGATGCGCATTTTTAAATTATAGAGACCTTGACATAGGGGTTAATCATAATGGAAATAACCGCTACATTGAAGGTCGTGTTTATGGACTGAAGTATTTCAAGGATAATTTTGATAAATTGGTCAAAGTCAAGACTTTGGTTGATCCAGATAACTTCTTCTGGAATGAACAGAGCATCCCTCCTTTAGCAGCGTAGAGTACAAGTATAGGGGCAATAAGGGCGTGCTGATGTCTGAGCAACCTTGAGGTGTCAGTCTTCAACAAAGCCATTTTATTTTGGCCCATTTCTCTCTGTTGAAAGATTAGCTTTAGAGACAGCCTTTTATATAATTTGTGTTTGCAACTTCCCTTTTATGCTGAATCCAGTTTGCTTCAAGGGACTAAGAAATGCGAGCAACTCACACCCTTCTCAATTCTCATATATCCTAATAAGTCTCAAATAGAATCTGTAGTACTCTTTTTAACTTTCACCCTTTTTAATTTTTTTTTTTTCTTGTGGGGGGTGGGGTGGGGGTGGGGGGGTGAGGAGGTAGGGAGAGGGGTAAGGGTTTTCCAGTTCACGCTCCCTAACTACTTATTTTCCAATCAAAGGAAAGGTTTTACACATTCCATATACTCTAGATAACAACCTCTGCCGAAAGCAACTACATCAAAATCTAACTTGTTCAAAGATAAACTTCAATGAAATTCACAATAGCAAAAGAACCTAACATCCATTCAACATACAGTATTTGCAACCTCTGACGGTCGCTGCATTCCTTTGTTGTTACAGGGGGAAGATGAAAAGAAGCAAGACACACGACTTGTGAGTTTATCGGTTGAAGTAGAGAGAATTTTGGGTAGATTGATTAAACTACAAGTTCTTTAGCATTCACTTTGTGCTGTATCAATAAATTCATTATTACTTTATCGAAAAAAATACATGGATATAACAACAGAATTCTGAAGATGTATTTGCCAACAATGATCTTCAAGTAGCTAGAAACCTACTAAAGTTTGCAGCTCATAACTACAATGCAGGGACCCAAGTGTGATTAAGTTGTATCGTGCAACTAGCTTCGCAGGATGTCGTTATATAACTGTCTATAAATGTTCTTTTGCTTCGTTAAAACAACAGAATTTCCAAACTGGATATTTTCCAATGTATAATAACCTATTTATTACAAAAATAAAAAAAATACACAACTTGAGACTATTCACCTGAATGCTTTTGGAGTATGCATGTACTCTAAAGCATATAACACGAGATTTACCAACAAACTGATATTACAGGATAGCAGGAAGGTTTTGGAAAGCAACTCAGACTTTCCAACAAATTACAGAATTATATGAACTAGCTTTGACCATAAAACAGACAAAATCTGGAAAGTAATTTTAGCAGCTTATTTTCCACTAACTGCAAGGGCAATCTATATAAGGAGTCTGAGGGTAAAATTATTCCACAAGTTGACATACAATTAGGGGTCATAAGAAAATAATCACCGGGTAAAGTTTAAATCTAAGGACCTGCTTTGCCGGTGACAGCTATTACTTTCCAGACTGGATAGCTACAAATTTCAGCTATTACTTTTCTGTGGATAGGATCCCGTACATTTTAAGTAAGTTGGATTGGTGGACTACACTATCAACAATGATTTCAACACAGAATAGCAGGAGTTTAAAGTGAACCAATTTGAGGACCTGTTTAACTGGACGGGAAAGGAACAAAATACCATATTTAACTAGCTTTAGGAGAAATTAGATTAACTTTATACGTAATGCAAGAGAAAAGCTGAATATAGGTGTAACTCATCTGAGTGGATATTAAAACCATCAAACATCGATCATAAACATTGATACGAATCTCTATATATGTTCACGTTGAAATTGGCCGTGAGACATAAGGGCTGTCCTTGCTACGATAAGTTGTGTGAGTATCAGTACTCCTACAATTGAAGAAAAAGGGGGTAAAAAGAATATGAACCTCATTATGTACTACCATCAAAAACTTCTCGCCACTGATCTTCAATTGCCAAGTGTAGCACCAGGAAAAGAATCCCATATTATAACAAAAGCTCTAGCAATTACAAAACTACTTCTATTACCGTGGCTCCATTACAGCTTCTGATTAGATTCTATAAGCAATCCATTTAGCATTACATGAACTGCAGCTTCATACACAACCCCGTGATAATGCATTCCATCAGTAGTACAACGAGCTCCACATTTATTACTCAACGCGTGAATGTCCAGCAACACAAGGGGCCCACCAGATTGCCGCAACAGCTTACTGCTATAAAGTTCATCAGTATAAGCTTGCCACATCTCATCAGTCATTTTTTCTCGCTTCTCATTTGTATTCAACATCAAGTTTATCAGCTTTGGCATTCCCAGCCAAAAGAAGTTGGGTGACCGAACTGAAACTAAATTTGCGCCAAAATCTGAAGGTACTGGTAACAACAATACCACCAAATCCGCCAACAACTTTAGGGAAACACCATAATCAGTAGCATTATTTATATGTAACATATCCCATAGACCTGTCCCAATCACAAATACATCAGGATAACTCTTTTTCTCTTCAAACCCCAGAACCAAATCAGTCAAGTTACTTACATAAGGTGCCCAAATAAAATCCAACTTCATCCCAATCTCATCAATAAATATGTTATAATCACTATGCCTCTTGAACAAATCCCCCCTAATCATCTCCATTTCACTTCCCCTTAATAACAACTCCAAAACAGAAACTACAAATAACCTTGCCTGTGAATCCCCAGCAATAACAACCCATGATCCATTAAACAAATCTGAAGCATCAGACTTGTTCAACTTTTGGAAACCACATTGAACTACAGGTTCAGACTCAATCCACTTCCAAGAATTGTTTTTCCCCACATTATCATTCAATTCTTGAAAATCAAATGATACTTGGTGAAGTAAGGAAATGCAAGAATCAAGATTTACACTTGATAATGATGATGATAAGGGTGTTGAACCTGATGAAAAAAGCATATTGGAGACTGAAGGGAAATAAGGGGTCAAATGAACACAAACAGAAAGGGTAATAAAGAGAGCACAGCTAAAAAATAACATTTTGTTGCGACTCAAGTGCCAACCTGCCATACCTATAGGGACAAATAGTACAAGAAAGGCAGCCAATACTCCCAATTGAACAGCACCCCACATTATATTCTCTTATTCTGACTGCTAAATCATTCCCATTTTGCAGCAAATTATCTTTAAAAAAAATAAAAAAAATGTGTCGTTCTGTTTGGGCCTAAACAGAAAAGTGTATCATATAAAATGAGAAAAGAGGGTCTTGAACTGTGAGAGAAGATCTTCAGGAATTGGAATGTTGGATATAATTGAAGAGTGTAAAGAGTCTTCTATTGCTTTTCTTGGTGAAGGAAAATGGATATATATTTGGAAGTCGAAGATGGTAGGAATTGTGAATTGACGGAAATAGAAGCGGTGAGTGGTGACAGCTATAGCGAAGGAGGAAAAAGAACAGCACCTTCCAAATCAGGAAATGAACGCTGGGCTAAAATTGTCTTCTTGTGTCGAGAACAGAAGGTGTTTGACCGTGCTACATAAAATTACAGTTAATTTCCAGGTCACTCATATTTTGATATTTATTTCTTAATATTATTTTTATTTTTTTAAGATTAGAATATCATTTAATTATTTTTATTTTTTTTAAAAAAATACTAAATATTACAAAACTCTCCTTATCTCTTAGTTGACATGTCATATTCAATTTATTATTTTAATAATAAATTTATGGAATAATTTCAAAAACCTACCTCCAAATTTGTCTTTATAACATTTAGTTCTCTTTACACTAGCTTCCCTTATTTTGACTCTTTTGTAATCAAACTAATTTTAAATACTAAAAATTATTTATGTTGCTAATATAGCCTTTTGTAACCTTATTTATAATGTTTAAACTTTTGACCATAATAGTTTCTCATTGATCGTAAGATTTTTTCTAATTTATAACTATCTAATTTTATAGGTAAAGTGTTCAATTTTTTTTTTGTTGTGCTTGAAAATTTTAATCTCGAACACTAAACTATGAAATTCAACAACTGTGATATGAAAATTGATTCAAAAAGCTTGGACTTCATACTGCTTCATTAATTATTTTTAAAGTCCCGCGCTGCATATACAGTTTCCAACCTTTTTTCGTAGATATAATTATGCATCTTCTACCAAGAAAATTAGTATAAACTTTATTGCAGTTATACAACTATAAGAATTTAAAAAAGGGATTATTCATCTCACCCTCTAAGTACTAAAAGCGTGATGTGCTCCTTTTAGCCAAATATTGTTATTAATAACATGATTATAAGAACAAAGAGAAATATTACCGTAACACTAGAATGTAGGATTTCTCCTAGTGATACTATATTAACACTAAAATTTAGCTAGATAAGAAAACTTCATACCATGAACACCCATAACAAACTTGCAAATTTGAGTAAAACTAGACGAATCTCTACACTAATTGCTATAAAACGGATCAAATCTTGAAGTAAGGAAGGAAATTGTGACATGAAAAAGAAATTTAAAAAAATGGAATAATCCGGCGACCTCCGCCATCTCCCACTTCAACTCCGACGGTTTTTTTTTTTTTTTTTTTTAATTTAAGCTAGTGCAAAGTATTCTCAATGAACCAATCCTTTGTCTATTGATTTTTGGTAGCCTTTGAATAAGGGGTTTCTATTTTTCTTCAATTTGGAGCTCTAAAATTGTTTAATGGTAGAAAAATGGTGGAACTATGTTAGAAAGAAGAACAGTTAGGGAAAATGGGTTTCTATTTTTCTTCAATTTGGAGATCTAAAATTGTTTAATGGTGGAAGTATGTTAGACAGAAGAACAATTAGGGAAAATGGGTTTCTATTTTTCTTCAATTTGGAGCTCTAAAATTGTTTAATCGTGCAAAAATGGTCGAAGTATGTTAGAAAGAAGAACAATTACGGAAAAATTAGTAAAAAACAGATTTAAATGAAAAATATACGTGTTAAATGCTGGTTGACGCGTGTATTTCACTACATTTTTGAAATCTGGGCATAGCGTTTCAGGGGGCAAATTATTCCACTTTTAAAATTGTCACGCCCCAAAACCCACCCTAGACGCGACTGGCATCCGAAGTCATGAACAACCTCGGAAGAACCTAAAGATGCAACATTCAACTTCTAGAACCTGCAAGGTTCGCTACTCAAACGCCAACAATTTATATAAGCAACTAACAAATTAAAAAAAAATATGTCAATTTTTAAATCAGAGAAAGTCTTGATAAAGGTATAACTTAGTCAAAACAGCAAAGCCGAAGCTTTAACAATAATCCTTCAACTACCCATGGAATGGATGTAAACTATGAAGCTTCTAAGAATAAAGAATGACCGTCTAATCATCGGAACGCAGCCCGGAAAATTAATATAAATAAATGGAATGAATAAATAGAGGATGACCCACGAATGAGCATGTGGGCTTACCAAATCAATAACAACAACAAGTTCTCCTAGCGTTTTAGTCTCCACGAACCTGCTCTTTCTCGTTACCTAACATACCATAAAAAACAATAATGGTATGCCTGAGTACTTCGTACTCAGTGAGTGCCTCGGGGACAATATGACATATAAAAATCAGATACAATAATAAGTGAAGAAATCAGTTTTGGAAACCATGTGAAATCATTGTTAAACAGTTATTCAACTTGGTTCACTATGCTTGTCAAATGAATGAGAACCCCTTTTTATCAAGTTTACAACTTTCGGTTATGTCTTTTCAATTTGCCAGATTATCATCAGTAATACTTTCATAAAGAGATAAAGATATCACACATGCTAATACAGGCCCAAGAATTTGTTGACACCCAATTTTGTCCCGCCTTCCTTCAAAAAATATTTATTGACATTTCTAATATTTTAACAATAGCTTAAGAATAGTCATTTATACTTTACCGCAATTTTAATTAGCTTTCTATTAATACCGCCGTTTATTATCCAATTATAGCCATTGCCTATTATCATTATTATTACTGTTATTATCGTTATCATTATCATTATTATTATTATTATTATTATTATTATTATTATTATTATTATTATTATTATTATTATTATTATTATTATTATTATCATCATCATCATAATCATATTTGCCATTATTATGATTTACATTACGATCACTTTTAACATTTTCTATTTACCGTCTTATGCACACACACATCGCATTTTATTTTACGCAATTAAACATAGCATCTACTTACTGTTAAACTTTAAAATACTATCGCACGACCATTATGATATCATATAATCTTATGTTCATCTGAGTACTAACAAATATATACCTTTATATTAGGTAATATTTTAGCACGCGTTAATACATAGGTAATTAAAATGAGTCTTTTATTCAAATTTAGAAGCCTAAATTGATACTTTCATCAGCTAATTTTTGAGCCCAAATCCGAACCCAATCAACAACAAACATTTTTCGGACCAGCCCAAACAATAATTGACCCAGCCCATATTTTTAAACCCGACCAGCCCGCACTTTAAATTCATTAACCCAATGACCCGACCCGATTCTCTTTTCAAGAGATGAAGTCATTAGGGTTATACATCATTTCTCTCTTCAGCCGCCCCCCTCTTCTCCCTCTCTCTTCTCCCTCCCTCTCTCTCTCTCCTCGACAAAAATGGCGAAGCTACAGACTCCTTTCACTCCCACAGACCATGCATGGTCGATTTAGGGAAAAGAAATTAATGATCGATCAGGGTCAACGTTGAAGAGGTGGTCTCTTTTCTCTCTCTGTTCTTTTCAATCTGAAAATCCTTAATGAGTTTTTGTCCATTTATGAGTTCAAATCTTTTCTTTACCAGTTCCTTTTCATTTTTTCGGGTACAAAGTTTTAATGGGTTTTTGTCTACTTCTTTCTTTTCTGATCAAGCGTCTGAAATATCGACAAAATTCGAACGTTTGTATCTGGAGCGGGGCGTTGTTGACCGAGAAACCCCGCCCAAAATTTTGAATCCCAGCCAAACCCTAATCTAGATCTATAAATACAAACCCTAGTGGAACCTAAAGGAGAGTTCTTTTAGCCGCCTTAATCCTTCTTAAAAAATAACATTCTTCAATCCCTATATCTCTGAGTATTCAATCGAAATACTAATATTTTATTTTATTTTCTGCTATTGTTTCGAGTCTGAGTGCACGCAAGTTTGGAGTCTGTAGTGTTCGAGGGTAGATCGGATATCCAAAAACCCCACTTCGCTGCACCTGAAGAAGGTCAGTAATCTTCCTTCTCTTTTATTCTTTGCGCATTTTCTGTTTTCTTTGCTTGTTATGTGCTACGTGTTCAGCTTAAGCATGTTAATTAGTTTAAGTTAGTAGGGTGATTTGTTTACGCATTAGTTTTGGGCTTGTTTAACTTTTTATGAAATTTGCTAGCCATTTTTTTTTATGCTAGATCAGTAGTTAAAGCATGTTGATATGTTAGTAAATTAGTTAAACAATTCCAGTAATGTAGTCAAGCCTATCCTATCTGATTTATGTAGTTTTATGCGTGGGAATGACTCAGTTTAGCTTGAAACACATGAGCAAGGTCTGTTGAGTAGGGTTTAGGTGTTAGTTTAGCTTGTTTTAGTTATAAGAACCAATTGCTTTTTGTGGTTTAGCTTAAATTCATCATGATTAGTTTGTATGTCTAAGTGTCTTGAGCTCCATATGTGTGCAAGTATACATTATTTGGTCCTATATATACATGAATATCCCCCCATATTCCTCATTCGAGTCCTGTATATGAGGTATACTTGCAAGTTGTTTGTTTTGTTCTGTGTGCCTGAATACTGCGAATGTCTTGTCTGAGTTCAGCATTGTGTTTGTATATTGCAAATATGCCCTGTTTTAAGCTTTGGATATGTTTGTATGCTGCCAAATGTACATTGTTTGAATTCCGCACACGCTATGCTTTATCCCAGTTCAGTAAACGATAGAATACTGCAAGATACACCTAGTCTAGATTCTGTATATCTCTGTGTTGTCTGCATATTGCAAGGAGTTAGACTTGAGTACATGCTTTTTGTGCAAAAAGGGTTTGGGAGTTATTTATTTTATTCCCTTTGGAGACTCGACTGAATCTATGTGTGAAATTTGAGAAAAAATGGACCTTTTACATATCATGTGTACACCATGCCCTTTGGTTGTTGTTCCTCCTCCCTTTTCCCCTATTCTGCTATGCTTAGAGCATGGAATGAGCTGTAAATGTATGCCTGCAAGTTATTTAAATTTTAAACTTCAAAATTTTGTCCATGCTTGCCTAGAATGTTTGTCCTTGGTCATGGTGTCCCCTTTGTTGGTCTGCAGCTTTACTTACATATCGACTTACTTTATTTTGTATGATTAAGTGTAACTTGAATCATCCTTAGCTGCCCTCTTAACCTTTGCTCCTGCCTGACCCTCTAAAATTGTCCTCTGCATGAATTGTGTCAAAATAACTCCAGTATCATCAGGTCTTTTTAAAATTATAAGTCTGCATTCAATATGCATAAACTTCGACTGCTATGTGTGCCTTGATAATCTCCAATTGAAATCAGTGAAATGTCATCTTTAATACTTAAAAAAGATTTTCATGAATTAAGTTGGAACAAACTGTCGACTGTCAGTATGCATGACTCTTTCATCTTTTTTCCTCTTATCCAAGGAATCTGTTAAGCATCACTGATTATTATAAAGTTCTTTGGTTAGAAGTTGTAAATAAGCATCCTTGTCGTGATAAATGGAATCTCTGTGATCTGATTTTGTTTCGAGTGGAATATGGAGTGCTCGATTGCTGCATTTAGTTAAGGTTTTCTTGTTGTTCTGGAAATTCTTACATTGCAAGTATATCGTGTTTAATTGAGTCATGTGTATGTATGTATATGACATGTATACTTTAATCAATATGGATTAAGCTTGAACCCTCCCCGGTGTTAGCCATGCCTGGGATTCATGAAATCCCTTGGAACTTGTGCAACATCGAGAAGACGGGGGCAAAAGCTTTCCAATATTAATCTTCCAAGCATCCTTATGAATGTGTATACACGAGGTATACTTAAATATACATAATATATACATGAATCATTTGTTTGTTGAAATTGCTCTATTAATTTGGCATGTCAAGGTACTAATCCTTTTTCTTTCATTTTTATGCATGACCATCTCGTATGAGCCCAAGGGGCTCGTCTTCTTCCCGCATTCGGTGTTGGGCTAAAGCCCAACGTGATATTCTCTCTCTCGAGTCACCCCTATCAGCCGTGTAGAAAAAAGGATTTTTGGGCCAAAGCCCATCTGGCGGAACCAGATCGCAGCAGGCCTAAAATGGGCCAGATCCATTTAATCATATTTATCCCTCTACTTTATTTTGTGTATTTGATTTGTATTACATGACTAACATTTTACCTTGTTTTTGTTTTCTTAGCTTAGATGAATCCTAGTGAATACATGAGGTTAGTTTAGTGATAATGGGTAGTTAGAGTTTGAGTTTACCATCGAAATAACGTATTTAAAGGTTTAATAATTTAGTCTATTTCGTCAGTTCAAGATTTCTGTTAATTACTCTCTTACAAGTTTAAAATGGGTTGAGTGATCCAATTAAGAATTAAGTCCGATTTCAAAATTATCTACCTACTTCAAATTATAGCTTAACGTTATTTTATAAGTTTTTTTTAAAGTTTTATGGTTAATTCTATATAAAGGCAATAAATGATCATTTCTAGTAGTGATTGGAGATGAATCTTTTCCCAAATTTAATCTTTACTTTCCAAACAAAGCCCAATTTTTCATAAAAGAGGATAGCTATATTTTTAAACTACTTTTCACATAATAGTAGGGAGCTAATTTGTTATTGCTTTTTTTTATCTTATTTTGTCACTTAATAAATTTAAACAGTTAAAATCAATTGATATTCAATCATTGAATTATTTCAAATGCCTATTAGTATATTGACTAATCCAGCACATTTTTTTAGTCTAACTTATAACTAAAGCCTTTCCTATAAATTACTACCTTATTTAATTTAAATAGTAGCCTTATATTCTCCATTTTGAAATCTTGACAATATTTACAAACTATTTTCCTAAACATTTAAAATGTTATATTTGTATTTTTTTTAGTCTTAATTAAATAACCTAAGTTTGACCGGTTAATCGTAGTTAGCGGATCTTAAAGGATGTCTAACCCTTCCCTTTAGGATAACCAAGAACCCTTACCTAGAATCACATTAGTTAAGCGAACCATTAACGGAGATTTAGTTTAGCTTTACCTTAGTTAATAATTAGGTGTCCTAATTCACCTTTAAAATTAATTAGGTGGCGACTCCTTAAAAATAAACAAAATAGGAATCACCAATATATTGTACTCCGATTTGACTTGGTTAAAATGGGGTATAACAAAATTAATCACATCGAAGGGATGACCTTTGAGGTTCCCTAAACATAACTGCGCACCACCGGAATATTAGACTTTCGGTGGCTATCCTTCCTCCCGAATAGCTAGGCATAAACCGCACCCGGGTAGCGAACCCGCAGTGGCCACTCTTCCTCCCGAATGGCTAGGCAGTACCACACTAGGATCCATAGTGACTACCCTTCCTTACGAATAGTTAGGCCAAACACAACAACAAAGTTCATAGCATAGAAGCCGAATCATAATTCATATTAAGGTAGTCACATCATCAATTAGCATTTAAGTTCATCATGTCATTACAAAGATACATCTTTTCATTGATAATCTTGAAAATGTTTCCACTTCCTTAAACAAGGTTCAATTGTCATAGTTCATCATAAAACACCATTACCAACCCTTAACCCATTATTGATGATCATCTCTTATACGAGAAAATGATTAGAATTACGTATACATGTATAGAGTATAATACAATCAAGGTTTAATGTGGGCTTGTCCCCTCACGCACACCAACCACAATCAAAGCATGAAATAGGGTTTTGAAGTATGAAAAGTTCACCTTTTTATTCAGTAAAGAACTTTTGAAAAGGAGACATACATCCAAAATAAGGTTTTCAAAAGAGACATACGTCAAATCCCGCTAAAAGCTAGCAAAACGGAATTCCCAAGGTTCAACAATCAATCTACAATGGATTTAGATGAGAAAGATTAAAGCTTTATTCGTTTCTACGAACTCTCTTTATGTTTCGAAAAATTAAGGCTTTTCTAAGCCTATAAACGTGTTCTTGGACCCTTCCATGAATCACTAGCGGATTCTAACCTTGTAGAACTTTCTACTCTAACCCAAACTTAACAATAAACTCAGGAAACTTAGAAGTCTTACCTTTTAGACGAATTCCACACGCCTCTTTTCTTCCTCTTCTTGAATTTTCAAGAACCTACGGTTTGGAGAGATGATTTATGATAAAAAATAGATGAACTTTGGTGTATGATGGATGGAGATTGAGTATAGACTCACCTTAGGGTTAGAGAGACTTCTATAATGTTTTTTTCCTCAGAAAAATTGGTTTAAAACGAAGTGGGAATGAATATAACGAAGTTACGGCTTTACAACATCGTTTTCGGCGCGCAACCGCGCAGATGGAGGCCCATTTCGCACAGCGAAGGCAGTAACACTACCTTTGGTGCGCGATCAGGCACCTAAAAGCCACTTCGCACAGACTGCGCAGTGTCCAGTAAAATGGGCATAACTTCTAGCACAAAGCTCTGTTTGAGCTCCATATTATATGGTTGGAAAGGTATTCCAAAGACCTACAACTTTTAAGTTTTGAGTTTTCTCAAATTCCTAACGCAAATACCCGAAAACTGGCCATAAGTACAGACTGTCTCAGACTTAGCCGAATTTAGAAGACCTTAAGAACTTCACTTTTTGGTTTGACTTCAAAACGACTGCTTATCCCCCAAATTCATCCCGAATGGATTCATATAGCTAAAATATCATCTTAAAACTAGTTTTTACACATACACACCTAACTCAGGTTTACGGGATGTTAAAAAAATGATCAAGGGGTAATAGGACGCCCGCAAAGGTTGGGTGCGTCATAATTAAACTGGTCAAACGTTGAGGGAGCATCTGACTATTTTGTCTAGATATTAGATAGTTTTAAATTTTTATCCTAACTTATAATATAACAATCCTAACAATTTTAGGGGAGAGAACTGTTACGAAACATTGTTCACATACTTAAGTTATAAAAGGGTAAATTTGAAATATATAGATTTCTAATTATTTAAACAAGTTTGGTTACAAAAATTGAAATAAGGGATGTTAGTGTAAATATCTCAAACCCCAAGAAAACTAAGTGTTATCAAGATAAATTTGGAGGGAGGTTTTTAAAATTATTCCATAAATTTATTATTAAAAAGTAAAATTTTAATGTGACATGGCATGACAACTAGGAGAGAAGGAGAGTTTTGTAATAATTAGCATTTTTTGAGAAAAATAGGGATAGTTGAGTGATATTCTAGTCCTAAAATAAATAAAAGTGATATTAAGAGGCAATTGTCTAAACATGAGTGACCTTTTAGGGAATTAACTCTATAAAATTATGATTTCATATATTGATTTCAAATCAGTGTTTATTTATGCAATTTGAGTAGAATTTCAGTTTCAGCTTCATATCATGATTTCAAATTCCAAATTCTACAAAAAGGTACGTTTTGGGATTCCAAATCATGATATCAAATTATTTTAAATGTAAAATTTTACTCATAAGTTTATATTTTGTAAGAAAAGATTCATAAGTTGGTAGATATATTTACCAACAATGTTTATCAAATAGTAAACATCTGCAAGTTGGTAGTATATTTATAACGAATTTACTCTTACCAACTACATTTACTTATACAACTCATGTTCAATATTCTTTTTTGATTGAACTAAAGTTCGACCACTTGATGTTGTATTTTTTAGAAAGGTCTTCTAATAGCGTATCAATTTTGTTATTATTTGAGATTATTTGCTGGAAAATATCCTACGAGGACATTTACAAAGAAAGACCATGTCCTTAGGGATTCAGAATATTAGAGAGTCTCAAATGCAATGCCAATAAAGAAAGGAATTAATTGGTTCTTGATGCTTAAGGAAAAGATCAAGAAAAATTTGTTAACTTAAAGAAGGCTCAAAATTTATGGAGCATCAAGATATGCAAGAAATATCAAGTTCATAAAAGAGTCTACATTCAGAGTGATCAAGATCCAAGTTCAAGAAGAATTGGTGAAGGAAATATTTACTACAAAATAAGATGATTTGCTCATTATGGAAGAAAGAATATTTCCACTACAGCCTATTTTGGGAAGCATTTGATTTGAGGAACATAGCAAGAGTTATGAAAATATGGGGTGCTGAGTAATATATTTTACGGCTAAATGTGAAGGAAGGAAAGCACACAAAGATGCAGTAGTAATTAAATATATCAAGCCATATTCAAGGAAAGAGAATAAATCAAGATTTAGCATGAAGGAAGGGATCAAGGTAATTAAGGAATTGATTTTAATTACAATGCCCTACAAGGAAAATTACTTCTGCTCAATTCATTAAAGAATTGGAAGGAAGGATCTTTAATATCTCAAGTACCAAAAATCTGCAACAACAAGGAAAGACTACCAATGAAATTATACAAGGAATATTGGGAAGCTCTACTCGGTCAAGGAATCAAAGAGAATATATCACTCCAAGATTTAAGGAAGCAATCAACAAGTAATCACAAAAAAGATTGAGGAACAATCTGTGAAATTCCCTTGGGTTATGCAATAGCCAGAGAAAGTTGAAAGGCTATAAATATGATCTCTTAAAAGAAGAAAAGTACGCAGCCACTTATACTTCCGTCTCAACCTTCTCAAGTTCTTTGTTCTACCTTTCATAAGCATTGTATTTCTTAGTAATTTACTGTGTACTCAAAAAGGAGAGGCGAGAAAAAAATATTGTTGGTGAGGCTTTGTATTGAGAGGTTGTGTCATTGTTCGTTTCTTTGGTGAGTAAGTGAAAACCAAAGAGTCGTTGTTGGTAAGCGAGTGAAAAACCAACCTTGTACAAGAGTTTAAGTGTTAGACGTAGGAGCTGCACCTTACAACCATTGTACGAAGAACAACTTACAAAGAGCTTAAAGAGATAACCTTCTTGCAACCCAAGGGGATTGGATTAGGATACCACATTGGTTCCAACCCAGTATAAAAATCCTGGTGTCATTTAGTATATTGCTCTCATATTATATTATGCACTCTTACTATTTATTGTGATTTATACTTGTGTAAATCAAATGACTAACAAATTTATGCAGGCTGTCTCGCCATCAGTCAACTGACACGAACAGTAGTCGACTAGATTTTTAACAAGCTTACAATTCACCCCCCCCCCCCCCCCTCTTGTACATTCAATTTTAACTATTACACTTGCATTATTTTTTTGGTCGAAAGAGGAAATTTTATTTCAACCAAGTATGACATTTACAAAGCTACCAGTTCATTGGACTCTACAACTAGTTCTCAAGATTGCTAACTACTTTTTCCTATCTATACACTCAAATATGCATAAACTAGCAAAACAGAGTCTAGCTAGGAAAATAATTCAAAGCATACAAAATGATGGCCTATTTGGTTTGTCTTTGACCTCGAATATAGAGTTGGAGGACAATTTCCTTGATTCTGAACTTGTAATCTCTACTGGTATTTTGAAATCTCCGAGCATTTCTTTCAGCCCACACATGGTAGACTGTTGCGGCAAATATGAATCTCAAGAACTCTTGGTCTGTTTCCACTGGCCCTTTTTGCAATCCATTTCACTTCATCTTCCCAAGCTTGTGCAGGTCGACAAAAAATTACAGTATATATGTAGGGTAGATTTTCTGTATTTATGTACATATATTAACTTTTGAACATCTTAAATAATTGTAAAAGGTTAGCTCAAGTGGTCCCACTACTAAAAAAACAGGATTTCCTGACCTCAAAAAACCGACCTCATGAGGTCGGTAAAGTCATAATATTTTTTTTTCAATTTTTTTAAAAATAAACCGACCTAATGAGGTCGGTAATTTTGTACCAAAATTTGAAAAAATAATGTACCGACCTTAGTAGGTCGGAAATTTATTTGATGCCTAATATTATAATTTTATTTTTAATTTAAAAGAATACCGACCTCACGAGGTCGGTTCATTAAAATTAATTAACAATTATTTTTAATAGACCGACCTCGTGAGGTCGGTATTCTTTTAAATTAAAAATAAAATAATTAAATATACCGACCTCATGAGGTCGGTATAATTGGGAAAATAAATTAAATTATAACAGACCCAAATAAACCCTTCTCTCTCCATTTCTCTCTCTCTTTCCCTCTCACGTTTTCACTCCCCCTCTCTCTCTAACCCTAATACGCCGTCGATGTCACCATCATTGCAGGGAGTCACCGTCGCCGCCATCCCTAATCAGTACCGCTGTCACCGTCGCCACAGTCCCTAATCAGTACCGCCGTCGCCGTCGCGTCCATAGCCAATCATTTGAAGTATGCTTTCTTTCTTTTCTTAATTAATATTGCGCTGTAATTAGAAATCTCCTGATGATGGTTAATGTTCTATATTTGGCATTGTGCTGTTAATTTGATGGAAGAAAGTTACGGGGAGAAAATTTCTATTTCCAAGTTTTTTTTTTTTAAAAAAAAATCTATTTCCAATAGTTCAGAAGAAAGTAGGGAAGTCTGACATTCAAGACCATTCTTGTTTTTGCAAATTGGGAAGTTTATGTCCATGCCAAAGACAATGCCGGGTGCTATGGGCTTTTATAGTCCTGTCTAATGAGAATTGTACTTGTGATGTCCGCATGCATTCTTCATTTTTTCATGTGTTTGGTTTTAAATTTTCTGAATTTGTGATGGTTTCTTGATTCTAAGGCACATTTAGCCAAAAGAGTACTTCAATCTCTTGCTCTCTAAGGTCCATACACCCTTGTTTTAGTGTGTGTTAGGTTTATGGTGCAAATTTTCATGGGTTTGGTTTAAAATTTTCTGAGTTTGTGATTCTAAGGTCCATTTTAGCCAAAGGGTACTTATGAGACTGAAATCTTGTTCTCACTACTACAATAAAAGGGAGCTTTAGCGGCAATTAGAATGGCCGCTAAAACCTTTACCTGCAATTACACATTGGCTGCTGAAGCCGCGGTCGGTAAACGTTTTACCGGCCATTTGATCGAATGCCGGTAAAGGACCATGTAATGGCCGGCAAAAGTCTTATGAGTTTTAGCGGCAATTTAAATGGCCGCTAAAAATGCCCAAGGTTTTCTTAGGTTACACATTCTGTAGCTTTTGTTATTGCCGCTAAAAGCTTATTTAATTGCTGGTAAAAGGGATCCTTTCGACAATTACAGTAGCCACTAAAGCTTGTCATAAATTCATCTTTATCCATATATTTAATGGTTTTTGATATGGCCATCAAAGATTCACTGTATTGCCGATACAAGAGGTCTTTTGACGACCCTTTTAACTGCTGGTAAAATTTAAGAAAGGTTTTTCCAAACATTTAGGCTCCCTGTTATGCCTACCTACTTGCATTAAAATAATAACAATAATAGTCATTTGAAATAGCCTTCATGGTGCTTGTTTTGAGAACTGTGCATCGTCTTTTGGAGTTTTGTGTAATGAAAATAATTCTTTGTATTTTCTGACAACCGGTAGTCAAACTTAGAACAACTGCAAATGTCAAGACTATAATTTCTCAACAGAATATTAAGAGGATGACTAAAATCTATATAATTCACATTGTCAATGATTAATGTGACAGTACAGGGATATATTAGATATCCAAAGTCAACATGAAATCCTTTCATCAATTTTTGGGGATCAAGAATACGATCAAGAAATATCTAAGTCATAGTCACATATATAACATCATGAAAAAGAAATGTAAGACCTGCCATAGTTTGTCTTCTACTCATTCACCTGATGCGGCTCCTTTCTTTATCTCTTGTGCTTGCTTCTCGATATGTCCATACATCGAGTAACAACTGCATTGATTTATATATTTGTCTTGCCTCTTCTTTCACCAAACTTGTTTGTTCGGAAAGAACTACAGGAAATGAAAGAGTCATTTTTAATGATTGTCAAGGTAAAATATAGATAATAAGAATACAGTCAACATGTTATTACTTCAAGTTCACTTTAGAATTATGTATAGTAACAGAATAATTCTCCATTGTCTTTCTAACTTACTGTTTTCCTTTATCGTGATTGACATGAAGTTACTTTATACTGATTGATCTCTAAAGTCATTCCCTTCTAAAGAGGGAAAAATGAAGGTAAGTTCCACCATGCGAAGAGTAATCAGTTAACAAGAATAGAAATGATGAAAATTAGTAGCTTATAGCATGTAAAAGTCCTTGAAGTTAGGAAAAATCCAGATTAGTTAATGTAGAAGAGCAAAATCTGTTGTGACCATGAAATCATCTTGGATGCAGAAGGAGATTGCACACACTATTTAGATAATCTCATCAATGCTCCACCAAAATGGTTGGCATCATGGATCAAGAAGCATTTCAATGTGAGTTGCTTTAGTAATATGGCTCCCTATTTTCTGTCCCTTTGTGAGCATGTCATATTCTGGTCATACATTAGTCATCATTGATTTAGGAAGGATTTCAATGTGAGTTGCTTTAGTAATATGGCTAATTAATTAAGAAAAGAATTCTCCAAGCAGTCAAAGTATGTCCTTTCCAGGAATTGGTAGAAACATTTTTTTTTTTTTAAGATTTCATAGTTCCTTAGTTTTTATTAGTCTTGTTAGCTTATCTTGATTTGTAACTTGCAATTTGGAAAGGCAATATAAGAGATAATCTTATTTTGCTTTTTTCAGTTTGATTTTTTGACTATTGTCCTATCTCCAAGTACAGTGGAATATGCATTTCTGAAGCACTTCATTTCTCAGGCAGTTTTGAAAATCATTGCTAGGATTCATTACAGGCTATGTACTTCTTTGAAGGTCTCCATTTTATCACAAAATTAAAATACTAAATACTAGTGGTACTGTTTTGTGTTTTTAGCAGGTCATTCAGTGTCCTCAACCTGGATATAACATCTAAAAATGTAGCTATACAACAGTCTGTCAAGATGTCTTAAGCCCTCAGATTCAATATAACAACCTTCCATCTTCACATAACTATCATAGAAACATCTCCTTTACATAATGTCAATCAGTATAAGTAAACAAGAGAATAGCTAACGAACTGAAGACCAAAATTGCCACCTGTACTCATTGTGATGCACCATATGACTTGTTACCATATCATATCCTGTGCACAAAGGATCAATGGAACAGCAATAATATTCTACTTTGAGCCATGTTTCAACCAAGTCATGCCCTCTGGTAAAAACACCAGCAAATATCTTTATGTTAATGATGTTTTTGTTTTCCTTTGTACCTACAAACCAGGTGCTGCTTTAGATTGGATTAGGCCATATAAGAATGAACATCTAAGACTGAACAACATACTTTTCTATTAATTTATATTTGCGATACTTAACATATATTATTGTATAGATGGCCGGTGAAAAGAGGGCTAAGAAAACAAAGAAGGCTAAGGAGACGGGGGTTCCCCAAAGACCACCAGAAAACCTTGTGATTAGAGATAGAAAGCTTCAAGACTCCTCACAGATGAGATGGAAAAACTATTTAAAGACTCACCTACTTGGGGCTAGATGTCACCAAATCGCTAGAGACAGATCTTTTATGCGTTTAAGGTATATGTATTTATAATTTTTATTAAAGGGAAAAGGGTCAATTATACCCCTCTAGTTTAGAATCCAACTGCTGCACCTGGTATCCAACCTGCAAGTTAATATTTATAATGGGTGAGATTAGTAATCCAAAAAGTAAGAGAAAAGTTAAAATATAATAGTGATTGTGTAAAAATTCGTTACATTACTATCAGTCGAGAACGGAGCTAGATCAGAGGGGCTGGAAGGTTTCATCTGAACTTTCTTCACCCGAAAATTACCTTGCATATACAAAGTCAATCTTGTTTTATAAATATTCAAAATCCCCTTAATGAAAACTTTGCCTCTGCCACTGGTCAGTGTATATATAGAATAACATAATTAAATACTTTTAGACTAGATGCTCCTAAACGGCAGAAGGTTGAAAATCAGCTAATTAGTCGGGAAGACACACTATTTACTAATGTAAAGCACCTCACAGAGTCAAGATCATCGAGATAGTGGATTAATGTTTGGACTACTGCAAACAAAAGTTAGTCATAATGTTGCATTTGCATTCATTTTGATTAGCTGAAATTCCTTAATTATTTCAAGTAGTACTAAATAAATACAATGTGGATATGTGGTCCTTCCCACTCATTTCCTGATGTCAAGATCATCAGAATGGCCAAAACAGAAAATAAATAGTTTCTAGTACATAGCTGAATTTGTTTAGCTGATATATATATTCCAATTCGTGTCCACTGAGCAGTCTCTCAAGTAGCTATATGAAATGTGGAAAAAAAAATACGAAAGGAGTAGATTTCTTAAATGACCAGATTCGAATATATTAGTAATTTTATATTGAAGGTGGGCAAAATTTTTGATCATCTGATGGTCAAATTAATTAAATTAAACCAGGTACAATAATTCAGGGGAAGTTTCACTACACTGACTAAGCGAATACAGTTTTCTTGCTTTTTCTGTTAATTATTTCACCCTTTTCAGTTAGCTGAGGTTCTTCTGATATGGAACACATTTAATTTGGAATTTTAACTAGCTTCAAATATCTAATTTGGACTACTACGTTAGCTTATGATGGTACAAAATTTAACTTAGATGGAACTGACATATAAAGAAGTTTTACACACTTAGTGTACTTTTACTTTATTTTCTAGCTGGGGTTACAAAATTAGGCATATCCTAGACAGATGATGTTGCAGGTCACCTTAAATTGATAGTGTATATAAGAAATTAAAATTATACATTGTTAGTGCATATAAGAAATTGATAGTGTATATAAGAAATTATACTTTTTGCTGCTGCTTATTTACTGATTTTTCTGGTGTTGAAACAGGAATCTTATCTGCCTCTTGGCTAATTTCTTGTTCACGTGCATCAACCTGATTCATTTCCTGCATAGAGTGAGCGCTATGGCCATGGAGCAAAAGATTGCTGAGCTATCTAGCCAGCTACAGGCCTCGGAGGAAAGGGAGAGGCGGAGGGACATGCAGTTTGACGGTATGAGGGCCCAATTAGACGAATTACTTGCTTCGAGGGGGATTCCCTCGTGTCCTGATGATGCTCGTAACCCCCATACTCAATCTAGTGGTGCTGATGATGATGGGACTCACGTGTCAAACACACAAAGGCATGTTTGAATGTTAATGTTGTGGTGGATTTGTGGATTGTGTAAGTGTTGTGGATGTTTGAGGGGTGAAGTAGTCTAATGTTGTAGACTAACTTAGTGTAGACTAGTTTAATGTTTTGTGGATGTTTATAAAGGTTGAAGTAGTTTAATGTTGTGTTGATGTTTGCGAAGGTTGAAGTAGCTTAATGTCTCACTACAACATTACACATATATAGCTACGAAATACAGCGTAGCTAAACATGAAAATTTCTGTAGCTAAACACTTTAGCTGCAATATTTTTTTCCGTAGCATTTGTAGCAAAATATAGCGTAGCTAAAGGTTAACTACAGACTTTACATGGTCCGTGGCTAAGGACTAATACTTATTGCTGCGAGTATTTTTGTGTCGTAGCTGTGATGGTAAAACTTTTTTGCCACGAAATATATACTTATAGCAAGTAATCGTATTCTTTTGCCATGACAGATAAAAGTTGTAGTTGTCTTCATATTGTAGCCACAAAGTGTTTTATTGTAGCAAATTTTTTGATTTGTTTGCCACGCAAACACATGTTTTGTGGCTATTTATACAGCTTAATCTCTTGACAGTATTATTCGTATTTAGCTACGAATAAAAAAATTAATAGCTATGAGTAAAAGAATTTGCCACAAATATTTTTCTATTGTAGCTAAGAATCCATACCATTTGCCATGAAATATATGAAATTATAGCTAAAGTTTTTTTGCATTTTGCTACAGAAAGTAAAAATGTCTTGCTATGTTCTTGTTACGTAGCAATTACATATACCTTTAGCTACGAATTCAAAAACTTCTTGTTACGTAGCAATTATATATACCTTTAGCTATGAATTCAAAAATTTATTGCTACAAACTGAAGAATTTGCCACAAGCATTGTTAGTTTTGATAACTTAATAATGCAGCTAACAGAATTCAAAAGTTTTTAGATTCCAAAACATGTTTCAAGTTACACATAATTTTAAATTTCAATTAAAATACATTCACAATACAGAATTTCTCTATGACACCATCTTCTTTGAGATCTAGAGTCTCATAGTCTTCTTCTTTCTCTCCTCTCAGGGTCTCCAAGTGCACCTTAGCTGGATCGACATCGATTTTAGCTTGTCATTTCTGCTCTAATTCCATAAATTTACCTATCAGTAGTAAAGTATTTTAACATCAGAAAGCAGAAACAATATATATATATATATATAAACCATTGCAATAATCAGTAAAACTCACAGGTAAAATCTTTTTCCTCTTAGTCTTCAACTCCTCCCTCCTTTGACAGATTTCCCAACAAAGAGAATACAAAAATTAGCCAACTTAAAAATACAAGTATCAAATCACAAGCTCAAATTGTCATTATTCAATATTGCAGGATTTTAACGTTTTCTTCCTTTGTCCAATTCTGTATTAGTCATGTAAAAATGATTTCAAAAGTTAGCAATAGTTACTGTTTCTTTTGAAGTAGTGACCATCGTCTTAAAATGAATTCATAATTAATGTAGAATTGAAAATTTTACCATTCTAGAGTAATTAATATAAATCTGTTACACTAGTACTACTAAATGATTGTTGTTAAAAAAGATGGTCCATAACAACAAAGTCTATAATATCATGGAGTATGAATTTTAAGAGATATTGTACCCATTATATAGCCACATCTTTTTCAATGAAGTTGGAGTGAGTTCTTTTTTCTTATGGGTATGAGACAAAATCTTTTAAAAAAAAAAAAAAACTCAAAAAATAAAGTACACAATGCAATTACAAAAAATATGCTTCCTGTTTTTGTACATAACATTTGTTAATCAATTAAAAATCTCTAAAAACAATGATGAATGAGACAAGTAGCAATATATATATATATATATATATATATATATATATATATATATATATATATATATATAGTGTAACAAAATGGTATGTCAAAGATAAGGACCTTAAGAACCTGTGCAGTCCAAAAGCATAGTAAGAGTAATTTAGTCGTTGAGCTATATGAATCCGCTATAAAGCCTCGAATCTGTAAGAAGACAAATAGAGAAAACATCAAATGTTGGAGTAACCCAATTCCGTTTGATAATCTAAGAACAAGAAAAGTGAGAAATTTTAAATTAAGATTAAAATTAAAATTTGCAATAATAAAAAAAAGTAAAGGTTGAAATTGGAGATTGAGACAGAGGAGAAGAAGAAGACGGAACCTTTCTTCTGGGGATATTAGGTTGATTCACATGAGTAATTAATGAGAAATTTTCCTTCTCTATAAATGATTGATTTTGAAAGCTTTAGGCTTGTAGAGTTTTTGATTTTCTAATCTTACTGTTCAATCTAATAGATGAAGAAGGCTATAATTTAGGCACAAAAATTTTAGACCGAAATAATTAGGAGGGAATTCCTTTTTTTCCAAGTCTTGAATTTGTGAATTCATGTTTCCCCCCTAATAATTATAACAATAAAAAGAAGTTTTGGTAAGAAATCTCATAATAAAATACGTTGCTATACATTCCATATATAGTAATTAGATTTTTTCCATTTTATTTTATAACTTATTAATCAACATTACTTAATTTGATATAAATTACGGTATATAGATACCCTTCTATATTAACTATACCAAATTATTAATCCTTAGTTCAACTACTTATAATTTTACGCCAATCATTAAGTAATTGAATTAGTAGTAGGTCATAAAGTTAATTAGATATAGTCATCTATTTATTTAAATTATATTTGAATCTTACGAGTAAGACCCTGCAAAATTGAGTCGAGTCAAATGATGAACACCACTAGTTACACTAGATTGATAAATATTTTCTTATAGATTATGTCTGAGTCAAATAACATGAATTCTCGAAACACTTGATCGGGATGAAGCTTGAGTGAGACTTAGTGGAATTTTATTTAAATTCGATATAATTAGTTAATCAAAAGTAATTAGATATAATCACCTTTCTATTTAAATTATATTTGAACCTTACAAGTAAGATCATGTAAAATTGAATCGAGTCGAATGATGAACACATCTAATTAAACTAGATCGATAAGGGTATTGTTCCAATAAATCATGTCCGAGTCAAATAATAATTCTCAAAACACTTGATCAGGGTGAAGCTTGAGTTAGACTTATTGCAATTTTGTTTGAATTTGATATGATTAGTTAATCGAAGTCAATATAATCACTTATTTATTTAAGTAATATTGAAACTTACAAGCTATAAAATTGAATTGAATCGAATGATTAACACCTCTAATTACACTAGATCGATAAATGTATTATTCTAGTCGAACAAGTCTAAGTCGGTTACCAATTCTGGAAGCTCTTGATCAAGATGAAGCTTCAGTGGGACTTAGTTAAGTTTTATTTAAGTTCGATATAATTAGTTAATCAAAATTAATTAGATATAATCACCTATTTAGTGAAATCATTTTTAAAACTTACTGTAAAATTAAATCGGGTCGAATGATGAACACCTCTAATTACACTAGATTAATAAATGCATTGTTCTGATAGATCATGTCCGAGTCGAATAACATGAATTCTCGGAACACTTGATCAAGATGAAACTTGAGTAGACTTAGTGAATTTTTTTTCAAATTCGATATTAATTAATCAAAAGTAATTAGATATCGTCACCTCTTTATTGAAATTTTATCTGAAACTTACAAGTAAGATCTTGCATAATTAAATCGAGTCGATTGATGAACACATCTAATTACAGTAGATCGATAAAGGTATTATTCCAATGTCCGAGTTAAATAACACTTTTCGAAACACTTGATCAGGATGAAGCTTGAGTGAGACTTATTGAAGTTTTGTTAAATTTGATATATATTCATCCAAGCTTGAGTGCACAATGCGGCTTGTCGTGCGAACTTGTGATGCAACGATCAAGAAAGTAGAGAGACAGTCAATTAAGCATACTGCGGTCACTACGATTGTCAAAAGCTCTCACTAGAAGGATCGGAACACACAACAGTAGCCCAGGCTTAGGTTAGGGCGCATGATCTCATTGCAGGGCTTGACCACTCATGCTCATCTCGATAAGAAGACTAGACTTCGTTCGCTAGGGCAGCTGATAGCTAGCTCAGGCTTCTCGGCCAGTTTCCCCTGTATTGATCCATTGTGATAGCCGGCGAAAGTGGGCATGCTTTCATCGCTTCCGTTAATTAGTTAATTGAAGTTAATATAATAAGTTAACTGAAACTTACAACCTATAAAATTGAATCGGATCAAATTATTGACGCCTCTAATTGCACTAGATCAAAGATATTATTCCGATAGAAAATATTTGAGTCAAATAACAATTCTGAAAACACTTGATCAACATGAAGCTCCAGTGACACTTAGTGAAATTTTGTTTAACTTTGATATAATTAGTTAATCGAAATTAAATAGATTTAATCACCTACTTATTTCAATTATAATTTAAACTTACAAATAACGCCCATTAAAATTGAATCGAATAGGATAATTAGTACTATTTTTATAGTAACTTCAAGTATAAGAAAAAATTGCAAAAACATTAGTATTGCTACACCAAATTTTAAATTGGGGTAAAAAATAATTATTAGCAACGAAAATCTATCAAAATAATAAACTTGCGGCAATAGCATTTTGCCATATATAGCTATTAAGCTAACTATTGTCACGACATTTTAGTACTTGATGCAACAATATTATTTGGTATAACATTTTATTTTAAATAATTTTTTGTCACTAAAATGTTACTATTGCTACAACAAGTTTCAACTCATGACAAATATTAATAATTAGTTACGAAATTTTATTATAGCTAAAAATTTGTGGCTGTATCATTGAACTTTTGCCACAATTTTTATAACTTGAAGCAAAAACATTTATTTAGCTACAATATTTTGCTTCAAATAATTTATCGTGGCCATAAGGTTACCATTGCTGCAGTACATTTTAACTCGTGGCAAAATTAATAATTAGCTAAGGAATTTTATCGTAGCAAAAGATCCGTGGCTATATCATTTAACTATTGCCACATTTTTTTATAGCTTGAAGCAAAAATATGTATTTAACTGTTTCAAATAAATTATTGTGGCTAAAAGGTTACTATTGCTACAGTAACTTTTATCGCGTGGCAAGAACTTAGGATTAGCTATAAAATTTTATCCTAGCAATAAAGTTGTAGCTGTTTATGTAACTATTGCCACAATATTTAGCAATTATAACAAAAATGAGGAATTAGCTTTGTAAATTTGATTTTCGTGGCTAAGTAATTTAATGAACTTGTAGACAACTACGAAATTTGTATTTTTGTGGCTATTACTAGGTAATAGCTACGATTTTTAAATTCATAGCTTAGATTTCGTAGCTATAGATACATTGTGTTGTAGTGTCTCTTGTGAATGTTTGAATGACGTTTTCATTCAACTTTGAAGTAGTTTCGAATTGAATTGATGTATTGGTGGTTTTTAATATATGTGTTTGTTGAAGTAGCTTAATGTTTTATGTATTTATAGTAGTTTGGTGAATTATTGACAGCTATTTGAGCTGGTTTTAGTTAAATATAAAATTATTTTCATCTTGACAGGGGGGCAACTGGAATAACAGCTAGATCCTACCAATTTTTTTGCAGATTACCGACCTCATGAGGTCGGTTTTTTGCAAAATTTACCGGAAACTGCAAATTACCGACCTCACGAGGTCGGTTTTCTGCAAAAAAAAATCCCAGAAAATGCTAATTACCGACCTCATGAGGTCGGTTTTCTGCAAAATCCTCCCAAAAACTGCAAATTACCGACCTCATGATGTCGGTTTTCTGCAAAATTTTCCCCAAAATTACAAATTACCGACCTCATGAGATCAGGTTTCTGCAAATATTTTGCAGAAATTGTGAAATACCGATCTCATGACGACGGAAATCTAAAACAATATATTATATATTCATATAAATTACCGACCTTAGAAGGTCGGTAAACTCATATCATTATATTATTAATATAATTTACCGACCTAGTGAGGTCGGTACTTTATCTAATTAATACCCGACGTAATATTTCCGACCCATTCTTTTCTGACCTAATTTTGAGGTCGGTTTTTGACCAAAACCACCTCATGAGGTCGGAAATAGCCATTTTTTTAGGTCGGAAAATCCCCTTTTTTAGTAGTGTCCAGGGTGTTCAAAATTATCTCTAGTGTCCTAGGTTCGATTCATTCGATTCTCATCAACAACATTATTTTGTTAATATATAGCTTTTGCTATTTTTTTGTGTTTAAAATTGTCTCTAGTGTCCTAGATTCGATTCTCATCAACAACATTATTTTGTTAATATTTAGCTTTTGCTATTTTTTGAAACCCCTGAGCTTATGGTTGTCTCTTTTCACCCATCCATTAAGTAATGCAAGCCAAATGTGTTTGGAGTATGGACAAGTGAAAAATAAATGTGAGAGGGTTTCTACAGTTAAAGTTTGACGCAAAACACAGTAAGTGGGCACCTGGATTAATTCCTCACTTTTGTAATCTATCAACTGTTGCTAACCTGCCTTGCACAGCTAGCCAGGTGATAAAAGTGTGTCTTGGTATTAGTACACTTGCATGACAAGTAGTACTATTCTTCATAAGTTAACACTACTGTCTTTTATGCTCCACAACTTGTTTTCTGTAACACTTTTCGACCCTACGAGCAATGATACATTTAAATACTTTAATTCTAAACGTGCCACTAATATAAAAATGCAAACTGATAACTATATATATCCTCATGCACAGCGGCTAAAATAAAGGGATTTTACTTAGGGGTTCAACTTTTGTAGAAATAGGTTATATGAAACTTCAATTTCAAATAAAGGAAATTAATGCATTATGCATCTTATTATTTTTGGCTTGAAATTCAACCCTTATATTTATTATGCATTTTATTGTTTTTGACTAGTAATATACATGTATAATAAGTAAAACATATTTTGAATAGTGGATGTTATATGAATCCCATTGCTTGAATGTGGCTCACGATAGGAAAATACAAATATTCAAAATGCCGGCAAAACATATAGTTAAGCTTGCATAATATACATCACAGCTCACGCAACCAACTGCCAACAGACAAAATGACGAGATTTTCAATGTCATCTTGGAAAGTTCAGCCCAATCAGATTTTTCTTGTTGGAATTTCAAATTCTTGCACTTATATAAACCCCAACATGTGCCAATTACCTATCATCATCCATCATCAAACAGAAAATAAAAATAAAAAAGAGTGTGCAATTTAAAGATGTCAAAAGATGAATTACGTCTATTGGATTTCTGGGCAAGCCCATTTTGCATGAAGGTTAAGATTGCTCTAGCTGAAAAGGGTGTTGTCTATGAATCTCAAGAAGAAGACTTATTTGGTGGCAAAAGTGAGCTGCTTCTCAAATCAAACCCAATTTATGAGAAAGTTCCAGTTTTGTTGGACAATGGAAAGCCAGTTGTAGAGTCCAATAACATTGTGTATTATATTGATGAGAAGTATCCTTCTCCTAATTCTTTGTTGCCTTCTTGTGCTTATGGCCGCTCCCGTGCACGTTTCTGGGCTGATTTCATCGACAAAAAGGTCAAAATTTTCTTCATATCTAACTTGTATAATTGACAGCCTAAAAATATTTTACACTATCAGCTTATTTTAATATGGTATAGTAGGTAATATGCTTATTTTTCATGTTACCAGTTTGTTCACTTTTATTAACAGTTACATGTAGTTATCAAAGTATATATTCCTAAGTTTTGCTGGAAAATATGTACCTATCTATTAGGGGTCTGCAGTACCAATATATTGTCACAACTAAAGACTAATAGGTGCATTGATACTTCACACGTACTTAGGTAAACTGTTTGGGATTACTTGCTCTTATGTGGTTCTAAATCATAGGGGATGCTAATTATATATTTTTCCTTTTTTTTAATCAATGTGACACATTTTTTAGTATACCAAAAAAAAAAGATATATTATATATTATATTTAGAAATGATTAATTTTAAATTCTCATTTTAGCCTTCATAAGATGATTTAAACACATACAAATGTTTTGTCATAGACCATATGTTTCAAAAGTCTTTCTTTTTTCTTAAATTCTGTATCCGGTCAATAATGCATGTCACATAAAATGGGACTTAGAGCATGTTTGGATGGGCTTACGTACAAACTTGGCTTATAAGCATAAGCCATAAGTTAGGAATCCTCACTTATGATTTTTGGTTTATTTTAATTATTTTGGCTTAAAAATAAGTGCTTAAAAACACCTTTTTTATATTACCCAAGTGCTTAAAAACTATTTTGACTCAAAAACACCTAAAATAAGTCAATCCAAACATGCTCTTAGAGAGTATATTTTTTTAGTTTTGGTACATAGTACACCATAATATTCCATCAATGTGCTTGTTTATTTCAACTTAGTTTGATGTTTTTGAGGTGCAGATATTTGAAGGAGGAATGGGCATATGGAAGAGCAAAGGAGAGGAACTAGAAACTGCAAAGAAGGATTTCATAGAAATCTTGAAGAAGCTTGAAGGAGCCATGGGTGACAAGGATTACTTTGGAGGAGACAACTTTGGGTACGTTGATGTCATTGCCATTGCCATGACTTCTTGGTTCCACGCTTACGAGGTTTTCGGGGGGTTTAAGATTGAAGAAGAGTGTCCTAAATTTGGGTTCTGGATGAAGAGATGCCTTAAGAGGGAGAGTGTTTCCAGTGTTCTTCCAGATCCTGAAAAGGTATACCAGTGTGTTGTCATGCTCAGAAAGATGCATGGCATTGAATAAAGGGGATTTTGTGGATTCAACTGAACACGTTACTTCGAATATGAATACACATGGAAAAACTTAAAATAAAAATGTACATGTATAATAAGATCATGTACATGTATAATACGATTATACTCGTTCTGAACCCATGAATTCTAGCATTTGGATTCGCCCCTGACATGCTGGATATCATCCTTGAATCTCTTTTTTTTCCTTTGTGATTTGGGCTTCAAGTGTTTGCCTCTTTCTGAAGCAAATAGTCAGGATCGAACTTGCATGTAATATAGACAACACATAATCAAAGATATTGATCAAACATAAAATTGATACTTATCTCTTGAAGCATGATCGCGACCAAGAATCGAATCTTCAACCACGAACACACACCATCCACGATATCGTCATTCTTCAGTTCCACAGTCTTCTGCTGTGTAACCCGAATAATACCAGAATTTTTGAAATTCGTGTGGGCGAATTTCTATGGAAAAAGTGTAGAAACTTCTAAAACCCTTAGCCTCCTTATGGAATAAGACCCCTATTTTATAACTACAGGTTTTAGGGTTTTCGCCCTTTTCCAAAACCTACTGGATCTTTATTTTCCACCAAGAAATAATATTTCATTTAATTCTTTATTATTCGGGCACAGCAGGGACCACATAATTTAATTAACGAGGCTTCCTATTATGGAATTAATTCGAAATATCTGAATTAATCCTACCATAATAAATTACGAATTATTCCACTAAAAAATCGTAACTGCACTCCTCAGTTCAATTTCGAAATCTTTCATTAAATCTTATTTAACTCCCCATGTTAAGATTACAGATACCAATCAATTAAATTAAATTATTGACAATTTAATTCATTGACTAATTGAATATTTTATATTTATGCTTAACTTACATCATGTGACAGATACAAAATTCACCTGCAGAGTTTTCACGTGAGACTTATAAGCATCCATAAAGGGGTATCATCAATCTCAAAGTTGAGACATGGATTCTATCAACTAATTATTATTTCACAAATATAATTTGTCATTATCCAATTTACCAGGAATACATAGACCCGCAATTGAGTCGTACCTTTTAATAAATCCAAATAATGAACAAATCACATTGATCATAATAATTATATCAATATTAAGAGTATAAGTACATTTAATGAACTAGAGAATTTATTTTATATATTCAGTACAAAAACACTTATCTCTACTTGGTCCGTTCAATACATATAAAATATACTAGCACAAGAAGACGGAACTATACCGTTCACATAATGAAGATACATTATATTAATCTTGTGCTACAATCATACCGATGGCTTTGTCCAATTTCCATCTTAGATTGTGACCATAAATTTTATACTTATAAGAACCGACGATTTAATCTTCCGTGTATAAGCTAAACTCTATACACTAAATCATCTACTATACAAGTAAAGAACACACATACTAGTACATGATCTATTTAATTCTTTATTAAACAATGAATAAATAATTGTTCTATAATAAATACTATATCTAAACACATGATTAATAGTATATATCCCAACAGTACATGTATAATACGATTATACTCGTTCTGAACCCATGAATTCTAGCATTTGGATTCGCCCCTGACATGCTGGATATCATCCTATACTCTCTTTTTTTTCCTTTGTGATTTGGGCTTCAAGTGTTTGCCCCTTTCTGAGAAAGAAAAATAAGTGTTCTCTCGTACTGGACTTCCCGTGTGTATTTGAGCTTTTATTTATAGAAAAGTGTGAATTTGAGTTTCTATTCTTGCCTTCTTCCACGCACTATTAGAAATATATATTTTTCTCACCGACATTCGGTGGAAAATTTATGCTATAAAATATAATTTTTCTACCTCATTCCCACTGAACCAGCTCACTGGGAAACGCATGATGGGAAACAGGTTCCCATTGAAACATTAGAAAACTTCCTAATTTTTCCGTCTAAAAACGCTACTATTTAGGTTTTTCCACTGACTGAGAAATAACCATTGAACATTTTTAAGTAGAAAATCAGTGAGAAAATAGAATTTTTTTAGTAGTGACGTACTTATCTAAAAATATATAGACTACTTCCATACTAGTAGTAAATTTGAAATGAACCATGAATAGTAGTAGTAGAATAATATGTTTCAATGAGACCTAAACTGGGCCACTCTTTGCTGATTTGGGCCTTACTCGACTCATTTCATTTTTTTTGTGCGGATTATCCTTCAAAGGCACTGGTCTTTAATTTTTGTCTCTCAAATTGGTGGCCTTTAATTTTGCCTTTCACTTAATACCAGCTCAGTAATAAAAAAAAATGAATTTTGCCAGGCAGAGGTTTGTAGCAAAGTTAGGCCTATTTGGGAAAAAGTTAGGCCTTAAGGCAAACTTTTAGCCAAAATTAGGCCATAAGGCAAATCTTTGCCTTAAGGCCTAACTTTTGTCCAAAATTAAGCCTATTTAGACCTTAAAGTAGAGGTTTGTAAAATTCCAACTAAGTAAAAAAAAAAAAAAAAAAACCTGAAGGCAAAACTCTGTCTTGCCTTATGCTTGAAGACGAAACTCTGTCTTAGTGAAGACAAAACTCTGCCTTAAGGTAGAGTTTAAAACTCTTCCATGCAAAACTCTGCCTGATATGAATCCAAACTCTACCTTGTGATTTTTTTTTTTAATTTTTGACTGAGCGAGGATTCGAACCTGAAACTAAAAGATTTTTAGTGAAGGATAAAAATTAAAGACCACTAATTTGAGGGACAAAAATTAAAGACCAGTGCCTTTGGGGACAATCGTGCAAATGACCCACTCATTTTTGTATTCTTTTCTGTCATTTCATTGCCTTTGTGATGTGCTAAAACATTATTGCAACCATTATGTTAAAATTTTAATCCATTTAGCCACCTTTTGTTAGTACATACTATATAATAACGGATGATCCGCCAAAACATCTATGCCATTGCTAATCATACAGATTGTACCATGGATATATGCAATTATTGATATCAAATAATTGCCAAGTGATAACGAAAATCAATAATTTCAATTTACAAGCTCTTCGTAGAAATTACTAAATAATTGCCAACCGATCATCAAATCAATGATTTCAGTTTATAAATATTGTTTTATAAAATTAGCATCTTTCATAATTCATATAACTACATCCTATATATGGACATATACTCCGATTACACGGATCTTGTTTGTCCAAGAGTATTTTGAATTGGTTTCAGAAAAATCAGAAAACTGAGGAAAGATAAGCTTTAGGTCTTTAGCCAATAGGCACCCATAGCATGGTAGAAAATTCTGCAGAAGTCCATTCAACTGAAAGCAATAAAATTGTAGCATCAATAAGCTATAGACTTGTAGGAATATAGCTATGTGGACTTTAATAAACAATAGGGTGTCTTCTTCAAGAGAAGTTCTAAAGTTCAATTGATCCTGATGATATATGGAGACTAATTACAACCCACTGAAATATGTCATGTTACTCTAATACTCTTGTAACTACTCTATAGCTAGCTAGAATAAATTGAAGTGACACAGATATCTTCGCATAATCTTGACACGTTTTTTTTCTCCGTAAATATTAGTCATGTCTTTTCGATTACTCAGATACATATATTTGTTCTTCTAAGTTTGTAATCTTTTTAAGATAAGTTTCAATTTATTGAGACCGGGTGTGATCGGACCATTTTGTCTGGTCACATCAGTGAGTCGGTGAATTCCTACGTCGATGGGAACGCTATTCTAGTCTAATTGTAATGGGTTTGGTCTATTTATGGTGAATTTGTAATTATGGTAATATTGGATTTGTAGTTCTATTAGAATAGGGTTGCCTTATTTGATTAGGGTAAGAGGACCATAAGGAGGTCATTATGATGAATACAAAGCTGAAAGAATCTCCCATTATTCTTGTCTATCTAAATTCTCCTCCATGTCTCGATTTTAATATGGTATCAGAGCCACGTTAGAAAGAACACAAAAACCCTAAAACGATGGCAGGTAACGGAGAAACCGACGATAAAGGCAAAGGAATTGCCGGTGAAGAAAACAAAACCCAAAGAAAGACAATCTCACCCTATGACATTACGTCAAATGATAACCCTAGAATTGTGGTGCCACAAGTCCAATTGAAGGGTGAAAATTATGAAGAATGGGCTAGATTCATGAGGACAACACTAAGAACAAGAAAGAAATTCGGCTTCGTTGATGGTACGATCAAGAAGCCCGATGAAGAGTCGCTAGACATGGAAGATTGGTAGACTATAAACTTATTGTTGGTGTCGTGGATTTGCAACACCATAGAACCAACGCTTCGCTCAATGATTTCACATAAAGAGGAAGAGAAAGAATTATGGGTGAGCATGCAAGAGTCGTTCGCCGTTATCAACGGACCTCGGATGCAACAACTAAAGGCGGAACTCGCAGAATGTAAGCAGAAGGGAAGAACTATAGTGGATTACTATGGAAAACTTACTAAGCTATGGGAAGAATTGGGGAATTACGAACAGATTCTAACTTGTAAGTGCGGAAAGTGTACATGCAATCTAGGGACAACCCTAGAAGCCAAAAGAGAAGAAGAAAAGGTGCATCTTTTCCTCATGGGATTGGATGAAGCAATGTATGGAAAGGTTAGGTCGAACATACTCGCCCAAGAACCGTTGCCATAATTAAACAAGATATATTTGAAGTTGGTGCAAGAAGAATGTGTGAGAGGAATCACACGAAAAACAGAGGACCGAAGTGAAACCATGGCTTTTGCCTTGCAAGGGATAAACCCTCATCGAGAACAAGGTGAAGGGAAAAACGATAGTGCATTCTGCATACATTGCAAGAGATCCAAACACGTTGTGGACGAATGTTTTTGACTCATCGGTTATCCGGATTGGTGGCTACAAAATAAAAAAGTAGATGAAAAAATCGGAGGAAGAGGACAGCAATAGAAGCAGAGGGGTAGATCGGGATCCGATCGTGGAAGAGGCAACTAAGGGGATAATGCCGTGGTTGCCAAGGAAGGAGCTCAGGCGGAGATAGGACCGGTGAACACAAATGGGACATGACCTCATAATTTGAGCAAAGAAATCTAGAAGACCGTGATTCACGTAATTCCCGAGGAATAAACCCAAATGGCACGATAGACAGTAAGATCGAAAACTTATCCTGGATTACTGACTTTGGTGCTATTAACCATGTGACAGGTAATTCGGAGGAACTGAGCGATCAGCGGGACATTCCTAAGTGTCCGGTTGAGTTTCCGGATAAAAGTAGCTTGGTGGCCGCGAGAGAAAAAACAACAAGGCTAAATAATAGGATTTGGTTGAAGGATGTTCTTTACGTTCCAGATCTAACATGCAATTTAATTTCTGTGTCACAACTTGTTAATCATTTAGATTGTGATGTAAAATTTAACAAAATTATGTGTGTTATACAGGACCCCACCATGAGTAAGCTGATTGGAACGAGTGAGCGTCAAGGTGGACTTTACTATTTCCAGAATGTGTGTTGTAGATACGAGCTATAAAGGCGGAGATAGTCGATTGGTTCGATCTTTGGCACAAACGGTTAGGCCATCCTTCAACACTAGTAACAAAGTTTATGACGACATTAGGCCTAAAAGAGAGTAGTAATAGATTAGATAAAGAATGTGATGTATGCCAAAGGGCAAAGCAAACAAGAAGTGTTTTTCCTTAAAGTGATAATATAGTTTCAGATAGTTTTGATATGATTCATTATGATTTATGGCTACCATATATAACCCCTTCCTCTTGTGGTGCTTCATATTGTTTTACTATTGTGGATGATCGTTCGCGAGCCGTGTGGATTTTTCTTTTAATCGATAAGAAAGAGGTGTCCCAAACCTTGAAACATTTCTTAGCCTTGGTGGATAGGCAGTTTGCTAAGAGGGTGAAGATTGTTAGAAGTGATAGCAGAACTGAGTTCACATGTATGAAGACTTACTTCTTCGAACATAGAATTATTTTCCAAACATCATGCACAGGGACACCACAGCAGAATAGAAGAGTCGAAAGAAAACGCTGTCACATTCTTAATGTGGCGCGAGCATTAAGATTTCAGGGTCATCTTCCAATCAGATTCTGGGGAGAATGTGTTTTGACTGCGGGGTATTTGATCAATAGAACACCATCTTCGATTTTGAATGGGAAAACCCCCTATGAAGTTTTGCATGAGGAAGCACCCCATTATGAACACTTAAGAGTGCCAGGTTCATTATATTATGCACACACAAAGGGAAGAACGAGGGACAAGTTTGAAAGTCAAAGTCGTTGGTGTGTCTTTTTGGGATACCCCTACCGACAAAAGGGTTAGAGATTGTATGACTTAGAAAATGATGAATATTTAGTCTCAAGAGATGTGGACTTCTACGAGACTAAGTTCCCCTTTGTTGTAGGATCAGGTAACTTAGTCGACAACATAAAAGTGATTCCGAATGAAACGGAGGAAAAAAGAAGTCTTTGGAAGAAGACCAGACTGATAATGTAGGTACGAACGAAACTCAGATGGACAAAGTACCTAACACCGGATATCGAACCCATAGAACAGCCAGAATTGGACAGGACAGATGTCTGTCCAGATAGAGAAAATGCGGAGAAAGTACGGATGAAAGGTGTCCAGGCTGACAAAATGCCAATGGAAGAACAACTGGGTACGGGTAAACATCAGAAGCATGAATCGATTCAGTTGTGCGACTACGTCACTGAAACATTCCAGAATGAAAGTCCATCAACGCGTTCGCCAGTCCTCAGCAACCCTCAGGTGCGCCTTATCCTTTATCTTACTATATATTTTGTGATAATTTTTCCTCGCAACACCAAAGCTTCCTTGCAGCAATCACCACAGGAACCGAGCTAAAAACCTTCTTTGAGGCAATGAAAAAGGAACATTGGAGAAAAGCCATACAACAAGAGATCCGCGCATTAGAGGATAATGGAACATGGACATTAGAAACATTGCCACCGGATAAGAAAGTACTCGGATGTCGATGGGTGTACAAGATCAAGTACAACTCCGACGACACAATCGAGCTATATAGAGCTCGGTTGGTCATTTTTGGGAATAAAAAGGAGGAAGGAATTGACTACAATGAAACGTTTACTCCGATTGCTAAGGTAGTAACCATTCGAACCTTCCTGGCAGTTACGGCTGCGCGTAATTGGGAGTTGCATTAGATAGATGTTCATAATGCCTTTTTGCACGGTGACCTTACAGAGGAAGTTTATATGAAATTTCCACTGGGATTTCGTGTTCCTAGTCTAGACCACGCGTGTCGACTCCGGAAATCTTTGAATGGTTTGAAACAAGCTCTATGGTGTTGGTTTACAAAATTATCAAGTACTTTGATGAAATATGGGTTCAAACAGTCGTACTCAGATTATTATCTCTTCGCGATGTACCAAAGAGGTGTGCAGCTTAACATCTTAGTCTATGTGGATGACTTGATTATATCCGGAAATGACCATAGTGCTATTGAACGATTCAAAGACTATCTCCGTATTTGTTTTCACATGAAAGATTTGGGCCCTCTGAAGTATTTTCGGGGGGTTGAAGTTGCGCGTAGACCAACTGGGTTATTTTTTCTATCAACGGATATAGACCTTGGATATAATCTCTGAGTCCGGATTACTAGGAGCTAAACCAATCAGTACTCCCATGGAACAGAATCAAGGTTTGGCGTTGGTCAAATGAGCCAATTTTGGAGATCCGAAACCATACTGTTGTCTGGTCGGTAGATTGATAAACCTCAGTTTTACGCGACCTGAGTTGTCGTATTGCGTGCTTGTTTTGTCCCAATTCATGCAGCAACTTGAAGAAGAACCCAGGACAAGGCATTGTGATGAGAAAAGATTGTGATCTCCAGTTGTACGGATGGTGTAATTTGGACTGAGCCATATGTCCGTTGAATCGAAATCCTTTACCGGTTGGTTTATCTCCCTTGGGAATTCACCCGTATCATGGAAAACCAAGAAGCAGCACATTGTCTCTCGCTCATCAGCGACGGCGGAATACCAGTCAATGGCAATGACAGTCTATGAATTGAAATGGTTAAAGGGAATTTTGCGTAGCCTGGGCGTTGAACATAAGTCTCCAGTGAAAATGTACCGTGATAGTCAAGCGCATTATATATTGCACGAAATTCGGTGTTTTATGAACGGACTAAACACATTGAAGTCGACTGTCACTATGTCCGGGACACACTCCAATTCGGTATAATACTTCCCAGTCATGTCAACCAGTGAGAAATTGGCCGATGTGTTTACAAAGGCTTTGGGCAAATCACAACATCAATACTTTTCTTGGCAAGTGTGGCATTCGTGACCTCATGCTCCAACTTGATGGGGGGTATTGAGACCGGGTGTGATCAGCCAGTTTTTCTAGTCACGTTGGTGAATCCCTACGTCGGTGAGAACTCTATTCTAGTCTAATTGTAATAGGTTTGGTCTATTTATGGTGAACTTGTAATTATGGTAATATAGGATTTAAAATTCTATTGGAATAGGGTTATCTTATTTGACTAGGGCAAGGAGGACCTTACTTGTATATAAGGAGGTCATTATGATGAATACAAAGCAGAAAAAATTCTCCCATTATTGTTGTCTTTCTAAATTTTCGTCCCTGTCTCGATTTTAACCCAATTTTTGTGTTGCTGATTTCAAAAACCTATATTAAATGTAAAATATAATCTTTATATAATTGGTTAAGCTTTGGGTAAAAAATAGTCGTGGCAGCTGTTATCTTATAGTAAATGTAGCATATGAAAAATTTAATTATACAAGAGTAAGATCATAGATTAAAGAAAGTTGAAAGTTAAGTTTACAAACTTCAACAACCTCAAATTAGTAAAATAGTACGTAGATGTTTCACTTCTACGTCACTATGAGCAATTGATTTCATTATCTTCTTTTTTTGACATAATAAAACTACTTCCCCGTCCTTCTTAATTGTCGTGATTACTAGAAATAATTGGTCCAAAATACTTTTCATTTTAGAAAATCAAGATAGAATTAATTATTATTTTTTCCATCCTCTCCGATCCCTTACTCTAATAAAATAAATTTCCCAATTTTTACCCTCACTCTAATAAGTTTAGTTAAATTATTCCTAAAAAACGTGCAAAAGACAAACATGACAATTAAAAGAGATCGAAGGGATAATGTTTATGTAAAGTATTCTCCAAATATAAAAACAGTTGGAGATCAGAGCTTTGAGAATTTGGAAAGAAGCATTTGGTATTAATTCCCAAGTTTGATTTGAGTGAGAATGTGTGTAATGTGGAGAGGGGGGAAGCTAATGCACTATTATGCACTCAAATCATCAAATTCTTGGGAACAAAGTGTTCATTACTGCAATCAAATCGAGTCAAAAGGATATAACTAGCAATGGACAAAGTTCAAAAAGGCCTTAGTGCAAAAAACATGTATCTATGTACAGGTTTTGGTCAGATGCATGGCACATTAATTCAAAGTGTTGGTTTGGGGCAATTCTCAAGCATGTCTCCTAGCCATTGTCAATAAGGTGAAAACCAATGTGTTGTTGGCCATGCAATGTTCCAAAGAGCATGTGGACATGAAGCCCTTGTAGCAGACCCTATTGATAAATGCCCATAAAATCAATCAACTCTAATTAGGTAAGTCTATGGATCTTGACAAAAACTTCATGTGGATTTGTCCCAAGTGGTCAGCATGTTAGGTAGTTTTGAGATATAAATCTTGACCTTTGTTCTCTCTATTCACAGCCATGCACATGCTCTTGTGTCTTTTCTTGCCGCCTTCTAATTAGACCTTTACACCATCTTATGTTGTATCATATTGACATATTCATCAGTTTTGACATTGATTCTAAGTGTGCTAGGTTTCCTGGCTATCCACTCAAACTATGTATCTAAAATTAAAAATATTAGAAATATGTATTTATATTAAATCAATATCATTATCGCAATGGGATAATAAATGATACTTTTCACCTTTTATATATATATATATATATATATATATATATATTTACACTATATAGAAGAGCGGGTTGGGCTCCCCTTTCGTCGTCCGTTTGTGGGCCCAACCGGACTCATATATATTAAATAAATGGTGGGCCCATATATTATTTATTATTAAAAAAAACAACAACTCATATTAAAAAAAAATTGTGACCATATATATTGAACAACAACTCATATTAAAAAAAAATTGTGGGCCTCATATTAAACACCAACCAATAATAAAAAAAAGAGAAGAAAAAAAGTAGAATCCACCACATTCAAACTCATGGGGAAAAAAAGTAGATCTCATATTAACAAAATCAAGCAATATTAAAAAAAAAAGTGAATCGCATATTAAAAAAACAAACAATGTTAAAAAAAGTGCTTAGAAAATCAAACAATTAAATCAATAATGATGAATTTATTGCCATATGCGTATCAACCTATTAGATAGAGCAAATGAAATTATTGTACAACAACATACAAAAAAAAAAACTCATATTAAAAAAAAAAAAAAAAAAAGGAGAACCCGACACATGCAAACTCATGGGAAAAAAGTAGAACCCACCACATTCAAACTCATGAGGGAAAAAAAAGTGGATCTCATATTAACAAAATCAAGCAATATTAAAAAAAAAAAAGTGAATCCCATATTAAAAAAAAAGTTTTTAGAAAATCAAACAATTAAATCAATAATGATGAATTTATTGTCATATGCGTATCAACTTATTAGCGGGAGCAGATGAAATTATTGTACAATAACATACAAAAAACAAATAACTCATATTTTAAAATAAAAAAAAAAAAAAAAGTAGAACCCGGCACATGCAAACTCATGTGCAAAAAAAGTGGATCCCATATTAACAAAATCAAGCAATATTAAAAAAAAAAGTGAATCCCATATTAAAAAAACAAATAATGTTAAAAAAAAAAAGTGCTTAGAAAATCAAATAATTAAATCAACAATGATGGATTCATTACCACATGCGTATCAACTCATTAGAGGGAGCAAATGAAATTATTGTACAGCAACATACTTAAAGTATAAAAGTGCTTAGAAAATCAAACAATTAAATCAATAATGATGGATTTATTGCCACATGCGTATCAACCCATTAGTGAGAGCAAATGAAATTATTGTACAACAACATACTTAAAATACTTATATATTAAAATAAGATAAAATTTAATTACTTTTTCATTTTTTCCTTACTCTAATAAATGTGAAAAGAGATTAATGTCATAAAAGGAAAAATAATATTAAATGGAGATCAAATAATTAATAAGGTAAATTAGTGAAATTCTAATTCTAATTGACGTTTCCTTAAAAAATTATGTAAAAAATAACGTGACAAGTAAAATATTCCCATGCTTCGTCATCCGTTAAGCATTTAAAAAAAAAGTGTGGTCCCCATATTAAACATCAACCAATATTTTAAAAAAAAAAAAACAACAACCAATTAAGCATTAAAAAAAAGTGTAGTCCTCATATTAAAGACCAACCAATATTAAAAAATAAAAGGAAAAAAACGCCAACCAATATTTTTTAAAAAAAAAGGAAGTAAATTAAGTGGAACCCACCATCTCCAAACTCACGGGGGGGAGGTGGACTCCATATTTACAAAATCAAGCAATATAAAAAAAAGTGAACCCCTTATTAAAAAAAATATAATGTTAAAAAAAAAAGTGCAGGCTTTGTATTTGGAGCAAACACTAATATAATAAAATTTTAGATATGGAGCACAAACTATAATATTATATTAATCGTGTTTTGAACATAGTATATGTATATATATTATATGCATAAAAATAGTACAAACTAATAATGTTAAAAAAAAAGTGCACCCCTTAAAGGGTGGACCCCGTACTAAACGACATCAACCAATATAAAAAAAAAAAAGTAAACTCCATATTAATAAAATCAAGCAATATTAAAAAAAAAAAATGAACCCCATATTAAAAAAAAAAATAATGTCAAAAAAAAGTGCAGACTTTGTATTCGTAGTAAACACTAATATAATAAATTTTTAGATACGGAGTACAAGCTACAATGTTATATTAATCCTGTTTTGAACATAGTGTGTGTGTATATATATATATACACACATATATATGCAAAAGAATAGTGCAAATTAATGTCAAAAAAAAAGTGCACTCCATATTAAAAAATCAAACAATATTCATGTAATTTCCAAAGTATCGCATTAAGTCAAATGAGCTAAACCGAGAATATTTACATTCTTTTAAATAGAAAATCAATTTCTACTTTGTTTCGTTTTAAACATGTAAAATTAATTTAATAATTTGAATTAGAATTATCCAAATCAAAATTTGATAAAAAATAATAAGTATTTTACACTTTTAAATTAATCAAATTAAAATTGAAAGTATCAACTAATGCTTAAATATTGATATTGTTTTATCTCAAAAAGAGAAAAATGATTTCCTTTTAAACAACTCTTCTCTTTTAAAAAATATTAATAAATTTGCCGATTTTGTATTCATCGCAAACATTAATATAATAAAATTTTAGATACGGAGCACAAACTATAATGTTATATTAATCGTGTTTTGAACATAATATATATATATATATATATATATATATAATCACTATTCAAAGATAACTACATACACATAGATACACTATAATCCGAAGTGTTGGGCCCGTGGGCAGCACGGGCATAGGTCATCTAGTATATATATATATATATTTCCCGTCAATCATAATCATAATAACAAATGTTAAGTAATGTTATTCGAAATTACATATTATTTATTATTTCCACGAATGATTCACATAAAAAAGAACACGAAATCATACCAATTTCAAATATTTCAGCATTAATTATTGATCAAAAAAGATTTTCGGAAGAAGAAACATAATTGAAACAAAATCAGTTGTCAAAACAAGAAAATTCGTAATTTTTTAAGCTAGCCGTGAGTCCCCATCCACAGTTGCGAACAAATAGTCTTAGAGTTAGTATATAACAACATAAAGAAAACAACAATATAAACATCTTAAAAACTTGAGGTTTAGGAAAAGTTTACAGTTTAGATTCAAGACTTTTAGGCAGGTGCACTTATTCTCTATTGCTGCGTAATGAATCAATAATTCATTCACTGCTAAATTTGTCATATTAACTTATAGGTTCAGACATTTAAAGAGGACAAATATTAGATTAAAAAAAATTAATTAGAAAAGAAGATCTAGTATCATTGCATATCAATAGTAGATAAATATTTGAAGAAACATAATTGGAAAGTCTTATAAGCTAGTCAAAACTTTTGAATAAACCCAACCCATCTCTAGTGATTCAATTTCAAAGGAGTCTGTATATTTACTAATGGACATCTCGAATACACTTGGCCAGACCATACACATGCTGCGATGCAGTTGTAAAGACCAATACAACTTCTACAAACTTAACCTAAATAGGATTGAACTATTTAAACTTTGTGTGTGTATTGGTAACTGGCTACGTTATGCCCTCATTTAATGACAGTTCTGTCCTTTTCTAATAGAAGTTAAAGTTAATAGTTTAAGGGTATAAAAGTCATTTAATATTTGAAGGATATTTTGATCAACCAACATTTATATTCATGCTTTCAAAATAACTAATTTCTATATACGTGCTTGCACGTATATCCCCTGTCAAATCTTATAAAATTTATATAAAATGATAAATTTTCTACTTGCATGTAGACCTAGTATTTAAATTTAAAATAATTGAACACAGGTTAAATATCCTTTATTATATAACTATTTGGTATTCGTCCCAACTAATCTGTATTCTTGCCACGTAAGGCCCCTTAAAAGGAGAAGCGCTCCTATCGAAATATTGTTCATTCGCAAAAACGAATCCTATGTAGCGTGCAACCCATCATATAAATACTTAACTTAAATTAATTAGATATTTTTTATTTTCACATCATATTCTAAACAATGTTGAAATTATGAGATCTTATGCGACAAAACATTTTTTCTTTTCTTTGGTGATACTTAAGTTTGGAAGCAATTTGAAAAAAATGAGGTCTTTTGATTCAAATCGATGGTTGGCTTATGCTAACTTTCACCTCTTGGGTTTTTATATTTTTTTATAACTCCTCTTCGAGTTAATGTATTTGTCACACATTCAACATCATACTTTTCTAGTTTATTTATAGGCACATATTTTTTCTTCAAATTTTATTTTATTTTCATTCTAAAGTGCATGTAATTAGCTAGGAAAATGCGGTAAACTAATATCTAGCCGCAATATAAATAACTTTCATTAACTAATATCGTTTTTCTTTTGGGTTTCCCACTTGGTGTCCGGTACCCGTATCGGAGTCCAACTATATCCGAATTCGGGCCGCGTAGGGCCCCATTTTGGGGGGAAGCGTTCCCTACCAAGAATTTTTCCATACGCAGGACTCGAACCCGAGACCTCTAGTTGAGGGAGGAGCAGCTTCATCCGCTGCACCACATCCTTTGATGGTAAACTAATATCGTTGATGCACTTAATTGGAAGAAATTTTTTATAACTTTTTAAATCAAAGAATGGGCAACTTGTGCTGCTGATTGCTATTAATAGTACTTTCTCCGTCCTATTTTAACTGTTATATTAACTCAAAAAGATTATTTATCCACAACAACTTTGGCACTAATAATTTTTTTAAAGCAGTCGAGTATAGTCAGACAGAAAACTCATGTAGTCTTCAATTTGAAACCCATGGTATATAGGAGGCAATGGGTGGTTCAATGTGTTCGTATCTATCCAGAAGAGAAATTACTCTTGAACTTCAAAAATAGGTAGGATATAATACGTCATTAGAGGCCTATACGAATTCATGTTAATTAGGCCTAATTTTACAATTTTATGCTATATGAGATTATCTTTTTAAGAAATAATAACTTCACCAAAACAAACTCTTACTCATCTATAACTCTACTTTCTTCCACAATTAAATCCTTATTCCATTACAACTCTTCATCTTAACGTAGAATATTTCCACGTATGCCCTTTTCTTATGACTTCTAGTGAAAATTAATACAAAATAATTAAGGACATAAAAGTCAATCAATATTTAGAGGATATTTTCGTCGTTCAACATTTAGCGAAAATTATTCGTATTTTTAATATATGTAGAAGATATATATATATATATATATATATATATATATATATATATATATATATATATTTTAAATTATTTTTATTACATTGGGGTAGGAGAAGGAGATTATAATGTGAGGATTCGAACCCTCACCAACAAGGTGAAAGTTCAAGTAGCCAACCAACTGAGCTACTAAGTCCATATATATATATATATATATATATATATATATATATATACCCACTTTTTGTTTCACCAAAATACCCTTAATACTATTTTATGTCCACATGAATGAGAAGGGCAGTTTGGTCCTTCTTTATGGGTTTCCAACTGTCCATGAATTAGGAGGATTGTGTATTGGCTGCCTAAAGAGAACATAAATTTGTTGAGTTACTTTAAATAGAACCCACTTTTAAGTTTAGGTTAAACATAATATAAATCAACTAACATCTTGTTAATTTAGCTTTTGATTGTTGTGTTTAAATTTTCAGACTATAACAAATGACATAGGTTAAATTTGTTTAGCTTTTGATTGCTGGGTTTTCATATTTCCCAATTGTGACAATGAAATTGGTCAGATTTGATTTAGCTTTTAATTGTTGGGTTCACATTTTTCTGTATACCAATGAAATTGGCTAAATTTGGTTTAGTTTTTAATTGCTGGGTTATGGGTTTATATTTCAAATTATAACAATGAAATTGATGAGATTTGGTTAAGCTTTTGATTTTTGAATTTATAGGCATAAAGAAATTGAAACTTCATTATGAGACAAAAGTTACCAGAGAGATAGACATAGATGGAGGTGAAGAAAAAAAGTGCAGGGATCTTTAAGCAGAGTGTTCTATCTGGAATGAGAAGAAAGGAGGGAATTTTGGTGGAAGACAAAAATGTCTCTCTATTTAATGTGTTGGCACTAAATAGCAAGGACATTTTAATGAATTAAAATATGAGTACAAAGGTACTATGTTAGCAAAATTCTATATATATAATTCATTGTTGATCAGAGGTCTCAAGTTTAAGTTTGAACATGGAAAATTTTTGGTATAGAGGGCTTCTCCTTTTAATGGGTATTCATGGGGTGAATTCACATTTTTTTTTACGCAGATTGTTCTTCTTTTGGGGTGGTCTTTAATTTTCGTACCTCAAATTGGTGGTCTTTAATATTTGTTCTTTGCTTAACCCCAAAAAGTCTTGGGTTCGAGCCGGGCTCAATAAAATAAAAAAAAAAACGGAAGGCATAGTCCAACTTATGCCTTAAGGCAGAGTTTGAAACTCAACTTATGCTCTGTGAATCCCAATTTATGCTTTTGCGACATTTTTTTTAAAAAAAATTTGACTGAGCAGGGGTTCGAACCCGTAACCAAAGGGCTTTTGGCGAAGGGCAAATTTTTTAAAAAACTACTGATTTGAGGGGCAAAAATTAAAGACCACCCCAGCGAAGGGTAATCCTGCAAATTGTCCAGATTAGCTGAGGCCTCAAAACAAGTATGGGACACGGGTAGACCAACAACAAATTATTTCCTTAGGGTTTATTATTGTTTCAAACTAAAGGGAGCTCTATAATAGCCGATAACAAAATTGTCAAACTGTTATTAAACGGGAAAAAGAGAAGGAAATCAATCGTTTTTTTTTTTTTCCCTTTTCTTTCTATTATGTCGTTGTCTGTTAGGATAATGTCAAAATCGTGTACTCATTGGTACGTAACATGTCGAAATTGCAATATAATCCATTAAAAAGAAATAATGTAGCACAGTATTAATTCTCAGTTAAATTCAAAGTTGCAACTCCCATATTTGTCTCTCTTATTTCTTTATTCCTTTTTATATGTAATGCCAGCAAGAAAATACTTCATTTCTTCAGATTAAAGTCGGTGCATGCGGAAAAAAAGAAAAAAAAAAAACTTATCCGTAGAAAATAGGTGTACATGGGTTCATCATGATTTCAGTTTGGTTTGTTTCATACTGAGATGACTATGAAACAGCTTGGTGGCTGTGTGTCATTTTGATTGATGAAGGTATGAATAAATATGTAGATTAACTCATATCATGGCTATTGTCAGATACCCCATACTAGACTATACTTTTGTTTGATATTCATGAACTATTTTCTACCATATATTTTACCCCCCCCCCCCCCCCCCACATCCTTCATAAAATGTGATTCTCCAACCCCGGGAGAACGTAGAGTTGCGGTGATGGGTTCACCCGGTATTTTCTAATTCGGAGCATAAATTTATATATAAAATAAGTTTAAAATTTTAATGCTAAAAATGAACTCATAGAGTTTAGAACAAATTTTTGTTAGAAATACTTGGAAGAAGTTTAAACTAATTAGGGTATCATGAGCATTGCTTCGGCGTGACAAGTGATTTTTTATTATTTAGAAAAGGGAATCTTAGAACACCCGAATCAAATATTTTCCATGAAAAGGAAAAGGTAAATGTTCACATGTTCAAAACACAACATTAATTTAAACTTTCCATAATTAACTACGTTAACGAGTCGAGTAAAGTTTACTTATTTATTTTAGTTATTAAAAATATCTTTTTTCTTTTCGGGTAAATCTGCTCAGCCAACTGTTGAGAAAGTAACCAATCAACAAGGATCTCAAACATGACATACAAAAATAGAAAATGTTTGAAGGAAGAATATAATTTCAGCAATCTCCCTCTATGTTTACCTTTATAACATTAATCTCCCCCTTTTTGAGCTATTATATATTATTAATCCCTTGTAAGAAAAATTAAAATAAGTAAAGATTAATGAAAGAGAGAAAAATTAAAACCGGAGGGTTGGGAAAAAACAAAATAGGAACTTTCTCTTCTTTTTTCTATAAAGTAGATTAATGGTCCACAGGGGAACAATAAATTCTTTGCTTCCATTTCTTAGAACAAGAAAGTTCAATTAAGCCAAACAAAAAGATCCAACTTTACTCTATTCCTTCAACCAAACACATAATTACTCATCCAGCAGGTATGTCATATTCTATCATCTCTAGAAGGGTGACCAAATCACTCATATTTCTTTCTTTCTATTTTCTATCTTGTGTGATTGAACCCACTTGATGTTGTTTGTTGGCTACTTTAATAAATTATGGGTCATCACTTTCTTACTTTTGGACCAAAATGTACTGAGGTCGTTGTCTTTTTATTGATAAAAAATATTTGGACCAATGTCTTAGTTATTTTCTAACCCCCACCCTCGCAATCCCACTGGAAAGATAGTTTTGTCTTTACTTTTCAAGTCCTAATCACATATTAGTAACAGTGTTACATTCCTTAAAAGGGAAGATCATGTGATTAATGTCTTAATAGGTCCCTTCAAAGACTCATCCTTCAAAAATAACAGTGTTGTGTCCTCAAATGGACCACCATATGTTAATTCAATTTGTCCTATAAGAAATAAAATAATTACTCAATTAATGAGTACTATCATCTAAGTTTTCCACTGTCCCACAAGAAATTAACACTTATCGTATGTCTCTCGCAATAAAATGCATTTTACTCCCTACTATTTTTTTTTTCCAATGATCGATCTTGTTCTTAGTAAATTGTAGATCGCTTCAAATCTTTGTGTTCAGAATATTCAACTCTACACCTCCTTGTCTTAGTTTTAATTCTTAACTGTTGGTACATTTGTCAAAGAAGAAGGACAATTATTGAACCAAAGGAGTTAATTAACAAGAAAGTTTTTCTTTTAATTTTATGGAGGGCAAATCATATTTTTCATTTTTATATGCCTACATAAATAACCGAGATAAAGTATAGTTCCTTTTTATGATATTGGTGTGCACATGCATGCACAACATCTAGCTGCACAAATTCCACTAGGAATATCCAAATAATCATACTCTACTATACCTAAGTTCCAACATGGATGATATCATGATAGACCCCTATTAAGTTATTTGCGTGACCTTCTACTCTATATTTAGGTAGAGCAAAAGCTTATATTATAGCCCACAAAGTCATTAATTTTTAATGCGAGTTCCAAAGGGTTCATCTAGTTCTGCGCCATTGTTAACTTAAAAGATTATTAGAAGTACGATTAGTTTAGAGATTCCATGGATAAAGTATAAGAGTAACATCATTTAGTTAGTAGTATTAATTAAATTAATAAATATAATGGCCGTAAATATTGACAACAAGTACCGAACACAACACACATGGTGTTTGGAATCGATATAAGCTATTTTCAAAGTTTTTACATATTTTTATATTTAGGGATAATTACACTCTCAGTCCTTAAGTTATTTATGAATTCTGGTTGTGATCTTTCAAAATTTGAATAAACACATTTAAGTTTGAATCAATAAGAACGTGTGTTTTTGGTCCATTTATATAAAAAATATGTGATATTTAGATTATTTCTTAGAACTATATTACCCTCAAGTATGGACTATCGATACAAATTTAACGTAATACATCGATAATTGGATGAGTTTAACTCTTAATAATTCGTTAAATTTGTGGAGATTTATGGTTAGATGGATCAAAAGTGCCTATATGAATTAACTGATTGTTAAATGTGCTTAACCAAAAATTAAATCACAAAGACCAAAATCAAAATTTGTCGATATTTGTGAGGACTATAGTGTTAATTTCCCTTATATTTAATTATTCTTGATTATAAAAGTATCTCAATAAAATATCGTTAACGTCTCAATTAACACACCACTAATTGTAGCAGTAAGGTCAGATTTTAAAGAAAAAACAAATGATCGCTTCCTTTTCTTTTATTAAAAGTCGAATAATTTGAAACACATACTCCAATAAGTTATTAAAGCGACTAATATAATATTTGAGAATGGAAGAAGTAATATTCATGTTAGAAGCTAGCAAGAATCATGCAAAAGAAAAGAACCAAATTCGTGTTTGTGATTTCGATGTTAATAACCAACAAATTAGTATGTTGGTTCGAGGTGCAATGCACTTGTATATTAGTTTTTTTTGGCACGGTTAAGCATAGCTAATGAGATATTAGCACATTGAGTAATGTTAATTTTAAATAACTCTACTACACTAGAGTAGAGGTGTCAATAGAATGGTTCGGTCGGTTATTTTAAAAAAATTATACCATCTCAATTTTTTGGTTATTTTATTTTATATAACTAAAATTAGACTTTTCGAGACCGTCTCATCATCTCTGTTTATCTTTGGTATCGGTACGATTCGGTTAATTTTGCGGTTATTGTAGTTTTAAAGTGTCACCTAAAAATACACCACCATTAAAATGTAACGACACAGACCGACACAAACCTATTTGTAATACACTATCAAATAAAGCTTCTATTTGTTTCTTATGAAATATTTAATGTAAAAGCTATTAAAAAAACTACACAATGTAATTAAACTGAAATGTGTTATATCAAGTAGCAAGACAACAACGATGGTATCATCGCAACGTGAATCCTCACTGATTGACCAGGGAGAAGAATAACTTGCCAAAGACAACAATGTTGAATTGAACCAAAACAAACATTAGCTTGTAGGCCACAGAAACCACAACTTGAATTTGATACATATACATCAAGCAACATAGTAGAGGAGACCAAGATAGAGATTAACTTCTGTTAGTGCTAACTATAACCAAAAATGCCTACTTAAATCATTTAAATCTATGACCGTATGACTATGTATATGAGGTATCCTTTTGAAACTAAATCCAATCAACTAAAGACCCAAAATTTAGTGGCCAATTTTTTTTTTATATTTGAAACAGAACTTATAAAATATATTTTATATATTCAATTTAACATATTTGTAATATATAAAATATATTTCATACATGTAAGGCTATTTGGTTCGGTTCGGTCGGGAATTTTTTGATTTTTTGTATAAATTAAAAAGACCACCCTAATTATTCGGAACGGTTATAAGCTTAAATAAAAATCCACGGTTTTATTGAAAAAACACTATAAATCGATTCGGTATGGTTAGGTTCGGTCGGTTTTTCATATTATTTTGACACCCCTACACTAGAGGGAATTGGGAGTCTTATAGAGCCGCTGTTGAGCATGCTAGCTAATGTATTTCGGGAAAAGGTGCAAATATACCCCCTCAACTTTGCGAGTCAGAGCAGATATATTCCTCATTAAAAAAAGTGGTGTATATATACCGCTGCCGTTACAAAATGGTATAAATATACCCTTTTTGCTGACGGAAGTTTTTGTAAAAATCATTTAGCTTATTTTTTAATTAAAAAAAATGTCACGTGGATTTTAGAAAAACTCTACCCATTTTTTTGAGCAGAATTTTTTTTTTTAAAGTCACAGAGATGTTTTTTTAAACGAACCAGAGCCGATACACCAGAAAAAAATTATCATGTGACTTCAGAAAAATATGTCTACTCAAAAAAGGGGTAGATTTTTTTTTTAAAGTCACGTGACATTTTTAATAAAAAAATAAGCTAAATGATTTTTTAAAAAAAAAAAAATCCGTCAGCGAAAAAGGTATATTTACACCACTTTGTAACGGTAGGGGTATATATACACTACTTTTTTAATAAGGGATACATTTGCTCTAAATCGCAAAGTTGAGGAATATATTTATACTTTTGCCCATGTATTTTTAATGAGAGAACAATAACATATTATTAAGGGGGCTAGAGCAGCAAAAATTCGTTATGGTATAAAGTTTGAATTATAAGATCTTGAACTTAAGATCGAATCAACTTAGGAGTATCACTATAAAGTAGGAAGCAAAGAGATCAAATTATGAAAAGAAACTATTGAGAAACAGAGAATTAATCAAGTTGAATAAAGGGTCCCACCCAGAGTGGCAATTAAAATCTGCTACATACTTGAAATCTTCTACTTTTTTTCGTTTTTATTTTATTTTATTTTATTTTAATGAAACTGATTTTGTAAGCATTTGATACATAAAATATGGTAGAAGGATTTGGTTGTTAACTCTGTTCTTCCAGCTGACAAGTATCCGACAATCCAGCAACAAATTCTAGTGCCATTCCGTATGTTTGTTTCAATAGAGATCGAATAAAGGAGAGAGTTGCAATAGATTGACAGTCGATATAAAATATTACTATCATTTTAAAATGGATCCTCATAATCAAGATTTCATTGAATTTTATTCACGCGTTGGATCAATTTTGCAATAGACAATGTCATGAAATTTTGTGTTTTTATTGCCTGAAAGATCAAACATGATGCTAGAAAGTGAGTCATTTCAGCTTTGCTCTTCTTATCTATCAGATATCAAACATAATCAACATCAACATATCCTATTAATTAATTCAAAGGAACCTCCAATTGGATATCAAAGAATCAGGTCATGTGTACCTTTGAGATACCTTAATAGCCTCTTCACAATTTTCATGTGAGGCTCTTTCGGGAAAGATTGAAATCTAGCACAAAAGCCTGCTTGCATCAAGTCTAACAAGGAGCCAATCATTGTTGACTTGTTGTAATTGTTGGTTTTTAAGGCAGTTTTTATTATTTCAACACTTTCATTAGGAGCCCGTTTGGATTGGCTTATATGATGGTCAAACCAGCTTATAAGTCATTTTAAACTTATTTAGGTACAACAACATACCCAGTGAAATCCCACAATGTGGGGTCTGGGGAGGGTAAAGTGTACGCAAACCTTCCCCCTATCTCGGAAGATAGGGAGGCTGTTTCCGAAAGACCCTCGGCTCAAGAGAAAACACAACGAGAAAGGTTAGATAGGCACAAGCAGTTCAAAGCAAAATGCAAATGAAACTAAAGAAAGCGAATAAGTCAAAATAGAGCATTCTGAAAAAAGGGAGCAGTAGGTACCACAGATAAATAAGATAATCGAAGTACAAAAAATAACATATAGTAGCAATAAACAAAGGACAACAGGCTATAGCTCGAAACAACGACTACCTACTAGCCTTCTACCCTAATCTGAGTCCTCCAAAACCTCCTATCTAAGGTCATGTCCTCAGTAAGCTGAACCTGCGCCATGTCCTGTCTTAGCACCTCTCCCCAATACTTTTTCGGCCTACCCTTACCTCTTCTGAAACCATCCATAGCTAACCTCTCACACCTTCGCACTGGGACATATGTGCCTCTCCTTCTCACATACCCAAACCATCTCAGCCTCGCTTCCCTCATCTTGTCCTCCACTGATGTTACTCCAACCTTATCCCGGCTATCTTCATTCCTAATCCTATCTCGCCTGGTGTGCCCACACATCCATCGCAACATTCTCATTTCTCCTATCTTCATTGCCCGTACTCTTCCAAAACTCCCCAGGGATCTCGTCAGGACTAATAGCTCTTCCCCTGTGCATCCTGCGAACAACACCCTTAACCTCCTCCACCTTTATACTCCTACGATACCCAAAATCGCGACGCCTCTCAGAGTACTCTAAATCTCCCAACACAATGTCTCTATCACCTTCCTCGTTCAAGAGTTTATGGAAGTATGACTGCCATCTCCGTCTAATGAGAGCTTCCTCCACTAATATTTTGCCATCCTTGTCCTTGACGCACTTTACTCGATCCAGGTCCCGTGCCTTTCTCTCCCTCACCTTGGCTAGCCTGAACAACTTCTTATCCCCGCTTTTGTCCTCTAATTCTGCAGATAGACGTTCGAAAGCTGTCGTTTTTGCCGTCGAAACTGCCAACTTCGCTTCCTTTATTTTAAACTTATTTAGGTGTTTAGCAAAAATAGAAAATAGCTTAAATCAAGTCAAAAAGTGCTTAAAATAAGCCAAAATAAAGAAGTTGTTCAATCCCAATTTTTTTTTTTTTTGCTTAAAAGCCATTTTGGTTTGACCAATAACTTTATCCTTTTATCCCTTATATTTTCTATTAATTCCAATATTACCCTTACTTCTAAAAATCCTTTAAGCACTTTTATCTAAACACGTAACAGCTTATTTATAAATAACTTTCAGCACTTCAAAAGTACTTTAAACTCTCATGCTTAAAAACCACTTTTTTCCAGCTAATCCAAACGGGCTCTAGGTACATGTATTCTCCTATCAATATAGATATCAAGTATAGCTCATCAATGCATAATTAAGAAGATGAAACAAATATTAAAATTTATTTTCCTTTTACTTTATTATTAACGGTAGAATATTTACTTCTTTTTTTTAGTTTAGGAATATTCTAGAATATTAGTTTCCTTTTAAGTCTTGTATCTACATTAATTATAAAAATAGAGCCCGTTTGGATGTTTTTTGAGTGTTTGACTGGCCAGCTTAAAGCCATTTTGTGCTTAAAATAAGCCCAAAAAATTAATTAGGCCCGTTTGGCTTAGTTTATCTAAAATAGCTTATAAGCTGAAAACAGCTTATAAGCCAAAAAAAAAAAAAGTTGGGCTACCCTAACTTATTTTTTTAGCCGTTTGCAGCTTATAAGTTGCTTTTTTTAAGTCCATCCAAATAGGCAGATAATTAGTTTCCTTTTAATTTAGTATCTACAAAGAAAATAGTTTTTTTTTTTTTTAAATTTTATTCATTCTCTCTTGTTTCTTTGATTCCATAACAACAAACACCTTTTAAAAGATTTAAACCTCCACTATTCCGTGCTCTTCGTTTCTTTGTTTTTTTAAGCTAAAAGTCTATTAGCTTTCATACTTATGCAGAAAAAGATACCCATCCTCTCTGCTATTTTCTTTTTCATCAAAACAGAAGAAAGAAAACATTGTACGTATGAACATCGGAATCTTTCTTTCTCCCCTTTGTAACTTCACTTGCTAGGTTTTCATCAAAACGAATTGCCAACGTGTTAGTCAAATTAAAAATAAGAAAATTGATTTTTTTTTCCTTTCCAAGAAAAGGAGAAAAAAGAAAACTTGAAAGCAATAAAAAAGCTTATGTGAAGAGATATCAACCCCTATTTACAAGCAATAACTAAAATTAGGCCATACTTTACGGTTTTCCAGAAGGAAAAAAACAAATCAACTGAACCTTATTTAGAAATATCCAATCATGGACATATAAATTGCTTTAAGTATTGTCAAAAGTCTAATTTCTTCAACATTCATTAAAGGCATACGTGCTTTCATATTGTTGAAGGAAACCAAATATAGGAACAAAATATTTCCTACGAAACCAAAGAGTTAATTAGGTTCTTTTATTATGTCTTAAAAAAAGGAGGGGAAAAAAAGCAAAATAATGAGAGTGCAGTTTTTGGAGTAATTATAATAAAATTAAAATTTTTGCATGATATGAAAGGTAGACAAATCTTTGATTCATACAAGATACGTATATGTTTTTCTATGTAATTATTATATAGCTATGACCAAATTATCTGTATCTTTAAATTTTTGACGCTATGTATTAAATTATTTAATTTCGTGTAAACATCATCAAGGGTTGATAAATATTTTTGAACTCTATATGCACTTGTTTTTATCAAAAAAAATTATTGTTAATGTCCATTTTTTATTACTGTAGTAAGTATATATCAACTGCTGACATTTGTACCTTCTAAAAAACTTGTTTGGGTCTCTAATCGCAAAATGTCACAGGAAAAGAAGAAAAAGAACTTAATCATGGACTAAAAGTGCATGTATTTATGGAATTTATAAGGTCCGTACTTTACACACGTGCAACTTGTTTAGTTCAGAAACCATTTCTTATTTTTATTTCCCTCTGTGTGTATGCGCGAAGCCCCAAGAGAAGGAAGAGTCATCATGGAAGAATAGAATCACTTAACAGTAAATATAAATAAAAATAAACATAAAGAAACCCCAAAAACAATAAAAAAAGAAGAAGTTGGTTGATGACTTTGAGCCTTCATTGTAGTATCACATCAATGAGTCTAAAGGAAAGTCATTTTCATTCCCCTCTCTCTCTTCTTTAACAACTAGTACTAGTCCTGTTCATTTCATATCAATTTGGCACACACTTGTTTCAAGTACTACTAAAGCCTTTTAACTTCTTTCCACTAGAAATTTACTTAGGATTGTTTGGGTCTTCCCAGAATTCTTAGTCCTAAATACATTTATGTTCTTTAAGGTTTTGTACTGAGGAAACTAAACTAAAGTCCACTTCCGCTGCTTCATCTGTCAGTTGTTTCACATTCTTGTTTTCTTAGTCATTCTTGTGTTTTTTTTTTTTTTTTGCTTTGACCCTTTTACTTACATGTGATTCTTGGGGATAATGGGTGAAGAACACTTGACCATTGTTCCTTTTGATCGAGCTATTGAACAGGTTATTTCAGTTTTGAACCTTTTTCCTTCTGTTCTTGCTTTGATTTCTTCAGTTTTAATTCTTCTGTCAAGTAGTAACTTTTTTTTTTTTTTTGGGGGGCTGGTTCTTGATATTTGCTGTATTCCCTTCTTTTATTCTTTTTGTTGGCCTTAGCAAATGATCATCTGGGCAATTTAGTTTTAGTAATGTTAACTAACAAGGGAAAAAGGTCATATTTTTTATAAGCTCACTTGTGTGATCAAGGTACTCAGAGCTGTTATATTGTTCCATGAGGAAGCAATAATGTGTCTGTGTCATTCTTTTATTTGTATTATCTACTATTTGTTTTATAGTATCTGTTCCTCCTAGAATCTTTTCTGGTCTTTAGTACATCAGGCCTTAAGTTGATTGCCTTAAGACTTCTTTTCACGATTTTATAGCATAATATACCTCACCAAAGGATGTGATCCAGCGGATGGGGCTGCTTAAGCAGAGGGCTTGGGTCCGAATCATGGGTATGGAAAAATCCTTGGTAGGGAGCGTTCTCCTTAAATGGGCCCTACGCAGCGTGAATCCGGATTAAATCAAGTCTCCAATGTGGGTACTAGACACCTGGTGGGAAATTAAAAAAAAAAAAAAAAAAAAAAAGAGAAAGCATAATATAGGTCTAGAGGGCTGATACATACCATAGTATAACAGAACTTGCAGAGAGTTATGGTGAAAACTTTGATGGAAGTATCAAGTATGCATATGTTCTTGTTGGCTTGAGACAAATAGAAAGCTTAATGATCTGATCAAAAGAAAATTCTATGACATTTTGGAAAAGCAGTAGCCATGTCCAAACTCCGGGATTTTGAAGCACAACATGTGCCCTCACTTTACTGTTGGTCAAAAATTTTAATTTTAGTTTCTTGAAAAAAATTTATATCCTCTAATTTGGTCATTCACCTACACCCTTAATCTTCTTCTAGCTTAAGTTAGCTCACCAATATTATCTTCCTTGATGATTGTCTCATATAACTGACCCCAATTTTTTTGGGACTTAGGCATAGTTGTTCTTGTTGTTGTTATTGTCTCATGAGTCTTCTATCAGCATATGATTAAATTGCAGGTTTAACATTTGTTTTTGTTAATCTCTTGGTAATTGTATAGCAAGAAACTATGTTTTTTCTGATGTCACCCCTTCATTTGTTGTCTCTCTAGGGTCACGTTGCTATTGGTACGATTTTTCAAGTAGTAGAAATTTTTATTCTACTAACATCTTTTACCCTTTTTCAGGCAATAGTTTCATTGAAGAAGGGGGCACATCTTTTGAAGTATGGTAGAAGAGGAAAGCCGAAATTCTACCCTCTGAGGTTATCTGCGGTAAATTTTTAACCAAACATATCTCATTGCCTTTTAACCAAGTAAAATTGTCATAACAAATATGGAGTAATATAATGATTGGAATTTTATATTGGCTGACATTACTGAATAAGCTATTATTCTCATTGTCAAAAAAGGAGAAACAATTGATTACTCTAGTTTTCGCTGTAACATATGGCTTTGCATTTACTTGTGCACAGCCCAATTGAGAGTCCTATTCTTGTGATAAGTTTAAGTAAGAGCTGAACCAAATTATACCTTCTGCTGAATCTCCTATTATTTTGATCCTGATTGTGAAGAATTGATGATCTTCCCCAACTAGAGAACTACAAAGACCGTAAACCCTTGCATATTTGAATTCTATATAGACCTCTATTAATTCTTCTTTTTGGCATAAACTATTAATACTCAAATTGTTTTGACATTGAATTAAAAATGAGACTGGCAAAGGTCCTCTTTACTGGAAGTGTTATTATCTGCATGTGAAACTGCCTTTTGGATAGAAATTGTGCACTAAACTATGATTCAAGCTCCTAATTATTAATCAGACATGCAAGATGATATATTCTCTCTCTTGTATCCCAAACTTTCAATCTCTGTCCTTCGCGTGTAGTCGAACAAATTTTACCTCTTTTATTACATATCGTCTTTCTCTTGTCTATGTCTGATCTTCGGATAAAAAAGCAAAGAGTTATTTGGGACATGTGGAGAAACGTGGAACTATTTTGTAGTCAAAAGCCAAAACATATCACTGTGGATGTTTTAGCATAAATAGTGTTGAAATTAATGTTATGGGTTGCATTCTTAGCTTGATATAGGGTTGATGATTGTTGCTTTCCATCAAACAAGTAAGGATTTTATAATTAACAAATGGAGTCAATACCAAGTTCCTCTCTCTTAAACCTCTTCTGATTTGTAGTCTAGGCATCTGCATTTCATGGAGAGGTTGAAAAGCATGAAAATGTAAACCCTTGGTGCTTGATCTTAAATAAAGGTTAATATGTTCTTCCAAAGACTAAGCTGTGTCTCTATGTCCAATTTGAGATGGACCGCCGAGGAAATCAAGTGTGTGTTTGTCCTTCTGAACTCTTATTTTCATCTAAAGCAGGTTAGACCTGTATCACCACACCTCAGGCCGAACCATTTCCATTTGATGTTTCAATTATTGTTGGTATAAGTATATGGTTTTTTCTTTGTTCCAGGATGAAAACTATTTGATTTGGTACTCCGGTGAGAAGGAAAACCAACTGAAGTTAAGTTCAATCACAAATATCATCCGCGGCCAAAGTACTGTAAGCAGTGAGGCTACCTTACATATGAATATACATGACATTGTCTCAAATTTCTTAAATTGTGAAATTTCCTTTTATTTGACATGAATTTTTTGTTTTCTATTAAGGTAATTCTTCAACCTGAAATGGAAAGTCAGTGTATATCACTTATATATGGAAATGGCGAGCGTAGTCTTGATCTGGTAAATTGTCCATTACTGCTAGTTTAATTGAGGGATGTTGTACAACAGTACAAGCATGCGTGATTTGTAGTGCTGTTTATCCTTTTGATAAAATTTGTTGCTTCTTTTCTTTTTATATTTCATTTTCAGATTTGCAAGGACAAAATGCAGGCTGAGACTTGGTTTGTAGGCTTGAGAGCTGTAATATCCAGGACTCACCATCATAGAATGGTGGATCCCCTGAAAAGCAAAAGAGGCGCACACAGTTGCATCAGTAGTCCAGCTGGTTATATGCGGAGGAAACAGAATCTTGGACTTTCATCAAAGACAATCAGACCTTCTCAGGTTCTTGAATCTGTCTTTGTTTTATTAAGTTCTCAATGCTTAACCTGGTGATTAACTGATTAAGTAACCGTTATTTTTTCCTGTGTGCAATTTTCATCAACCTTCAGAATGTCCTACGATTTTGATCTTGTCTGGAAACTAGGATTGATATTGCTTTAGTAGCTTTATCGCTTGGCTTACGTGAATGGATTTCGATTCCATTAGTTCCAGTACACAATCTAGAACATGTTCCTTGAGTGAAATGGTGGACTTTGCGCTGAATTTGTAACAACTAACAAGTCTGTTCGAAAACCTGTGAAGGACAAACAGAAAAATATACATTGCTGGGGATATTAAATGGCTGAAATCATAAGAGAGAGAGAGAATTTTTTATAGACAATGGTCAATCTCGAGAATTGTAGTATGTAATTGATTAAGTAAAATCTTTCATAATCCGTATGAAATCTTTAATCACTACTCATTTGTGCTTCTCCGTAATGTGGTTCGGTGTCATATTCTACATTGTGTTTAAATGTTGCTGTTGTTCCTGTACTTTGATATCAGTTACTTTTCTTTTGCGAGTTCGGCGATCTAAAAAAGAAACTTGCATTTCGATCTTTCATTTCTCTAGAACTGTCTTTCTTATATTTTCTGTCCTTCGGTGACTATGTATTGTAAGAAATGTAATAAATACATTCTTTCCTATCTGGGAGAAAATTATAAAAAAATACATCCTTAATTTTCCATTAATCTAAAAATGTTATATACTTATTTCATCAAGGTTCGCAGCTCAGCGGGGAGTCCCACTCAGTCATTTTCAGAAAGGTGTTTCACTGATGGCTTATCATGTTCTTCTGAAAGCTTCTTCTCAGAATCTAGTCTATCAAGTGTGCACCATGTAATCGATAATGTTACATCATGTTCGTCATATTTTGAACCAGATGACTTAAGCCAGAAGAGAGCATCTTGTGCTGGGACTGAAATCCAAACTGTTCCACTTTTGCCATCCAGTTATGAGTCAAGACCATTTGGAAAAAATGTACTGAGGGATGTTTTTATCTGGGGAGAAGGAGCAGAAGGGGGGTCCTTAGGGGATGGGGAAGTAAAGTTGGATGCTTTGTCACCCAAACTTCTCGAGTCCACTGTGATGCTTGATGTACAAGCAATATCCATTGGTAGGAGTCATGCTTCCTTAGTCACCAAACAGGGCGAAGTTTTTTGCTGGGGTGAAGGAAAGAATGGACGGCTAGGGCATAAACTCGATATGGACACTGCACGACCGAAACTGGTTGACTCCCTTAACGGGGTTCGCGTAAAATCTGTCACTTGTGGGGAATATCAAACATGTGCCCTAACCTTATCTGGTGAATTGTACACATGGGGGGACAACTCTTTTGGTGCTGAGTCAGCAGGCGAAGAAAAGAAGAGAAGCCATTGGCTACCAAACAGAATATGTGGTTCTTTGGATGGTGTAAAAATATCTTATGTTGCTTGTGCAGAATGGCACACAGCGATTGTATCAACATCTGGAAAATTATTTACTTATGGAGATGGAACTTTTGGGGTTCTTGGTCATGGAAATCTCCAAAGTGTTGCTAAGCCCAAAGAAGTTGAGTCGCTTAGAGGTTTGTGGGTCAAATGTGTTGCATGTGGGCCATGGCATACAGCTGCTGTAGTGGAAATCAGTGTTGATCGTCTTAAATTTAACAATCCAGGTGGGAAGCTGTTTACATGGGGTGACGGAGATAAAGGAATGCTTGGTCATCCTGGTGAGGAGAGAACGCTTTTGCCAACCTGTGTGGCAAAACTTGTTGATCATGATTTCGTTCAAGTTTCCTGTGCAAGCACCCTAACCATTGCGCTGTCTAGCACCGGAAAAGTTTATACGATGGGAAGTGCAATGCATGGACAATTAGGCAGTCCAGAAGCCAAAGACAAATCATTAGTGCTTGTGCAAGGCAAACTCAGAGAGGAGTTTATTACAGAGATATCCTCGGGATCGTATCATGTGGCTGTGCTAACATCAAGGGGAACTGTTTACACATGGGGGAAAGGTGCAAATGGACAGTTAGGATTAGGTGATACAAAAGATAGAAATTGGCCAACTTTAGTTGAGGCACTGAGAGACAGGCAGGTGGAACATATTGCTTGCGGGTCAAGTAATACAGCAGCAATATGTTTGCACAAATCTGCATCTAGTACTGATCAATCAGCTTGCAAAGGATGTAGCATGTCTTTTGGAATTACAAAGAAGAAGCAAAACTGTTACAATTGTGGCCTTCTCTTCTGCCGCACATGCTGCAGCAAGAAAATCACCAACGCCTCTCTGGCCCCTGACAAGACTAAAGCTTTTCGGGTATGTGATCCATGTTTTTACCTACTTCAGAGGATTGCTCGGTCAAGCAGGCCATCCAAGATTGAAAATCATAGTCCAAGACCCTTACTGATTACCCAAAAGGCATTTACTCGCGAGAAAGTAGAGCGTGAAGAGGCAAATACTACATCAAGTCGAATGATGTCAACAAAAAAGTATCTAAGTGAGAACAATCAATGCTTTGACAGGAGGGCTGTCAACAGTTTAGGTGGAAGTAGACAGTTCTCTGATCCCGTTACGTCCTTGCTGGATGGTTTTCCAAGATGGGGCCAAGTTCCTTGTCCTGAAATCTTTAGAAGAGACTATGGAGGACATATGAAAACCCAAAATCCTCATGCGAGGAATTCGCTGGCTTCAGCTTCTCCAATTTATTTGCAGCAGATTCCCGTAGAATCAAAAATTGTCCCCACTACGGGTCTAACTAAGGAGGAAGACTCGTTAGAATCAGGCAAGATCCTGCTTGATGAAGTTTGCAAGCTAAGAACTCAGGTAATTTCTAATATCCAGTTTTTTTACATCATGATTCAATTGCTTATAATTACTGTTAAGTGTTGATGCACGTCTCTCTCTCCGTTCATAAATGTTTCTTTGCCAATATGTTTATTTCACATAGTTTGCGAGATTCACGTTTAACAGAGGTTCTTACCCTGCCAATTTTCTCAATTTGCTGGGATATTTTACTTCGTGATTATCTCTTACATTATGCTGTGTGAGAAATCCTGATTTGCAAATGGCTTTTATCAAACATTGTCAGAAAAAAATCAGGTAGTTTTTGCTTAATCATTGATCCCTAAAGTAAGGCCATAAAGACCATACGTGAGCAAAATCTTGGCCAAAAAGTTATATATCCAAATAACCTTGGTGTGTCAGTGTTGGCTAAGTTCGATGCAATAAGCTTTTACTTAACGTGTTAGTTTGTAACACTTGGCTGATAATATTTTGTCTGTGTTTTTCCCCAAAAAAATTTGTTTCTCCACACAATTACAATCTCATAGATACTAGAAAAATAGCTGTTTGTTGGTCAATTAGCTTCCACAGTGTATCATTCTTTATTAGGTATAGATCTTTGAATAGACTAGCTTTTGCCAATTTGTCTACGTTCTTGATTTCCATATACCAGAACACGTCAACAGGAGAGTAAAAAGTGTTCCTTTTTTAATGTTGTTATTCCACTTGAGCACTCGTAAGAAACTCATATAGTGCAATTCTTGTGTTTAGTCAACTGATGCTCCCGCTTGTGTAATAGATGAATACATTGAGTCAATATGTAGCAACGGATATAGGAAGGATGATCTTAGGCTATAGTTTATCAAGAAAATCATTGGTCTCTAAAAGAACCTCATTCTTGATTAATTAGCAAATTGCAGAGCCACACTTTGTAGTCAGCAGTTTGCTAAACTGTATATTCGAGCGGTGCTACAGGTGTTTCAGCTCTATTTTTAGCAAAGAACTATGTTATCTTGTACTAGCATTCATTCCTCGAAGCAAAGTTCTATCTGAGGAAGTATTAATACATTTCGTGTGTGGAGTAGAGTTTTTCTTCTCAAGACCATAACTTCCAAGAAGAAATAGTGCACTAAATTATGGTGCATATGTGCTGCCACAGCATGTTTCTAGTTTTTACATAATTTAAGTCGATGATAAGCTGAAGGGAAATTATGAGAGGGGAAGAAAATTGATGAAAAGGCAAATTCTTTTGTATCTTTTCTCAATATGTATGCTTTTCACATGTACGTTTCTTTTTCCACGGACACTGCATTTATTGTGTCATTAAGTGTGTTAGCATTCTACTATAAGGGGTCGTTTGGTTAAAAAATAAATTACGCTGGTATAAGTTATGCTGGGATTAGTTATTCTGGAGTTATTTTTTATTGACTGTTTGGTATGTTGGACTAAAAGTATTATACATTGGATAATTTCTAAAAAGAAGAGGGTTCTTCCTTATCCCGGGATAACTTATCCTGGGATAACTTATTCCACCTTGTGGCAGGTATAAGTTATCCCAGCACTATTTTTACTCCTGGGATAACTTATCCCATGATTACTAACCAAATAAGGGATAAGGAATTGTTAAATTCTTATCCCAGGAGTATTTATGTTTATCCTTCGTACCAAACGACCCCTAAGAACTTTAGATAAGCAGAAGATTGCTTCTCCTGTCAAGCTAATTAGATGGAAATATGATGTTTCTCTTTTCATATAATGTTTGATTATACTGTAGGTTGAAAGTCTTAAAAGATTATGTGAAACAAGAAAAGAGAAAATTCAAGAGAGTGAACAAAAAGTTGAAGAAGCCTGGGCAGTGGCTAAAGAGGAAGCTTCCAAGAGTAAAGCAGCAAAAGACGTTATAAAAGCTTTGACATCAAGGGTAACTATTCTGTGAGTTAATTCGTTTGGCTGTCTCCTTCTCTTAAACAATCTATTCCATAATATGCATCAGTCTATTATCCAGTGACACAAAATTTTAAAAAGAAGAAGTGATTCTGACAGCAATTCATCGGTGGGATGCCTCATCTTTTTTCTGAAACTTGTTAATGCTAATTGCAGCTTCAGGCAATGTCAGAAAGCTTTTTTGCTGGAACAGAAACTAATGTTCAGGCTTTTGCAAATGTACTGCACTCTACATCAACATATTCAGATAGCCAAAACCACCAAATTGTTGTGCCTACGTGTGCGCCTATTGCAAACGCAGAAGAGAGAAACATGTATAGCCTATGTGGTTCTCCGATTGTATTCTCCAGTACTTTAAGATCCTTCTATAACAAAGAAAACAATGTGCAGTCCAGATCAGCAGAAGAATCTGCTGATCATGGGGAAACTGGGCTCAGAACATCAAAAGTTGAGTGGGTGGAAGTCTATCAGCAAGGTGTCTTCATTACATTGACAGTGCTGCCAAGTGGAAAGAAGGGACTCAAGCGAGTCAGGTTCAGGTATATTTCCTTTCTTAAGTTTTATGATGAAAATTTTCCACCTTTACTGCATTTCTGGTTTGAACAAAGATATTGGCTAACAAATTGGAAGGAAGGGTTCCCTCATGATTTTAAATGTTAGACATGAAAGTTAAGCTAATCATAATGCTGTAAGAATATTACCAGTTATGATCTCCTTTTCCTTCTCATTGTAAATAATACCATAATAATTGAAATTGAGCTCAAAACTCCGAGCATTCGTTTCTCTGGTTTAATTGTGTTTTGCTAGTTGAGGGAACTAACACTTGTGCAAGGGCAAATACAGTATTTTAGCAGCGAGTGCGGATACACCTACTGTCCTAAGCTTGAACTCTATACACACACACACACACACACACAGTGTTACTCTGCATCCACGTTAACTCTTTTCTGCCATTGATCACAAAAGCGCATTCAATCCAATAAAGATGTTTTTGCATTATCCCGACTTTCTTTTCACCCATGCTAGCTCTTACTAAGTCTTCTGGTTAAAACCTCTATCACTTTAAAGTCACCTCTTGACCAAAGGAGATCTATTGACTTAATTCTTGATCCACCTTCCTTGTGTCATAATTATGTCAATGATCAGCATCCTTTGTTAATATGTTAAACTGCTTACCAAATGCATTTTGGTTGAATTTTGCAGTAGGAAAAAGTTCACTGAGAAGGAAGCGAAGAAGTGGTGGGAAGAAAACCAGCTTTCTGTCTACAAGAAGTATGATGTTGAAGGATATGAAAATCTGATCCAAGGTTCGCTGAAGAAGTAGCAGTTTCCTTTTTCTTCCCAATGTAAATTGAACATGATTACAATAGTGGTTCAATGTTAGAGAAGGTGTTTAATCACTTAATGTGCTTAACATGTGAGGGGAAAGTGCAATTTTGTATTGCCAATGGAATATGGAAGGACTATCATAGATAATTACTACATTCATTCCATATAAGGTTGCTATTTATTATGAGATAATTACACCCTATGTCAATTAGGATGGCAATGCTACCAAAATTGACTCATTTTGCTAAATCTTTCAAAAAATGACCCACGACCTCACTGCTCCCAGCGTCACCTCTCTCTCTCTCTCTCTCTCTCTCTCTCTCGATCCTCTCTGTCCGAGCTTGCCGCCGACGCTCGCTGGAGCTCTGGCGACGCTCCAAACCAGCAGCCCCCTCTCTGTTTTTCGTTGTTTGCCACCGCCAGAGTTGATCACGGGACGAAAGCCGCCACCACAAACTACACCTCCAATCAACAACCACACCGCCGCCCTCCGTTCTCACCTCCTTTGCGCTGAAACAACACCACCCCCTTTTGTCCTTTTCGCTGCTCCGGCGAGGAGCTTCTAGCCCCCGTGAATCGGAGCAGCAGCACAAAACCCACGATGAACCACAACCCCCAACACCATAACAACACCACAACGCCACCAGCGACGGTGAAATCACAACCATCAGTGACGCCACACGACCACAACGCCGCTGCTCAGTCCCTCCCCCTTCCTCACCAACGTTTGCTATGTTCTTGTCTTTACCAATTTTTCTTCGACGAACAACAAACTCCGACGACCATCGTTATAGTATTCTTGTTGTATAATAGTGTATAATATTGTATATGGGTGTATATGAGTGTATCTATAATATTGTATGAAATTGTACATGGGTATATGGGTGTATATGGGTTATAATATTGTATATGAGTGTATATGGATATATGAGTTATAATATTATATATGTGTATATATGGGTTAAAGCTTTGCAATGTAAGTGAGCAAATTGTATATTTATGAAATTTTCCCATTTATTATTTGAGAAGTCAAACGGTTCTTTTTATTAAATGATGATTTTTATGCAAACATTTTCTAAAATGTTTTAATTTAAATGCTTGTGACTTAGACTATTTTGTATAATTTCTAAATATGTAAATTTTATTCCAACAATTAAGAAATTGATGGTCAATATAAGAAAATTAAAAGTTTTGATGCTTGTGTTCCGAACTTGATCATTTTATTTTTGGGATTCATGGAGTGATAAGTGTTCCAATAAGTGTTCTAATATTTTTTTTTAGGTCATATTTTCATATGCTAATAAGAAATAATTGATAAATTGACAGATGTTATCATAATGTTATAATGACTTAGGCTATTTTTACTCGTAGGCTTGTAGTTCTGGGTGAAATGCTCAAATTCTTTCATGTGATATCAGAGTCAAATTCTTCTATTTTTTTTTAAAAAAATATTTTACGTTTTTGTTTCTCAATTCACTCTATTGAGACGCAACATCATTGAGCCACTAAACAATTCGCTCCATGCCAGCTTCTTAGGATGCTGAGCATACTCTCTCTATTTAATTACTCAAGACACATTCTTTAGCTTGTTGAGCATATTCTCTATCAATCACTCTCTCTCACATGTACTTGCTCAGGCGTGGAACTATATATAAATGGATTTCATTGAATCCACTTCACCAAAAAATTATACGGTTCATAGGGTAAAAATGCTTTTTGATTATATAAAAATTGTTGGATTAGGGAAGCAGGGGAGCCTCAAGAGGAGGCTAATACAAACCATGCTTAGGTCCCCAAATCAAGACATTTTAAGAGTGATTTTATGATTTATTTTTCCTTAGACAATATTGGAGATCATAGAATGAAAAAAGAAACTACAAAATTATTGTACTGCTTTATATTCCACGCGATTTATTTTACTTATCATGTTTTTCTTTTGCACCCTCCTTAAAAAGACATTAATTAAATAGGTGTGGCAAAATTATTCTTATTTATTCTTTAATGTAAATTTGATACTACTCTCTTTCTCACTATATAAATCGCTCTCCACATTTATTCAGTATGGAAAAAATAAAAACTAAGTAATTAATTATAACAATTATTTTAAACCAATTACTTAGTAAGCATGACAATTAAAATGGACCGGAATAGGAGTATTATATTTGACTTGGGGTATTTTTAGTATTCCCGGGCCTAGTAAAGAAATATGCAATGCCCTTTCACTTGTCATTTGAACCACGGCTGTCGTCCGGCGCCTCCTTAAACCCCTTGGCTGCCGTAGAATGACCATAAAGCTCTTCTTCAAGTATGCTCTTCCTCACTCACTTTCCACTTGTTTTCTTTTTCATCCATTGAAAATATCTTCAAGATTCATATGCAACAAGAATACCCTTGATAAATTGGTAGACCCACAGTTGAAATTCCAAGAAAATGACCAATATTTTCCACAAGAAGAAGAAAAGAAGTTAAAAGAATCATCTTTTTCAGTTCAAGAATTGGGTTTCTTGCAAGATTCAATCTTGGGTTCAGTTAACTCCAAAACTAAGACTGGTAAGTTTCCGGATAATGATGCTTTATTGGTTATAAATGCTGTTAGGAACTGTAATGATGGGTTTGGAGATAGAACTGAGAAAGCACTTAGGCAGTTTAGAGAGAAACTCAACCCTGGTTTAGTAGTTGATGTTTTGAGAAATATACATAACCCTGAATTAGGTGTGAAGTTTTTTAAGTGGGCTGGTAGACAAATTGGTTATGTGCATAATGTATCTGTTTATGATGCTTTATTGGATGCAATAGGATGTGATGCAAACAATGGTCTACCAGAACATTTTGTTCATGATATAGGAAAAGATGATAGGGAAGTGCTTGAAAAGTTGCTTAATGTGTTGATAAGGAAGTGTTGCAAGAATGGGTTGTGGAATTTAGCACTACAGGAGCTAGAGAGTCTCAAGGGTTCCGGTTACAAGCCCTCGGGGGCGACTTATAATGCATTGCTTCAGGTGTTTCTACAAGTAAATAACTTGGAGACTGCATCTTTAATATACAAGGAGATGTCGGCATTGAATTTTAAGATGGATAAGCAAACGATTAATAGCTTTACACGATCGTTGTGCAAAGTGGGTAAATGGAGAGAAGCCCTTGATTTAATTGACAAGGAAGAGTTTGTCCCTGATACAGTTATTTATACTAATATGATTTCAGGATTATGTGAAGGTTCCTTCTTTGAAGAAGCAATGAATTTTCTCAACTTAATGCGGACTAATTCGTGTATTCCTAATCGTGTAACATATCAAGTTTTGCTTTGTGCATTATTAAACGGGAGAAAACTTGGTTGGGTCAAGAGGGTTCTGAATCTTATGATTTCAGAAGGTTGTTATCCAGGTCAGAAAATATTTAATTCTCTTGTACATGCATATTGCATATCAGGAGATTACTGGTATGCCTACAAATTGCTCAAAAAAATGGAAGGCTGTGGCTGTCAGCCAGGATACGTAGTTTACAACATATTGATTGGTGGTATTTGTGGCAATGAGGAGTTACCAACCAAGGATGTACTAGAATTGGCTGAAAATGTGTATAGTGAAATGCTGACTGCAGGACTAGTATTGAATAAAGTCAATGTGGCCAATTTTGCTCGATGCCTCTGTGCGTGTGGAAAATATGAGGACGCTTTTAGTGTTATTAAGGAAATGATGCATAAAGGTTTTGTACCTGATGCCAGTACATACTCGAAAGTGATTGGTTTTCTTTGTAATGCCTCCAAAGTGGACAAGGCATTCCTGTTGTTCCAAGAAATGAAGCAAAATGGAATTGTTCCAGATGTTTACACTTACACAATTTTGATTGATAGCTTTTGTAAATCTGGCCTTATTCAACAGGCTCGTAATTGGTTCAATGAAATGATTGAAAAGGGTTGTACTCCTAATGTAGTGACTTATACAGCTATTATCCATGCTTACCTCAAGCAAAGGAAAATTTCAGATGCAAATGAGCTCTTTGAATCAATGTTAATGCAAGGATGCATCCCAAATATTGTCACTTTCACTGCTTTGATTGATGGATACTGTAAAGCTGGACACATAGAGAAGGCTTGCCAGATCTATGCAAGAATGAAGGGGAGTTTAGATACCCCTGAAGTAGATTTGTACTTCAAGGTTGATCTTGATGATGGTAATAAGGAGCCAAGTGTTGTTACATATGGAGCTATGGTTGATGGTTTGTGCAAAGCACACAAGGTGAAAGAAGCTCGCAATCTTTTGGATGTCATGTTAGCAGAAGGATGCGAGCCAAATCATATTGTTTATGATGCATTAATCGATGGGCTCTGCAAGGTTGGTAAGCTAGATGATGCACAGGAGATATTTGCTAAAATGTCAGAGTGTGGATATAGTCCGAGCGTTTACACCTACAGCTCTCTCATTGATAGGCTATTTAAGGATAAACGTTTGGATCTTGCTGTAAAAGTCTTGTCTAAAATGCTCGAGAGTTCTTGCCCCCCAAATGTTGTTATATACACAGAGATGGTAGATGGCCTTTGTAAAGTTGGTAAAATAGATGAAGCTTATAAACTAATGTTGATGATGGAAGAAAAGGGTTGTCATCCAAATGTTGTGACCTATACTGCAATGATGGATGGATTTGGCAAAGCTGGAAAAGTGGATAAATGTCTTGAACTCATCAAGAGGATGGGTAATAAGGGTTGTGCGCCAAATTACATAACCTATTCAGTTGCAATAAAGCATTGTTGTGCTGCAGGACTTTTGGATGATGCTCTCCAACTCCTAGAGGAAATGAAACAAATAAGTTGGCCGAAACACATGGCCAGCCATCTTAAGGTTATTGAAGGCTTCAGACGAGACTACTTAATCAGTCTGGGTCTATTAGAGGACATGAGCAGTAACAATTTCGTTCCAATTGTTTCAGTTTATAGGCTTCTAATTGATAGCTATCAAAAAGCTGGAAGACTTGAATTTGCCGTTGAGCTACTTAAAGAGATATCATCATCTTCACCATTTCCACATCTTGATAAGAAAATGTACTCTTCTTTGATTGAGTGCCTTTCTGCTTCAAACAAACTTGATCTGGCATTTGAATTATACGTGGACATGATAAAGAAAGGTGCAGTTCCGGAGCTGACGGACTTTGTTAACCTCATTAAGGGTTTAATAAGTGTGAATAAATGGGAGAATGCACTTGAACTCTCTGAGAGTTTGTATTACATGTTACATGCATCGAAATCAACCACCATTCAGCTCCTTTAGAAGTCAAGAAATGATACCTTGAGACTATCTCATTAGCTGATGCTCTCGCAAACTATGGCACATTACCAAAAAAAGGGGGCAAATTGCGAAGGTTCTTTTGAGGAATGTACTGGTAACCTCCGCAAATTGCACGACGTTGCGGGAATCACAGTTGGCTCGGTCATTTCAGGCCACAGCACAACCGACTCATTCATTTCAGGCCACAACATAACCGACTTCTTCCGTTCAGGTTACTTCAAAGGCGGCACCATCCCATAAGCTCCATAGACATGAGTCTATGCATCATTGGAGTGTAGATGCAATAGGTAATGTGTCTTCCTCTCATTTACATTTTCTGCCTTTGTTGTTTTGAATTAGGTAATCTGGCACCATCTCGTGTCGGAGTATAGATCAGAGAATCAATAAGAAATCAGAGCACTATGTCCTTTTTTTTTTTTTTTGGTAGTTGATGGTGTTTGTTTTTGTATCCATACATACAGTAAAAAATCCTTTTCATAGTTGTGTTTTAAAGCTGGTTCGGTATGTGACACTCCTTTTCTTGGAAGATCACTTGCCTTTTCTTGTAGTAGTTCTTGTTGTTGTTGTTGTGGTAATTGAAGTTGTGGCATATGAAATAGCTCTGTTGATTCTGTTCAAGGGCCTGCTGGTCTGAAAATTATTTTCTACTGATAGGGAACTTTTTTTCCTTTCTGATTAAATGATAAGCAAAGTAAAGATACGAGACAAAGAGAGAGGCCAGCTGCTATTTTTCTGCTTATTGAACAATAGATATTATTTCTGCTTCTTTCAACAATTGTTCTAATTCGTTTTTTAAATGGAAGATTCACAAGCACAAAAGGCTCAAACTGAGGACTAGAAGTGTTAAGTTTATCTTGGGGAGAATCTATGGACACTCTATTGGATTACCTAGAGCAACCGATTGGTGAAGCACAAGGCCTTCTCACAGGCTTATGTGGTCTTTAAGCAGCTGATTGTTCCATATATCCAATTAGCTTTGATAAATGGCCTGATCTACCTAAGTCCTACTTCAACCACTGCTTTGATAATATCATAAAGGTATAAGCTTTATGTTTTTAAAATTGTATCTTTATTTTAATGCGTTTGGATTTTTTGTTTGCATGTAAAAGATAAACTAACCAATTTTTAATTTTGAAGCCCCGTTTTTGTTTTATGACAAACTCTATTGGAAAGAAGTAGGCTGCAAGTAGGAAGAAGTTGTGGAACAAGTTCAACGATCCACTTAAAAGCAAAGATAAGATTATGGATAATGTTCCAATAGGTATTGCTCGGGATCAATGGACTTCTTTGTGAACTACTGTGCCAAAGAAGAAACTCAGGTATTTATCTAGACACTTAAATCCAGATGTGTATTTATATGTGTGCTCACTTTTATATCTGACTTTGAGGTATCTTGTTGTTAGAATATGTGTAAAAGAAATGCTGAAAAATCGGAACAAGCAAACAGTTCCACACACCGGTGGCTCCAAAGTCCAAACCTAACTCTTGAGAAGGGCTGAATTGGTGAAAGATGTTACCTTATTTATTTTACTTTACTGATTAAACTTGCTAATCATGTAACTATTTCCTTCTACTTTAGCTAAGTTATTCCTACTTAACTTTTTCATAAATAGATGGCTGACTCGGGGATAAAGCCCTGATAAGCACAACTTTATCTTGCCACGCATAAGAAACAATGGATCATATGTGAGTGAGGAGGCAAGAGAATATGTGTAAGTTGCGCTCTTTGCTCTTTATCCCTTCTAGCAATAGAATCATTATTTGCATCTTGGTATGAGTTCGTAATGTTGGTAACAACATGGATCATAAGTCCATTACTTGAGGAGCTCTTGCTACACTTTGTAGAACTAAATTCTAGTTTGTTCTGTGCCTCTGAACAAACTTTTGTAGTCTGTGATGCTCCACTATATGCTCCAGAAATGCAGGACTTTGTGTTTGAGCCAAAATCAAAGCAAGGAAAAAGAAAAGAAAGAGGCGACTGATGTAGCTGCTTGTTTGATAGTGTCTTGCAACTGTTATGGTTATGTAGATCATAAATAGAAACAATTAAAAGGACTAAATTTCTGTTGTATGGTGTAAGTTTCATTTGGTACTTAAATTTCCAGTCCTATCACTTTTCTCCCAAAACTGAGTCTGGTGGCTAAGTCAAATGTGCTTCTTACAAGCCAAAGTATAGGTATCACTGTCAATGTTTTGACTCACCTCCAATTTTACTTGCAAAACTTGTTTCTTTGATGTTAATATCTTTTTCTTATTTCCTAGTATTCACAACATGGAAAGCTGGCAACCTTCTAAATCTATGTAGTAAATGCTAAATTTGTCTTTCTTCCATTGAAAACTCTTCTCTCTTTTAAGTATATGCTGCCTATTAGTTAATTATTCTCATGTGGGTAAAATGTTGATTCATGATAAAGGCTTTCTGGATTGTTGTATGTGTTTAGGAAAAACTTCAGCACATTGAGTCAAACTACTATCGATGAGTCTGAAATTTCTCCATGTGATGTCATCAGTTAAGTGCTAGGGAAAGAGCATCCTGGAAGAGAAAGATGTTTGGGATTAAGAGCTGCTCCTAGTAATACTTTTAAACAGACAAATCTCCGTGTTGGTGGTACTAGAATCTCTTCAAGTAGTGGTGTTGTATTTTCTTCACAATGCCAAGAGAAGTACAACCAATTGTTGAATACTCTCAAAGCATAAATGATAATGAAGGGACAATACCTGAACAATATGCTGGGATCTTTACTTCTCCTACAAAGGTAAACACTAAAGATTTTTAATTTTTTAGACTATGATGCTTGTTTAGTTTTGTTCTTCACTTGTAAAAGAACTATATCAACAATCTTACAATTTTGTATGCCAACATTTGAAATATGTTTACACCTTTTGTTCGTTCTCTTTTTGCAGCCCAGTGATGCAGCTAGCGGACTGTTTCACCCATGGATGCATGATCATCTAGTGGTAGTAAATTAGTAATCCCAGTGACCACCGTTGAGATGCCTTGTAATTGGAGTTGATGTATTAGGATAAATTCTTGCTTGGATTCTGTACTATTGGAGTTCTAAGTTATTGAATAAAAGGTCTGTCTACATGTTCGGGTACACAAAGCATTTCGAGTTCACATAAAGTTTAAGAAATTGTTCTGGAATGTGCTAATAAGTATCGTGAAGTGAGCACCATTAGGTGCCAAAAACGACAATTCATGTTTGATTTCAATTGCAAACGTTTTTCTAAGATAAATGAATTACTTGACAAGTAATCGATTGTGTTGCATGATTTCTTGTGTGTTGGTAAAGTTTAAGGATAATGCCACTTTTATTATTAACAAATGTTACTTTTCAAACAAATTTCCTCATAAGTAATAGGACGTCCGGTATGAACCCAACAAAACGGTAACTTCCAGCTCTTTGCTCCGCTTTCATTTGTTAAGAAATAACTTTAGAAGACAATACAGATTTGAATTTTCTTCTTTTCAAGGGTCTAAGACAGTTTATTTTCTTTTTCTTCTTTTATGTGTTCAAAGCAAAGTCTGGATATTTATAATTAGTTTTTCCAAATTATGAAGACCAGAAAAAAGAAGAAGAATAAAGCAGAATGCTGAGAACCTGTATTATGATCCGGTTCTAAGGATCAAAATTGATCAAACTGCAATAATACGAGAGTTATCTGGTAACTCCTAATTAGAGAAAAGAAAAAGGCAGATTTGGGAGCATTTCAACTCCGACACAATTGCAGTTCTTGATTTGGAAAACGGCAAAATTAGTTTATTCAACGGTGATACTTTTTATGTAAAATTAATCCTATAAAGGATGTAACTCAAAATTTTCTTTTCCTCTTTTTCATGTTCCAATGCAAATCTAGTCAAACTTCGACGTTTTTTTTTTCTTTTTGAAAAACCTTATCCAATATTGTTATCAAAATTTTGGGGCTTTCACTTTATCAGCATGATTATTATCAGTCAATAAAATTCTGTTGCTAATGATGGAAGATCTTAGAATGAGTTGGATACAGTAATATACAAGCTTTAATGCATGGGAAGATTTGGAAATAAAGCTTCTTAATTCTTAACACGTCTTTGTTATGGAGATTAAATTAGTTAATTAACAATAATACGGCCTATAAAAAGAGCACGAAATACTTTGATAATTAGAAGGAAACAACTGAATGCTTTTGTGCCTTTTGATAATAATAATAATCCCAACATATATTTAATTTATTTTTTCTTTTCCTTCTTTTGGGCTGTCGATTCATGTGACGTCCGTTTTGTGCATTAGGAGACATCCTTTCGGCAAGTGTTTTCTTCTTTGATGTAATTTTATGTAGTTTAATATCGTTGATTAATTTTTTGATTACGTCACTTTGAATACATGTTCAAACTACTTTCCTCATTCCAAGTTAGAACCCTTTTATGTCCCTCTTTTTCTATGGAGTTTCCAATATGACAAAGTTCAATTGCTTCGACATTCCATCCAATGATTATGATTGGATTACATAATTTGGGCAGACAGTATAAAAGTATTAGTGTGAACAGTGAGACGTACGTAAAATAAAATAAAAAAGAAAACTATATGTTTTTTCTCTTTTTTGACATAATAGAATGAGGTTTGAGTGCATGAGCGGGAAAGTTTTAAACAATGTTATATTGCATTCAGACTAATTTACATAAAATATTAATAATATGCTCTATTTCGTTGAATTGATTACTCCATTTTTTGTCGTATGTATGTACAACAAATTGTACTTACATTAATTACTTTTAAAAGTATAGCCAACTTGTTTGATATAAAGAGCTAAACATGCATTTTACCGGGATGGTAAACCGATTAGTGGACATATTTACTGCTCTTATCTCCCGACTATATTATTTGTGATTTAAGGTTATTTCTGCGCACTCCGTGAGAGTTAAGAATGACATGTAATAGATTATAGGTGTAATCACAATGATATTAATCCGTCTAAACTATTTATTTATATCTCTATGAAATTAAACGTCTTTACTTGAAATAAAGAATTGTAATGCAATTTCACTTCACTTAAATGTAGCTTCTATCTCACTAAAAACTCCTTCCTCTTTGCTAATTTGTTCTTCTCCACTATTCATAAGTTAAACCATCCCAAAAATATGAACAAAAGAAAAGAAAATTATTTGATGTATGATATAGTGAATCTGATTATACCATATTGAAGCCTAGGGATCCATGCAAGAACGATATATTCTCGCATTGCTACTGTCAATAACAAGAAAACTAAAGGGAAGAACAGTAGAGAAGGCAGAATTAAATATTTATATATATATAATAATAATGAAGATGAAGAAAGAACATAAAACCTCAAAAAAGGGGAAAAGCACCAAAAGATAGATTGATGAAAAGGAAAAGCAAAGAGATTTATTAATATTATATATGGAAGAGGGAATTTTGGTGACAATGACAATAGACTGCAACAAGTGATCCTTGCCCCCACCCTACCCCTTGCCACGTTGGAACTTTTCATTCACGTGGCAAAAGTAGGCCCCATCACGTCACCCTATGCTACCTTTATTTTTCCTCGCCGATTTAATTTCTAGCACAATCGGCCGTATTCCCCCCATTGTCAAAAGTTAATAAACTACTCTGTTCATTTTTATCCTACAGTTTGGATTTTGCAAATCCTCTAAGAAATAATAGTTGGTATGCCTATTTTACCATTTTAGTCATATTAATTGACGCTTGGTCTTAGATCTTGAGAAATAATTTGGGGAATAAGTAATTAACGTAAAGGATAAAACATGAAAATAATATGTTTTTCTTTTGATATACTAAAATTGACAAGTAAAAATAAAAATGTATTTTTAGTATATAATAGACACGTAAAAGTAAACAGAGGGAGTAAGTGTTTGACTGGACACTTAATTTAAGAAATAAATAAACATTTTTGAAACTTGTGGTATAAAACAATTGATAAAAATTTGTGTGACTAGAAATCATTTCGTAAAAAAGATAAATTTCAATTTGAATTATTACTAAACATAAATGTAGAAAGAAGTCATTCTTTTTGGGATTCACTAAAAAGAAAAAAATCTCATATAAGTTTGGACATGGAAAATATAGTATGGTGACATCTGAAAACTTTAGAAAACTTTCGACATTTTATTCGATTTGGAACATTGAAAATAGAGTAATATATGTTTTAGCCAAATATATAGAGAAGTTATAGGAGTATATATGTTAAGGTGCAACACTAATTAGGAGTGTTTTTAGGCGATGAATTGTCGGTAGATCGGCGAGGAGGGAGTGGGAATACGCATGTGAAAGGAACATTCCTAGCAGATTGACAGTTACGAAAGCCGCCAATACATACAGACAGTTTAGTTTCTCTTTGACAGTCCTTTTTCTTCTTCTAGCAAACAAAAGAAGAATTGTCTTTCTTGCTATTACACAAATACCCCCTAGGCTACTACCCCTAATCCCTATATGTTGGTAAAAAATACTTTTACTTGAAGCATAGAATATCGCTAATTAAGATGTACAAAAATACGCTACTTTGTGGCATACGATGGATTTAGACGACAAGCCAACAACGTCACACCTACACTTAGCAGGTGCTCGACGATGGTTTGGTCGAAACTCAACTAAAAATTTGCAGTTCAAGCGAAAAAAAAGTTTGTATTGTTTTAATTTATACATAGTTTAACGTAGACTATGAGCCTGTTTGGATGGACTTATGCCTATAAATTGCAAATAGTTTATAAGCTAAAACAAATAAGTTGGGGGTGGTCTAACTTATTTTTTTTGGCTTATAAGCTGTTTTCAGTTTATAAGCTGCTTTAGATAAGCTAAGTCAAATGAGCCCAATTATTTTTTTGAGCTTATTTTAAGCACAAAATGACTTTAAGCTAGGCAGTCAAACACTCAAAAAAGCTGAAAACAACTTATAAACAACTTATAAGCCAATCCAAACGGGCTCTATATGTAGATAATATGCATGCATATACCTACAGATTAAATTATATATTCTGAGATTACTGACTCTACATCTTAATTTCGTCTAAGAATATATGTATTCATCTAATGATTTTATGTGCGTTGCCTGTGAGAAAGATTTAGATAGTCTGTGAGAAAGAGTGTTGAGTTTGTTTCACATTAGTTATGGAATGAGGTTTTGTCTCCTTACGTGGTCTTTGATAATCTTCACATCATGAACTAGTTTTTCTAGTTGAATTAGGTCTAATCATTTCTTATCATAACATTAGAGTCAGACTCATTCCAATTCTTAGTGCCGGTTTGGCCATGGATATTTTCACTTTATTCCATAATATTATTCTAGCAAATTGTTTGAACATATAATTGTTACAATTGAAGTTTAATCTTAAGTTTTCCGGAATTTCAAAATCTCCAAAAAGTTATTTTCACAATTTTCGCCCCAAATCACTCACAAAAATTAACATAACGGATGTGTCGGAGGGACAACAAGTGGTTGATATTATCCCTCCCGGACCATAATTTCTTTTTTCCGAGGGAGAATCAAAACAACTCGGGAGAATCAAAACAACTCCAGTTTGTATTCATGTCCAAGCACAACTCAAATTTCCAAATAACATTTTCAACTTGAAAACAAATACATATTATTACTTTTTTTTTCTTTCAAATTTCACAATTTTTATGTCCAAATGCTCACTTAATTTAACCGATATTAGCCCCCTATATTATGTTTTTAACACTCCATTTGGCGGGTATGGATGAGTAGAGGGTGTTTTGAGTTTGCTACATGGTGGGATGAGAATTTAATCTTCTTATAAGGTCTCACGGCTCGTTTGGCTCGTTTGGTTGGGAAACAACTTATCCCGGGATAACTAATCCCGGGATTAATTATTCCACCCTCAAGGTGGGATAACATAAGGCTACAATCCCGGGATAACTAATTCCGGGATTAGTTATTCCGGATTTTTATTCCAATCAAACATGGGATAAGAAGACACTAAAATTTTATCCCGGGACTATTTTTGCTTATCCTTCACACCAAATGACCCCTTAGTGACTTAAACATTATTTAATTTTCAGAGAGAGAAAGGAGAGTTATTGTTGTTTGAGCTTGAGAAGAAAGATTAGTAAAGCTATCATTTGATGTGAAAAAACAAATTTAAAGGGAAAAGTAGCTATAGGTGGGGGTGGCAGCCACCCCTATTTGCTTTTTGGACTTCTTCGACCTCTTTTTGTCTTCTCTTATCATAAAACCCCCCCATCCAATATCCTTCTACTTCCTCAGCATTCTTCTCTAACTGTTGAGTTCCCAATTAGAACCTCCTCTTCTTCTTCTTCTTAATTTGGATCTTCTTCTTCAATATCTTGTTCTATATTGCTAAATTAGGAAAAACGAGAAATTGAAGATAGAATTTCCAAATTAGGAGTACGTACTTTATATATGGCACCTGTTTCATTGCCCCCAGGTTTTAGGTTTCATCCCACTGATGAAGAACTTGTGGTTTATTATTTGAAAAGAAAAATCAATGCCAAGAAAATTGAACTTGAGATCATTCCTGAAGTTGATCTTTACAAATGTGAGCCATGGGATTTACCAGGTACATATATATAATTCTTTTAATTATTTTTCCCACGAAGAAATAAGATGTTGAATAATCTAGTTCACATAATTAATGTATAAATCAAGTACGTACTATATGAAAGGAAGAAACTACGATGTGCAACATGCACGTTCTAGCTTAATTCTAACTTTCTAAGTGTAATATTAGAGTTCTACTATTTGTCAATTATAATGAAGAGGAAACGGCTGTTCAAACTTGAAAGATAAATAAATTAAACTACCATTCATTTTGAAGGTTTTAGAGAAACGAAATGACTCCTTTAATTAGCCAAAAAGATTTATCTCAAAGTGATGTTTAAGAAAGGTATAACAGAGATATTTACCAGCCACTATTTCCTTAACCATGTGTTCATTAATTAATGATTTGCAGTCAGACCATTACTTTAATTTTATAAATTATGTAAATCTAAATAGAAAATGATCGCGTAAAGTGAAGAAAATAAGTTGGAATTCAAGGGATTTTTTTTCTATCAAAACCCTAGTACGTGAAAATAAAACTTAAAATACCCGCAAGATAATTAAATCAGATTTAGTTTAAATCCATATAGTGTTTTCATACGCGTGCTGACTAATATATTCTGATTATGGACACTTTGCATCACACTTTAACAGTCAAAAATCATAATATGCTTTTGTACAAAAATATATACCATCTTATATATTACTCCTATCTCATATTCCTATATATAAAGCTATAAAGGAAGTAATTGGTCCCTACATCTTTTGATCTTCTATTGAATCTTAAAGACTGCACTTGCTACTTCGATGATGATTTATTGAAGTCAAAAAGTAAGTGTGGAAAAAGAAAATGACATGATTGCAATTCCTATTCCATGAGTTGCAACCCCTCCCCCCCCCCCCCCCCCCCTTAATTTTTTTTCCTTTATCAAAAAATTTATTTTAATCCACTTTCTTTTTAGAGCAAGGGTGATCCTTTTGATGATTACCATGTTTCAAGAATCTCTTTCACGTCCTTTTCAGTTTTCATTTGTGTCAAAATTCTTCACATACTCGATAATTCTTCAATTCCCATGAAGATCTCACTTTCATGGCCGCGCTAGGAGCGTAATAGGTTCATTTGAATCTCTTTCTTCCAAAAATTATATCGTATATACAAAGTTAATTTTTTTTTTTCCTTTCATTGATATTTTTTTTCCTTTCATTGAATATAGGGAAGTCCCTATTGCCTAGCAAAGATCTTGAATGGTATTTCTTCAGTCCCCGTGACCGTAAATATCCTAACGGATCGAGGACCAATCGGGCAACAAAAACTGGATATTGGAAGGCCACCGGAAAGGACAGGAAAGTAAATTCACAGATGAGGCCTGTGGGGATGAAGAAAACATTGGTGTATTATGGAGGGAGAGCACCTCATGGAGCTCGAACTGATTGGGTTATGCATGAATATCGATTAGACGAACGAGAATGTGAAGTTGCAAATGGCTTGCAGGTACATATATAGATGGAAAATATTTTATTTTCCAAATTATAATAAGTTATTTTCTGGTCATTAGGGAAAATATATTTCATCAAAAGGGAAAAATGATTTTGCTAACTTTTGGGCTGACTGGCTGAGGTTATTTTCCTTCACAATCATCTGAATGTTTAACTTCACAACGCCGCGCGCTGTGATCAACAGTTAGATATTATTATCGATCTTAATACAAAAAAAAATAAAAAAATTCATACTGTTATGAATAAAAAAGAATTTAAGAAAATATTTTCCACCATCGATCGATCCAACCAGGGCGGATGTAGAGCACACTCGGGTTCAAGTTATGTATGTGTTAAAAAAGTTCACTAAACAAGTATAAATAATAGATTCTAAACTCTGTAAATCAAATGAATTGTGGTAGAATTTAGATTTCGAACCCCTAAAGTTCAAATCCTGAATTCGCCTCTACACCCAACGTAACACTGAAAAATTTCTTCCAAAAAATAAGTCATATTCTGAAAAAACATTTTCTAAAAATGACTTCCGTAATATAAAATGCACTCGTACATTATATGCAAAGGTTACATTATTGGAGTTTAACTTAAACCTTTAATCATCTTTTATTTAATTTATTTTAAATTTTGCATGGCATAATTTGCAGGATGCTTATGCACTTTGCCGTATAATCAAGAAGAGTTTGAACGGTCCGAAAATTGGGGGCCATTATGGTAGCGCAACAAGTGATAGATCCTCTAGCATTGATCATGTTTATTCTGAGGGAAGATATGATCATCATGATATGGAGGGCTCTCATCATGAGTATGGATTAATGCCATCATCATCGCCAGCTACATCCATGGCTGTACATGGCTCTCCTATGAATATGAATACTATTGGTTCTGCTTCAAGTGATGGTAAATGGATGCAATATTTGTCGAATGAAGCTTTTAGTTACAACAACAGTAGTCAGCCCATTCCAAGTTACGGAACTTTGCCATTTCCCCCACCCAAGGTAATGCCAACATGTTGATTCTATTGTACTAGTTTATAATAGTATTATCATGACATATTTTCCCAATACTGTGGTATTACAATAATCTATTGTAGCTGGTAACTTGACATGTTTTCCATATTAATCAGCTATTTGTGGACAGCTATTTGAGTAATCTAATAGTGTAAAATTTCTTTTTAAAAGGTTAGTGTGTAGCAGGTAACATGCCTTATCATTTTATATGTTATTGGCAAAAGTCATAGATAGCCCCCTAAACTTTGTCACATTTTCCTCTGGGGTACCTAAACCGAGGGTTGTACCTAAACCCCTCTAAATTTGTACCCATTGGATACCTTTTTCACAATAATCCGCAAAATTAAGATAGTGTATTACACTCTCCATGACGTGACAACTTTGTCCAATGAAAACGTGACACGTGAGACTTTAGTTGAATAAATCAAAAATTTATTTAAAAACTTTTTTTTAATTAACCCAAACCCCCCCCCCCCCCCCCCAAATGCACTTCTTCTTCCCCACCGAACCCCATTCCCCCCTCCACCCCCCATTTCACCTTCTTCCCAACTAGTAACCATTACGAGGAACAAGAACGGACTTTCACCCCAAAAAAATAATTAATTTGTGTCAATCTTGCCGGAAAAAATGGAGCTTCGCCAGAAATTTTTGAGACCTAAATCTGATACATATTCCTAATGAACAAAATACAAAGAAACTAAAAAAACAAAAAAAAAACAAAAAAGATAGAAGAAGTTGAATCAAGAGAGATGACGGGAATGGAAGGGTGGGAAAATAGTTGGATGGAAGAATTGAGGAGGAAGACCGGTCCAGTTGTCTTCCTCCTTTTTTTTAAGTTAATTTTTATGAACAAAATATAAAGAAACTAAAAAAAAAAAAAAAAAAAAAGAAGAAGAAGAAGAACTGAAGAAGGCAGAAGTGGAGAAGACGAAGAGGGAAGGAGGGGAGGTGACTGAAGAGTGGCTAATGTTTTTTTTTTCTTCTTAAATTTAATTAAAGTCAAAAGGTGAGTTTTTAATAAAAAAGGAAAAGAAAATTAACATTTAAGAGTGAGCCACGCGCCCAAGGAAAGTGTGCTTCACTTTTTTTGGCACATCAGCAAAAAGTATCTAATGGGTACAAATTCAAAAGAGTTTAGGTACCCAATAGGTACAACTCTCGGTTTAGGTGCCCCAGAGGAAAATGTGGCAATGTTTAGGGGGCTATCTATGACTTTTGCCTATGTTATATGTCTCACTATTTAGTTTATGGATCATTACTTAGATGATTTGATAGTGTAAAATTTCTTTTAAACAGTTAGTGTGTAAACATTAAAACTCATTTATATATACTTGTTCAGGTTGATATAGCATTAGAGTGTGCAAGGTTGCAGCATAGGTTCACATTACCTCCATTGGAGATTCAAGACTTCCCTCAAGTTGGCTATGTTGATGCTAAGATTCCTCAATCAAATTTTATCCATCAAACCTCAAACCAAACCCAATTAGCTTCACAAAATCTAATCAATCAAGACTCATGGGGTGGAAATTCAAGTGGTCCCGTTGATGACTTCTCTTTTCTAATTCCTCCTAATAATAACCAAATCCCTCATGACTTGGATTCACTCAATTTCATGGAACAATTGAAGGAAGATCAGAATGTAATTAGGTCCATTGATATTGGAGATTTTGATCACGAGGACTTCAAATCTGATCGAATGGTGGAAAATTTGAGATGGATAGGAATGTCAGACAGGGATCTTGAGAAGGTAATTTATTAATCTAACAAGTAATAATAATACTTTGTTTCCCATTTTTAGACCTTATTCTAGGACTCATAATTAATCCCCAAAATCTAAAACGTTTATATATTTAATATTTTATTTTATTTTATGAATTTACTTTTCTTTGTACTTGGACAGACATTTCTGGAGGGTTATAAAACTGTTCCAATAGAAAATGTTTCAGCCGTCCAGAAAGAAGAATATGAGCTTCAAGGTATTTGAAAACTATTTAATTTTGAACTTCTTATTTTATTTTTAATGGCACGTTATGATAGCCATAAAAATATCATTAGAGACAGAGCTAGAATTTAAAATTTGAAGAGTATGCCCTTAAGGTTTTAGTACTTAATTCAATGCATCTTTAATATTATAGGTCTTTCATCCAAAAATATAAAACTATTGAGTTTGAACGAACATGTATTGCCTCTGAATATCATGGTATGTTTAAAACCAACATAAGTCCTATGAGTAAATCTAGTATGTAAAATAGTCTTTGTTTATTTTTCAAATTTCATGACCAGCCAAATAACGCCATATAAAACGGTCCAAAACATACCTTTTTCTCCTTTTCGCCTTTTTATTGTTAAGTTTCTTTGTTAATCCATTTAAATGGCAGGTGAAAACAGTGGTCACAACAACAGCTTCAATGGATTCAATGAAACTGGAACAAACAACTTCTCTATAGGATTTGACAACAGTGCAAATGACAACTCGTTATATGACGGATACACTGATGGTTTTTCGAATTCCCCAAGCTTTGAAGTGTATGAAAAAATTGAAGTGAATCATGGGTTTTTTATAGCTACCAGGCAAGCAACCAAGACATTCTATCATCACGTGGCACCTTCTAGGACACTTAGGATTCATAGAAACGTAGTAACAGTCCATGACTTTCCTATATATAATATAGAAAAATCAGATTCAAAAAGTACTATTACTAAAGATAAAACATTTCTTGATAATTTTGTCACAAGACCATGGACAACAACTATGAGAACTTTGGTGGGTATGGTTGCAATTTTACAAACTTTTTGGGTCTACATTGGTGAATGCTTGGAATCGGAGGAAAAAGGTATCAAATTAGAAGACAAGAAGGGTGTCTATGAAGAATATTGCTTAGTAGAAAAGGAGGAGAAGAAGAAAGTTCAAGATTTTAAATGGGATTTTCATAAGCAAAATGAATTCCCAATTGGTGACAAAGAAGAAGGGAAATATTGCAATGTGGGTGTGGAAAAGAAATGGCCTAATTATCTCACACTTATAGTAGCTCTTTCTAGCATTTGGTTGCACCATATAATTGTCCCTTCATTTTGACCTTTTTCTTTTCTTTTCCTTCACATTTGAATATTTTGTTGTGTTGTTTCTAACCATTACTGTTGCCAGGGAAGGCCTAATTTAAGAGCCCCCCCCCCCCCCCCCCCCCCTGAATTAGATACCAAACATCTAAACGTATCTTCTTTTTAATTTTCCATATCAAGTATCAAGTTATACGAATGAGTTCTTATTTTGTGATTGAGTCCTGCTTTAGTGTTTTTTAGGTGAAAAATGTTCATCTACTTGTTACATTCCCTGTATTTATCATCAAATAAATGTAAAAGGTTTTGGACATTTGAAACTATACATTGTCTTCCTTCACTTGTCCCAAATAATATTTCACGAGTTTAAATACTACATGCTGACAGTATAAAGTATGTTTTATATCATTATCTTACATAAAAAGTAACTATAGATAATTTGCCCATAACATTTGGAATATAATTAGTAATTTAAAAAATAAAATAGGCAACCAACTAAAATAGAGGTTAAATTGCAATAATAATGAAAAATGTTTTTACACAACATTTCACCAATATTAATGAAGTTAAATTTGACTAATGAAAACACCAAATTATATACAGTACTATTGGTATGGAAGAAAGGAGGAGTGTAGAGAATAAATAAATAGAAGGGTAGTTTAGTCGTTACACTAGTAGAGTTTGCTATGTTTGTTAAAGTCACAAATATAAATAGTAATGCCCTTACTCATTTTAAAGTCAAGCATTGTATTTCTCTCTCTTTAATGTGACCGTTAATACCGACAACTTCCTTTCTATTGTTCATCATCTTCTTCCTCTATTTTCTTATAGTTCTTGCTCATTATTCAATATTCAACATGGTATCAGAGCGGGTTGACCTGGCAAATTAGGGTTAATCAGTATCAATTTCAATCGGACATTGCTGAGTGATCGAAACTCTGAAATTCGAACAAATTCGAGTGAAATTTCAAAATTAGGGCACAAATTCAATGGCAATTGAAGAAATTAACAATGCTAATGATACAACTTCAAGCACGACTACACAGGTATTGGATTACAATCATCCATTATTTTTACAATCCACGGATATATCCAGTTGAGAGGTAATGAAAATTACATAATATGGAATAAATCAATGAAATTAGCGTTATTAGGAAGGAACAAGTTAGGGTTCTTAAATGGAAAATGCAAGAAAGAGAATTATTCTGAAAATTTATGGGATCAGTGAGAGCGTGTCAATGCAATCTTGGATAATGAATGATGTAGATTTAAATTTGATTGGAGGAATTGTATATGCCAATGATGCTCAAGCACTATGGGATGATTTGAAAGAAAGGTTTGAGAAAGTAGATGATTCCAGGTCGTTTAACATACATAAAAAAATCTCTTCGTTTGTGCAAGGAACTCAATCTGTTTCCACATATTATTTAAAACTAAAAGAACTGTGGAATGAGTTTGAGTCTGTGGTTCCTGTACTAGGATGCAACTGTGAAAAATCAAAGGATTTTGTAATGTATGTATAGAGACAAAAACTGTATCAATTCCTAATGGGGCTTAATGAGTCTTACAATTAAGTAAGAAGTCATATCTTACTCTTAAGTCCTTTACCTAGTGTGAACCAAGCTTATTCCATGATTGTAAGTGATGAAAATCAGAGAGCCATTTCAAGTAATACAAGTTCTACTGGCTTACTTGGTTCTGTGTCAGGGAAAGTGTATGGCACAAGTGAAGCTGAGGCTATTGCTATGTATTCTAAAGCTGGTGGTGGAAATCATAGGTTTGATAAGAAAAGGAAATACTATAATCCTAACTACAACCCAAATGCCTTCTGTGATCACTGTAAGTTCAATGGGCACTACAAAGCCGATTGTTATTGACTAGTGGGCTATCCTCCAGATCATCCCAAAGCCAATCAAAACTTTCAAAACTAACACGACAATATATATTACTAGCAGGAAAGGTTTAAGAAAGCTGAAAGAGGTAATACTATCGATAATGCACATAGTGCTGCAGTATGTGATCTACCAAAGCTGGATCAAACAAGCATGCTGATTAGGCCTCAAATGCAGAGTGGTATGCACCAAGGATATGGATCACATGGTTCTAATCAGGGGTACAATCAGGCATCTCATCCCACTTATTCGAATCAGGAACAAATAGCTCAGTTTCAAAGAACAGAGAATGTACAGTTTACACCTTCTCAGTATCGTGAAATATGCAAGTTGATGGAACAAAATTAAGGAACTAGTATTACAAGCTCATATGTTAATCAACAAACAAATGTGCATGCTGCAAATATGTCGGGTATATTTACTGCTCTTAATGTAACTACTAATATACCAGAATGGATCATAGACTCTGGAGCAAGCAATCATATGACCTCAAATCTTGACTTATTGAATAAGAGCTCTATAGTTAAACCTGAAATGGAAAATAAAGTAGTTTTACCTGATGGAGGAGTTACTTATGTATAACATACTGGCACAATATATCTCATAACAGTAAGATGTATTTCATATACCTGTATTTAAATTCAATTTGTTGTCAGTTTCTAAATTGACTAGGCAACTTAATGCTCAGTCAAATTCTTTCCTGAATTTGTGGTGTTTCAGGATCTCTTCATTGGCAAGGTGAAGGAGATTGGTAAAGAAGTTGGTGGTCTATACTATCTGCTAAGGTCTCAAATTGTCCTCACCAAAGAACAAATTACTAGTTTATACACTTCTAATGATGTTATGTCTGATGTTGATCTCAATCTATGGCACAAAAGAATAGGTCATAGTCCTGCTAGCATTTTACTTAGACTATGTCCTACTAAGTCTAGTTCTGTGAATTGCTTAATCAATAATTGCACACTATGTCCATGTGCAAGGCAAACTAGATTACATTTTCCTAGAAGTACTACTATCACTACTAGACCTTTTGAGCTTGTACATATAGATGTTTGGGACCTTATAAAGTTGCTATTGTTGATGGTTTTAAGTCCTTCTTGACTATTGTGGATGATTTTTCCAGATTCACTTGGATATTCATGTTAAGAATGAAATATTATGTATTTGAGCATGTTAAAAATATCTCAACTCTTGTCAAGAATTAGTTTAACTTCAACATAAGAATTGTAAGAACTGACAATGGCACAAAATTTGTGAATTCTTTATTTACTGAACTATTTACTAGTTTTGGTATTGTACATCAAAAATCCTATCCTTATACACCTCAACAGAATAGTGTAGTTGAAAGAAAACATAGACATATACTTGGGATAACTAGAGCTATAAGGTTTTAAGCTCAAATTCTTATTAAATTTTGGGGTCATTGTGTCCAAGCTGCTACATATATTATCAACAGGTTACCTTTGGGAGTACTTCAAAGTTTATCTCCCTATGAAAAGTTAAATGGTAGGAAACCATCTCTGATTCATCTCAGAGTTATAGGATGTTTGTGCTTTGCTAAGATTATTCCTCAGCCTGACAAATTGAAATCCAGAACTAGAGAAGCAATTCTCATGGGATATTCAGAAACTCAGAAATGCTACATATTATATGATCTCATTAGTAGGTGTTTCTTTGTGCATAGAGATGTGATATTTAAGGAGAATGTAGTTCCTTTTATCACTCTTCAAAATGAAACTTCAATTTTGTTTCCCTCTCCAAATAGTATGAATGATAGTTGCATCTCAGATATATATGTATCTACTAACTACTCTGATAGTGCAGGGCAAAGAGTACACACTAATGTAAATATGCAGGAGATTGTCCCTCATTCTATAGCTAGTCATGACAATGTAGAGATTTCATTGAATCCAACAACACAAGGAAACAATGCTGGGGAACAACACCAACAACAACATTCAGTGGAGTCTCAATCACAACAACAGCTTCAGCAATAACAACAACAAGTGGTACATCCATGAAGTCAAGCAAGCAGACAATCTACTAGACAAAAACATCCACCATGTTGGATGAAGGAGTTTGAATCTCTTAATGCTTAAAATAACACTCCTTATACTCTATCTAATTATCTGAGTTATGAGCAACTATCTTGTAAATATCAAGAATTCATATCTGCTATGTCTGCTGTCTTTGAACCTACTACATATGCAGCAGTAATTAAGGATCCTAAGTGGATTGAGGCAATAAAGGCAGAAGTGGATTCACTTGAACAAAATAAGACTTGGCAAGTAGTGGACTTACCAGAAGGAAAAACACCCATTGGATGCAAATGGATATTCAAGATAAAGTACAAAGCAAATAGGGAGATAGAAAGATACAAAGCAAGGTTGATTGCAAAGGGATATAGTCAAGAAGGGATAGATTACCAAGAGACTTTCAGTCCAGTGGTCACTATGATCACTCTCTATACACTAAGAAGGTAGACAAAGGATTCATAACTGTTTTGATCTATGTTGATGATATGCTACTCACAAGTGAAGGTTTGGAATTGATAGCACAAACTAAGACTTCCTTACAAGAAGCATTCAAGATGAAGGATTTGGGAGAACTCAAATATTTCCTTAGGATAGAGTTTGCTAGATCAAAAAAGGGGATTCTAATGCATCAAAGAAAGTATGCATTAGAATTGGTGTCTGAATCAGGCTTAAGTGCTTCTAAACCTGCAATTACTCCTATGGAAGTAAACTGCAAGCTCACTACAATAGAATATGATGAAGTTGTGAAGAAACTAAACAAGGAAAAAGTGATCAAGCATGAGGGAACACAAGACAGGTTACTAGAGGATCGAAGTATCTAGCAAAGACTGATCGGGAAGCTTTTATATCTCACAGTAACACGACCAGACATAGCTTATACAGTTCAAAACTTAAGTCAGTTTTTACAACATCCCAAACAATCACATATGGATGCAGCATTGAGGGTGGTAAGGTATATTAAGAACCAACCAGGATTAGGTGTTCTACTGTCCAACAACAACAAGAATGAAGTGGTAACTTATTGTGATACTGACTGGGCATCCTGTTCATTTTCAAAAAAGTCTATAACAGGCTTCTTAATTAAGCTAGGAGATTTACTAGTTTCTTGGAAATCAAAGAAGCAATCTACTGTGTCTAAGAGTTCAGCAAAAGCTGAATATGGAAGCATTTCCACAACAATGTCTGAGTTAACCTGGTTAACAGGATTGATCAAGGATCTAGGTGTTCAACTTCAATTGCCAGTACTTCTTTACAGTGACAGTAAAACAACATTACAAATTACTGCTAACCCAGTATGCATGAGAGGACCAAGCATATAGAGATTGATTGCCATTTCATAAGGGAACAAATTCAACAAGGTTTGATCAAGACAAAATACACGAGAACAGATGAACAGCCTGCAGATGTCCTAACAAAAGGATTAACCAGAATTCAACATGAATACTTATTGTCCAAGCTTGGGTTGCTGAATATATTCATGGCATCCAGCTTGAGGAGGAGTATGGAAGAAAGGAAGAGTATAGAGAATAAATAAATAGAAGGATAGTTTAGTCATTACACTAGAGTTAGCTATGTTAGTTAAAGTCACGACTATAAAAAGGAATGCCCTTACTCATTTTAAAGTCAAGCATTGTATTTCTCTCTCTTTAATGTGACCGTTACTACCAACTACTTCCTCTCTATTGTTCATCATCTTCTTCCTCTATTTTCTTATAGTTCTTGTTCATTATTCAATATTCAACAGTTAGGTAAATTGACGGCCTTCTTAGAAAATCTAGAGAAATTAGAAAATACTTAATAATTAGAACAACAATGATAATGATAATTGGTCACGGATTGGTTTGATTCTCTCCATCCTGAATGAGAGATCTTTGGTTTAAACTTTAGGAATAGACAACCTTTCAATAATTAAGGAGCCAAGTTTTTTATTTCCTTTAGTGAAGGCGTAAATTCAAATTAGTCAGGTTAAATATTGAATTCCCAAATCTTCTAAATGATTGCACTTAAAAGAAATGAGATGTGCTATTCATTGAAGACCATGGAATTTTGCAAGTAAAAAGTTAAATGGTCACGCTTAGAACTGTTGAGCCTGTGAAAATGCAGCAAAGATAAGATTTTAAAGGTAGAATTTCATCAAACTCCAACTAACATGCTCATCTGTTTTGGTTTCTTTTTGTCCTCATTTATCTCTTGTTTACCTAAAAGTGCCTGTCCAATATTGTACTTGTTCATTCAATTCTTTATGCCTTTGTCTGTCTCTTTAAATTTTTCTTGTTTATATTCTTTTTTCACTATCATGCACAATATGCTTCCATTGATTGTTGTTTGTTCTCCCAATAAAGTCTAAATGATTACATGAAATAGCCGGAGAACCTACAACTTCAAATGTTGAATTTGCCTTTACCAAATAGTTAATTAGTATGATCTTTGATTCCTTAGATAAGATGAAAGAAATATAAATGAACATCTTTTGTTTGAAATATCATTACTCATATCTCAAAAGAGTAAAGAGTATCTCCTTCCCCATTTTCCCTTCCCCTATCCCTATGTAATTTAAAAAAAAAAAAAAAAAAAAATATATATATATATATATCAAAAGAGAATCCTTCTCAAAATTTCTGATCTCATATATATATATATATATATATATGGAGAATGCAAAATATATGTAACACACAAAGATGGGTAGACTAAGATTGAGTGATAAAGTCAGAAACGATAGGAAAGTGAAGGTACATAAATCACCTCCACCCACGACCGGTAGGTCCTGGGTTCGAGTCACACTGGAGGAGAAGTGTGGAAACGCTATAAATACTCCTAAAATGGGAGGGGAAAAAAAAAAAAAAAAAGGTACATAAATGTTTAAAAGATTAAAAGAGGAAGAAGGTGTCAAGATGGTAATGGACAGCACATGGTGGATGCTAAAACAGTAGAAAAAAATTGAGCACTTAGAACAAACAGAAAACAGATGGAAACAAGATGACAAAAACAAGCCTACTTCACGGGTCAGAAATTGGAAATAACCAGTAAAAAGAACTAAAAAGGAATAGTCCTTTTTTCACATGCCAACACTACTGAACTCAAATAATTCATACCCCAAATTCAACTGTTCCTGTGAAGTATGTCCCCACATCCACTAGCCACTTTAATATTTGAATTTTTCAGCACTATCATTTATAACAAGCTTGATATGATAACCTGCTACGACCGATTAAATTGCACTGATAATCTGACAAAAATATTCTAAAGTGTGTATATATATATATACCTTAGATTCCTAGCATTTCTTTCACCCCTTCACAATCCCTTCGCTTATAGTTTTATGCAGCTGAAGGGTGTTGAAATTGAATTAATTTTGTCATTATATGTACCATAATGTATTTACTCTCACATTTTTCTTTTAGTTTGTGTGTGCAAATTTTGTTGGTTTTGTTGTGGTGCATTCACCGTTTAGAGTATGCAAGCGCAGCAACTCCAAAAGTGAAAGTTGGGAATATATCAAAAGTGGAAGATGCTTCATATTTTCGGATATACTACGGACAAACCTTCAAGGTTATTAAGAACACCCTTGATGGCAAGAGTTATCTTCTTATCCAGGTACGTACTCTTAGTTCATTTGTGACTAGCTTGCTTAAGCCATGAAAAATGGCACATCATCTCTGCTATTCTTATCAGAGTCACTGTTGATCCTTTCCTTAATAAAGGAGATTATGTAACTGTATTTGTTTAGTCCATTGCTAGAACAGGCTCTAGTTCTGATTAAGAAATGGAAAGAAAAAGGATTTAAGTTATATACACGGACGGTTAGAAGATTTGTTATATTAATATATCTTAACTTATTATTGGAGGTTTGTTACCCATTTTATCAGGTTACCAATTAATGTTTTTCATCGAGATCATCAATAATTACCTAATAAGTAACCTGATGGTCAGTGCATAGAACTTAAACTTAGAAAAAAGTCAGTCTTATTTAACAGCTAATTAAACTAGAAAAGGAGTTGCCTGCTCAAGTGGAAGATGTTAAGTGTATAAAAATGTGAAGTGATTTTAAGGCTAGGATTACTTGAGAAAAAAAGAAGATGATAAGGGTTGCTGGACCACAAAACTTGGACCGTGGAGGTAGTAGGGTCAAGAATATTTAAAAAAAAAAAAAAAAAGAGTTGTCAAGAATATTTAAAAAAGAAAAAGAGTTATACTTTTTTCATTTGATCCTCTGTAATGGGCAATTCAAGAACTCACAAGTTCTTTTTGGTTGCTGAATTCCATGGCACAAGTCCTTTGTGAGCTTTGTTTTGAGCTCTGAAGAGCTTTTTTCTTTGGTGTCATTTTCTTGACTAAGTCCTCATGGGGTTAGGTTACAATATGGGAAAAAGTAGAAGTGTCACTACCTGCTAAATTATCCCATTGATCAATACAAACCAAGATGTTAATTGATGAAGTGCCAATGCCATTGCTTCTCTAAGAGAATTGCTGAGACCATTTTCCAGCCTGACAATAACAATAATTTCGCCTTCATCATGCAGTGGGCGGAGGCAGAGGGGTGCAACTTGAAAAAACTGTACTATGTAAATAGGGCAAAAATGAACGCTCTTTAATATGTATTAGTTGTTGAATCCGATTTTTGTTTTTACTCCCCTTATTTGAATTCCTGGCTCCACCACTGCCATCGTGAATTTGTTCTTGTTTTCTTTCCTTTCATTTTTGTAAAGAGAAACAAGAGAATTTTACAGCATGAATAAAAGGATACATTTGGCAGAACACAATATTGTAGAGTCAGGATGCTACATGATCCACTATTCTTTTTGTGATAATGTTCCAGGCTTACATAAAAAATTTATTTTAAAATTATTTCAATATATATATATATATATATATATATATATATAACTTACCCACTTTCAGGGGTTGAAGGGGGTTCATTGCCGGAATATGTGCATATAATAAATGTTGAACCCCCTAGGTGAAAATCTTGTCTTCGTCACTGCCCACGTTATTATAGGAAACTAGAGCTGGTTTCTGGTGAATTCCAGCTAGTTGCAAGTTCTCAGTTCTTTTTTTCATTTAAGAACATGATTCCATCAAGACAATTCTCTTTTTTGATTTACTAGTATGTAAATGTGTGCAGAACAACACGAGAATGGCCAGTAGAACAAAATATTGCACCTCAAGAATAAAGTCTTTCGTTATCCCACTAGCAAATTACTCTATCGAGACTGACTACTTTTTTCCAGGTACACCATTTTAACCATCCTCGTTGTCCTTTCCCCTTTATAACATCATATTATAAGCTTTCCATGTCTTTTTTGGTACTTGTTAATAACTCGTGCACTGACTGTTTTTCTTTTCTCTTTTCTTTTTCCTTCAATTCACAGTTTCCTTTTTCGAGGTAAGAATGCAAAGCTTTAGTAACTATTCTAATAGCTGTATTACTAGATTGACAAATTTGATAAATTTTGCATGAAATATTGTAGCTACTAGGCCTATTGGGAAATTTGAAAGGCATAACATCAACATATGTGGCCTCTCAATGCGTCCTAAAACTATACCAGGATGGACAAGTAGAGAGCATTAACAAGAACGACCCTCAACAACTTGCACAGTATGCAGCTCACTTCATTGCCAACACCGATGAAGCTCAGTCCTGCAACTTCGCCACATTTGTCCCTATTGGTGAGGATGCACCTCTCCAGGTACATAATGACGTAAAGATTTAACTTACATATACTGACAATGCACATAAATTTTACATTATTAGTGTAGTTTAAGTAGTTGTAGCAGGTAGACAGTCGTATTTTCCAGATTATTTACACAGTCTGTATATAGAAGTTAAACTCATGAGCCAAAGCTTCTTTCTGTTCTGTTGAGCTGTGCTTTGACCCTCCGGTTGGATATGGCTACACGTAATTTGTATTACTTTAACAGCGCGCAGAGTGGATAAAATACTTAGGAGCTTTCGCAAATATGGAGAACAGGGCAAACCAAGTCTATGATGCAGTAAGTGAAGAACTGAGACATCTTAACTTTCATTATAATGATAATATTGAGAAGAATTTCTTGTTTATTAAGGATTTTTTTCTTTCGTGGACAGATTAAGGAGAACTATTTGTGCTTGAGCAAAGCTGCAACTAGTAGGAATTCATTTAAACCCACAGTCTCTTGGATGGAGTATAAAGATGTGTGTACACTGACTCTTGAACCCAACCCTTTTTTTTTTTTTTTTAAATAATTTGGCTTACATTTGATCCTTAACATACACCTATTTTCTTGTATAGGGAGTGTGGTCATTTACAAGGGAGCCATACAAATTAAAGGTCAGATCTTTCTCACTTTTAGGCATTCAACACTTTTATGGTTATTTTCTTGAGTATAGCTATATTAATTTGATAAATGGTGCAGTTTGTAGAGGATGCTAGTGGAGTCAATGTTGATGATTCCATCAACAAGGTCACATACAATATGTCTCTTCCTGATGATTTGGAAGAGTTTCATGCCATTCTGTGTGTATGTTAATTTTCTCATCATGATTTTTGATTCTGATCATTAAATTATCAATTTGTCATATCGATCCTTTTGCTGATTTGTATTATCTGTTATTTAGACTGTGGATGTAGTGATTGATGAAACATATACCTCAGATCCAGAGGCTTATAATGTCTCCACATTTCTTGGAAACATCAATTTGGAAGATCAATCTTGCTTTGCTTTTCTCTCAAATCAAAGCATGTGGAGATATGATAAAAGAGTGCAAAATTCTACAGTGCTTGGTAGGTTTCTCTTCTTGTTTGTGCATATTTTTACCTAAAAGAGTGCAACATCAAAGCTTTTTTATCAAGATTTTTCTGAGTTGAATGCATAATTAATTTAATTAGGAAATTATTAGAGAACCTTGTTTTCTATTATTTCTGGGACTGATAGTGTTTGTCTTTTGCTTGTTGAAGACTGGTATGATGGAGCTGTCTCTCAACCGCAACTGGTCTTAGCAGATATTATTGAAGCTTTATATCCTACAGGAAATTATAACACTACATATTTCAGAAATATCGCGAAGGTATGTACAACACTGGTGTATTACATACAGTTACAGCTTTACTTAACTTCTATATAGTAATAATATAAAAGAATTTTCGCACGATCATGTCACCTAAACCTAAATAAAAACTATGTGTGATCGTCCATCAAAAATGGGGTTAATAACCTGAAAAAAGAAGAGACATTATGCGTTACAACATGTCAAAGAAGGGACTCAAATCCACTCTAAAATTAGGACATGTTAACTATTGCAGGGAGAAGGGATCATAAGCATTGGTCCTGAAATGTGTGAAAGAGATAGCTCCATCCCAATGGAACCAACAGTTGTAGCTTGCCAGTAGCTATATATTCTTTGTCATGATTTTTCGGTTCTTTTTTTCGCATTTTGGTCTTTTAATTCTTCAAATTTATGGTACGTTTCAGTACTAGATATTCTTCATCAGCTACAGAAAGGAAATATTGAAGCCATTGCCCATTATCATTGTGGTTATTCAGAATATGATATACTGCCGTCATTTACAAACCAAAATATGATACTAGATTACCAGCATAGTTCTGCTCAGTCCTCCTCTGATCAATTATAGAAACAGTTCAACGCAAGTATATACTACATTGCTATCCGTGTGTGTAGTTTATTAAGATTGCCACTTCACAAAGAGATGCATCTAAAAACATGACAACAAGAGAATGAAGCAACAACAAGAAGCATGTATGTCACTTGACAATCGACAACATTTTCTTGGTTATGGACCGTATAATAACAATTCCAACTCGAAACCAAGATATACAAAATGCAATCACCACAGAGAAGAACGTAAATTGGGTGCATCCAATATGATCATTGATGAAATTCATCTACGTTCCTACGAGGAAACACTTATAATAGTAAAACTCATGCCTCGGAGCATATTATCCGATATTGAAATTGGTCTGCTCTGCAGCAGCAAATTTATTTACAAGATAGATTCGAACAAAGACAATTTAGTAGTTAGTAAAGTCAAAGTCAAAGGGGTACTCCTGTGAAGAGTCATGCACAGTCACAAGCAAATATTCTGCATGATTAATACATTGTTAAACCAAAGGTACTAGCTCATTTCTTACCGCAAAGGCACATAACAAAAATGTAAGGAAGAGGGAAACACAAAGACGAATATACTTTAGGCAGAATACTAAAGACCTTCTAAACTTGGCACGTTTTATTCAAATCCTTTAAACTATACTTGGTCTTAGTAACTACTGTACTTGCTCTCTCTTTTTTTTTTTTTTTTTTAAATAATAGTTACCTCTCAAATAATAACTAGTCCTAGTTACCCCTATACTTGACTTTTCTATAATCGTTACCTCCTCAAAAGAAAAATGGTAAAAGAAGAAAAAATTGGTAGTTATATTTTGACGGAGGAATAGAAAATATATGAAAAGAGGTAAGGAAATAGCCGTTGGAATTGCTAAACATAAAAGTAAATGGTATCTTAGATTTTTTTACACATCAAATTAATATGACTTGTCAGTTATTTTACACTCACACGCGCCAAACATGATTTGAAATCACTTTGATTATAGAAAAGGCAAACACATGGGGTGATTAGGACCGGTTATTGTTTGGTGATAGCGATTATAAAAAAAGTCAAGTACAAGGAGTAATTAGGATCAGACATACTTTAAGGGAGATTTTAATTAAACACGTTATGTTTAGCAGTTTTTAAGTATTTTGCCTATAATTTATTAAATCATGTAGCTATCAGCTTCAGTTATTGATTTGCCGGAGCTTTACGTGCAAATACCCTGTCTAAAATTCTAACCCTTGCTTCAAGCTAGATAATCGAAGACACCCCACTTAATGTGATCGACTTCACATCTTGACATGTTTGTGCTGCGTAGCGCACATCTACTTTGAGGATATAAAAATCATTTCTTAAAGTGAATTTGTCCAGACAGCCGAGAAGAAATTAAAGGTTTAGTGAAGTGAAATCGTATAATTAAATTGAGAATTGAGTTTTCATGGGTTATGAGTAGGGGTGTACAAAGAATCGATAAATCGAGTCAAACCGAGAAAAACAAAACCCACTAGTTGTTTGGTTTGGTGATCATAATTACTTTGGTCTGGTTTTAGCTAAAAAAAAGTCAAACCAAACCAAACCAACCCGACATTACATGTATTCAATTATTAAAATATTTTATACATAAAAATATTTAATTTCTTAAATTTTTTCGTAGTTTTTGTTTTATCATATTATTTCAAGCTTGAACTTAGAATTTTGAATGTCAATAAGGTTTATATCCCATGGATGTTAGTAACTCAAATAAAGTCTAAACCAAAACCAACTCAACACTAATGCTAACAAAAGAAATTCAATTACACCACTAGGAATGACAATAATGTTGGATATCTATTCTTTAGTTTTACATAATTGGTTTAGAGAGTGAAAATACTTAACTTATTTTTTTTCCTATGTCTTGTAATTAATACTTATTAGTCATACTTATTTAAGCATGACTTAGTATTTTTAGATTATGGTCATTTTCTTTATGGCTTATTAATTAGCAATATTTACTTTAACTGACTTTATTTTTTTCGTTGTTGAATACTTTAATACAATTCACTCATCTTACATTTTGTATTATTTTCTTAAGAAACACCTTAATTATATACTTGTATCTTACTAAGACTAAAGAAATATTTGAAGTAAAAGTTATATGTTTTGTGTGAAGACTTTTCCGGATAAAAACTGTCACATCCCAAACAGACGTGAGTGGCACCCACACTAATCCTATAGTGGACGAACTAATCCCTTAACCCATTATCAAGCCAATTCCAATTACTTAAACCAATTAATAAACATTGCTCACGAATAATGGAATAAAATTGTCAGACAATAAAATAATTAAATAGCAAGTGCGGAAACCAAGCTATTACATCCCCAAAATCTGAAAGTCACTGTACAAGGACTCTAACCAATAATGTCTAAAAGAAGAGATACTGTGTAAAAATAATCATAATGTCTGGGATGAAAATAGAAATTTGAAATAAAGAAAGATCTTTAGGCGGCATGGCACGGATAGGAGCTCACCCTCTGATCTTGGTAGCGAATAACCTCAACTAGATGCGAGCTCTGGAAGACGTCTCTGGCTCAAAGTTTGCACTCACAAAAAAAGTGCAGCAAGCGTAGGTCAGTACAAACAACATGTACTGGTAGGTATCATAGGCCGACTAAGATTAGTATCATGCATACATACATAAATAAAATGAAATAGGCAGACAGGCACAACAAACATGTATCACAAATAATATCCTCAAATAATCCACTTTCAGAATAAGTCACCAATTATCAACAATGAAACATCAATGCTCAAACCAAAAGAAGTAAAATAAACAATAAAGTTCCAACTCTGTCACATATATGTACACACATGCTAAATGGTAATGTTTTCCCCAAATAGTCATGACCTGCAGGGGACCTATGGTGTCCATGTACCACTCGTTCCGGAACGAACCTTGGACCACAAGCTCACACTAGGCTACATCGTCACCCCTGTCAAATGTGCCTTACAAAATGTATATGTTCCATCTCAATCATCATCAACAACATCTCATAATCAAATCACAAAGAATGACTCAAGAACACGTATCAAGTCAACATCAATGAAGTATGACCAAATAACACAAGTCACAATAGGACTCAGAAATAATCTGCTCAACATAATAGAATTTGTCACTAACATCAACTCATCTCTGAAGGGTATATATGAACACCTTCCTTTCAACAATCTCAAGAATACAATTCAAGTTTATTGATGGGTGTAAATTATTCATGTAATTTTATACATAAAAAAATAAGTTTTAAAATAAAACATGAATAATTATATCTTATTCTCTCATATTTTCTGATAGAATTTTACAGGAAGAAGAGTACTGCAGAAGAATAGAGAGGAAACGAATTGTCAAAGAAGTAAGCAAAGAACTCAATAGGTGCAACCACGAATTCATAAGTCATAACCGTGGAGTTTTACATGTGAGAATTACAAAAGTCAACATTGAGAGAAGTTGTGAAATCCACGGGTGTAACCGCTTCATACTCACACCCGTCAAGTGTTGAAATCCACGGGTGTCACCTCTTCATACTCACACCCGTCAAGTGTTGAAATCCATGGGTGTCATCGCTTCATACTCACAGCCGTCCAGTGTTGAAATCCACGGGTGTCACCGCTTCAAACTCACAGCGGTCAAGTGTTGAAATTCAAGAGTGTTGCCGCTTCATACTCACACCCGTCAACTGTGGGCATCAAGAAAAGAGTTGAAAAATTCACGGGTGCGACTACCGTTGTCATACTCTCACCCATCAAGTAAGGTCACGGACGTGAGCATTCCTTCAAAGAATGCATTCGTAGGGGGAGACACTACATTCTCCTATAAATAGAAGCATCACTTTGCTTACAAAGGGATATAATCCAATCTTGAGAAAGATATAAGAAATAGTCTTTGCTTTATTTCTCTTCTTTTTATTTTTGTAGGAGTAGTATTTTATTTTTAATTTCTTTCTTACATACTCCTTAATGGAGTAGTTTCTTTTTGTTGGGATAGTTGAAGAAGTTTGGTATGATGTTATAATATTATCTTTACTTTAATTTTTTCATGTCTTGATATTTAAATCTTTGATCTTGCTTCTTTTAGTCCTAATTCTCACGGAGGGATTAATTCAAGCTAGTTTATAGATTCAAAAATCTCAAGATTATTTCTTTTAGTCCTAATTCTCACGGAGGGATTAATTCAAATAATTTTGTTGGTTTAAAATTGTTATCTTATTTCTTTCGGTCCTAATTCTCACGGAGGGATTGACTCAAATAAGTTTAATGATTTGAGGGGTCTCTATCTTATTTCTTTCTGTTCTAATTCTCGCGGAGGGATTGTTTCAAATAAGTTTAGTGATTTTAAGGGCTAATCGCAAGAGGTCTTTATTTCTCATAACACAAATCAAGTCAAATAACTTTTTCTATTCTTTTGTGGAATTTGATAGAATGAGATTTTATTATAATTGTACCAAGTGGATTCAACGACTCCTAACTCTTTTCTTTTTAAATTTTCTAATAAGTTGTTTATTTTATTTTAAGTAATTTATAATTTCAAAACCTTTCCTTTCATCAATTTGATTCTCTCAAATAGTACCCAAGACAATACACATATGTAGCCTAGGTGGTTCCAATCTCTGTGGGACGATATCTTACACTATACTATAATTTGACAGAGTACGAGCGAACTTTACTATGCACTTTGGCCTCGTCATTTATCAGCCTCAACAATGGAGAATTACTTCACACAATTAAATCGTACAACTAACAACAATCACCAAACTCATGTCCGAAGTCCTAGACATGTTTTCTCCCATAGATTCTACAACATATACAATCAACTAATCAAAGTCTAACTTAAGTAAACCGTAACCTACCTCGAAGCCGAACTGGAACAATGCAATCACTCCGCAATAACTTTTCCTTTCCTCAACGCTTCGGAACGTTCAAAGTCTAGAATTACAATTCTAAATAAGTAAAAGATTATCAACTTAACAATAACAAATTGGGGATGACAACCCCACCAATTCTACCCTTAATCAGATGGGTTAATTATCCTTAGGGTCATAATCATCCTAATGCAAGTCTCAAGCATCATATTAATTCAATTAATGGGTTCTCTAATCATTTCAACCCTACAATTCTGTTTTTAGCCAAAGTTTCTATTTTTATTGGAACCATAGGTCTCAACAACCAAATTTTATCATTGAATATCAAGTTCTCATGCTATGAAGCGATAATCTCTACTCCTAGATAATTAAACAACATTAAACAACAATAAACAATACCCATGGATATTCTAGGGTTTCCTTGGTATTTGTGTTCTACCCTTCAATTCCCATTAAAGGTGCTTTGATTACATGACGAAAGTGATTAAGGCTTACCTTTGATGGAGAACAGTGCCCTAGGCTTAAAAAGTCGCCTCTATGCTCTTGGGAACTATGTTTTGGAATTATGTGAGGAGTGGGGTCAAAATAAGATATTTAAATTGGGTTTCTGACTTACTGAGGTCCGCTGCCCGTCCCCGCTTCGCTACAGCGGCCTCGCTGCAGCGAGCAACACTTTCGCTGCAGCAGGCATTTGGAAAACCAACCCTTCGCTGCAGCAGTACCGTGGCAGCGGAAATCCTTCCGCTAAAGCGGTGGATTTTGGGCAGTGAGCACGAAATTTTTTCACTTTTTATACTTAGTCTCTAAAAATCATTCTAAGGCCCTATGAACACAAGCCAACAAACAACCAAGTTAAAAACACATCACAGAGTCACTTATAAGTCACAAAACACAACGTAAACACACCCCAATTTATTTAGGCCCGCTTATTCCTAACCTCAGGAAAGTACTAGCAAGGGTAGAATGGTGAAGGCACGCATAACGACCAAGCAGGTCGTTATAAAAACTCGAGAAAACTCGAGGTTGAAAAACCTGAATTTTATTGGTGTGGTTTGATTTATAAATTTAAAAACCCGACGCAATTGGTTTGGTTTGATATTTAAAAAATTCGAACCAACCCGGTCCATGTACACCCCCAATTATGAGTTTATGGGTTAATAAAGTGAAATCGAGTAAATTAAATGAGAATTGGGTTAAATGGGTTAATGAAGTAAAATCGAGTAATTTTAATTGAGAAGTGGGGAATCTGTTAGGTTTGAGGATAATTTTGAAAACTTTGATAACGGCGGGATGAATGTGGCTGCATAATATAAAAGAGGATGAATATGATTAGTAATCCAAAATAGAGGGGTAAATTTGACCCATTTTTCAAAAATAAATAAAGGGCATAGTTGCTCTATTTTTACTAGTTCAAAAACAATTTTGGCCCTTTCACTTATTAAAAGTGTGATGCATGTATAAGAGACTTTATGGACTAAAGCTAGAGCTGTCAAAACGGGTTGGCCTAGCCCATCCGAGCTAGCCCATGCCGGCTTTGAAATTTGACCGGCCAGGCCGGGCTGGCCCACCATTTTGATGGGCCTTAAAACAGCAAGCCCAACCCCTTACTATGTGGGCTGCGGGCCTGGCTAAAAAAATTATTATTCATAATTCTTTAATTTAAATTCTAATTTAAAATGCTAACATAAATATTTACAAGACAATATTATATGGTGTTACTACTTGCTAACCAAGTCTCAAATCCATAAATAAAATTATTCTAATAATGCTAATTAAGTTTGGTTTCAAGTAAAGATTTGATTGTATGGCTTCAGTATGAAATCTCTACCATTCTATGCGAATATTTTGGATACAACTAAACAAGAATATGATCTTACAGGCCAAACCTTCAGTGAAACTGAATAACTTTTGACATTGTTAACACTTAACATATTACTAATAATTGATATCACTCGAATCAAATAGTAAAATTAATAGCAAACTAAATGGTTAATGAGTAGCAATACAACTAGCTAAAAAGGAATATTAACCTAGTGTTGTTCCAATTGATCTCAATAAAGCGCAAAATGAAAATGACAATATTCCATCCATTTGAAGTAAAAATAAACTTCTCAAAGAAACTTTCATAACACTTACGATGTATCCAACACTAGCACATCATTTCATCCCACGTATGAATCTACTTGTGACAAAGTTGTCTTAACATATTCACTTTCTTTATATTTTTTATTAGGCCCACGGGCCAGCCCAACCCACGTGCGCTCAAGCTCACGTGCCAACGGGCTTACTTGGGCCGGACTAAAAAGCCTCGTTCTCAAATGGACTCCAAAAATTCAAGCCAAGCCCTATCAAATCATGAACTGAGTTGGGTTGGCCCATGTGCCTTAGCCCATATTGACGGCTCTACCTTCAGCCTTGCATAACTCAAGTGAATTATTATAATAAATAAATGCGTTTGTAATTATAATTTTAAAATAGTCGATTTGATGCGATCCTTTTGGTTATTTTTTTTAATTCAAACCAAAATCAAAACCTAAATAATTGATTTTTCTTTCTATTGATTTGATTTGGATTAGATTGGATTTTTCAGTTTTCCTTAAAACACCCTGATGCATATAAGTGACTCTCTGGATTGGACTCAAAAAGTATATATTATCGTTCCCTACAGGAAAAACAGAGTCGTCGAATCAGAAAAAAAAAAGCAATCAATCTCACAACTAAACCCTATCTGCATCAGCCTGACAAAGATGAGCCGATCGGTAGACGACCGCGGAACCACCGTGAAACCCGATCCATCAAAGAAACCCGTCTTCCTCACTAAAGCCCAACGTGAAGAACTCGCCCTTAAACGCCGCCACGACGAAATCGCCGAACAAAAACGCCGCTCCGAACAGCAACAACAACACCGCCCTTCCTCTTCCGACAACAACCACCGCGACAGAGATCGTGGGGACCACCACCGCCGCGACCGAGACCGCGAAAGAGAGAGAGAACGAGACTCCGAGCGTCGCAAACGAGAAAGAGAGCGCGACGAAGAGTTAAAAGAACGAGAACGAGCTCGATTAGAGAAACTAGCCGAACGAGAACGCGAAAAAGAACTGGACGCTATTAAAGAGCAGTATCTCGGGTCTAAAAAACCTAAGAAACGGGTCATTAAACCTAGTGAGAAGTTCCGGTTTTCGTTCGACTGGGAGAACACTGAGGACACGTCGCGGGACATGAACGCGTTGTATCAAAACCCTCACGAAGCGCGATTACTCTTTGGTCGGGGTTTTCGTGCTGGAATGGATAGAAGGGAGCAGAAGAAACTCGCTGCGAAAAACGAGAGGGAGTTAAGGGAGGAGATAAGGAAGAAAGACGGTGTTGAGGAGAGTGCGGTCGAAGCAGCTGCGTTGAAGAAGAAGGAAAAGGATGCTGATTTGTACGATACGTTTGATATGAGAGTTGATAGACATTGGTCTGATAAGAAGTTAGAGGAAATGACGGAGAGAGATTGGAGAATATTCAGGGAGGATCATAATATATCGTATAAGGGTTCGAGGATACCACGTCCTATGAGGAATTGGGTGGAGAGTAAGTTGACGAATGAGTTGCTTAAGGCTGTTGAGAGGGCTGGATATACGAAGCCTTCTCCGATACAGATGGCTGCTATTCCGCTTGGACTTCAGCAGCGCGATGTGATTGGTGTTGCGGAGACTGGTTCGGGTAAAACTGCTGCTTTTGTGCTTCCTATGTTGACGTATATCACTAGGCTTCCGCCGTTGAGTGAGGAGAATGAGGCTGAGGGGCCGTATGCGGTTGTGATGGCGCCCACGCGAGAATTGGCTCAACAGATTGAGGATGAGACTGTTAAGTTTGCGCACTATTTGGGTATTAAAGTTGTTTCTATTGTTGGTGGGCAGTCCATAGAGGAGCAAGGTTTTAGGATTAGGCAAGGTTGTGAAGTTGTGATTGCGACCCCTGGGCGACTTCTTGATTGCTTGGAGAGACGTTATTGTGTTCTGAACCAGTGTAATTACATTGTTCTTGATGAGGCTGACCGAATGATTGACATGGGTTTTGAACCTCAAGTTGTTGGTGTACTGGATGCTATGCCTTCGAGTAATATGAAACCGGAGAATGAGGATGAAGAGCTTGATGAGAAGAGGATTTATCGAACCACTTATATGTTTAGTGCTACCATGCCACCTGCCGTAGAGCGGCTGGCTAGAAAATACTTGAGAAATCCTGTTGTTGTGACTATTGGCACTGCTGGAAAGACTACTGACCTCATCACTCAGCACGTGTTCATGGTGAAGGAAGGGGAGAAAATGTATAAGCTGCAGAAGTTGCTTGATGAGCTTGGTGATAAGACGGCTATTGTGTTCATCAACACTAAGAAGCAGGCTGATAGTGTTTCCAAGAATCTAGATAAAAATGGCTACAGGGTAACCACACTGCACGGTGGAAAGTCACAGGAGGCGAGAGAAATCAGCCTTGAAGGATTTAGGACCAAGAGGTATAATGTGTTAGTTGCTACTGATGTTGCTGGTCGTGGTATTGATATACCTGATGTGGCCCATGTGATAAACTATGACATGCCAAACAACATTGAAGCATACACCCATCGTATCGGACGTACAGGTCGTGCAGGAAAGACAGGTATAGCCACAACATTCTTGACCATGCACGATACCGAAGTCTTTTATGATCTTAAGCAAATGCTCACACAAAGCAACAGTCCTGTTCCCCCCGAACTTGCCAGGCACGAGGCTTCGAAATTCAAGCCTGGAAGTATTCCTGACAGACCACCTAGGCGGAATGATACTGTATTTGTTCATTAAAGTTGGAATTGCTACATATGCTATCACACTGACCAAGTATTGAGAGTTTGGATCTGCTGAAACATGGAGCTAGGTGGAGGAATGATGGAGTTGGTAGATATAGTGGAGGATTCCAACATAATGGAAGTGAAGTGGTAAACACGCTGATAAATGAGTTTCATTCTGTTACTAACAAGTAATGTGTTGTTAATTTTGCTGAAGGGATTTGCTTTCTTATCTGATTTGGTTTTGTCCTGTAAACTCTTGTCTCGTTTCTTGTATTTCTGTTATACATTACTTTATCTTAAGACAGTCTCAGGAACTTAAGTACCTTGGTTTGATGACATGCCGAAGTATGAAATTCATGGGCAGTAGTTAGCAAATTCCACGGACAACACGTCCCTATGAATTACTCCTTAAACCAATCCATATTCTAGTAGAAATGACCCAACTTCCTTTTGCCCGAAAAACAATTTATGTTGTAATTGTTTTATGTTATTACTGTTATTTTCTCATTTGCTTCAACTCCATCCAGCCTGGCACATAACTTTCTTAAATTGTGTAGTTACCTTTACCTCAAAGAAAAAAAAACTTTCTTAATATCCAGCAGCTCTCACCCAAATACGAAGATCTCTTGCTTACTCAACTACTTAACCATGTGAAAATCCATAAAATGAATTAGAGATAAATATGAAAGTGAGGGAAAATAAAAAGTAGTGTTGTTTACTGGCAAAGGGGAAAGAATGAAATCTTAGTAATCTATCATCAAGTTATTCACCACCATATAAACCTCCTTTCGTAAAAAATTTGGGGTAGACATTACACCCAAGTTTGTAATGTGGCGTTATTTCTGTTTAAGATTTTGATTCTCATATCGTTTTTCCAACTTACAATTTGAGAAGAAGTCATCGTGATCTGAGCATCTTCTATAATTTGTCTGTGTTTCATAGTGCTTGAAGTTGTAATTTATACTTTGTGATAAGAGGGATTTACTTGCTGTGGATATCCATCTTTGTGCAAGTAAATGCTAAACTTTCAATATTCAAAAGAAAGATTTGAGCAATCAAACTGGAATTTGGAAGCAAACAAGAACACCAGCACTGCTGGTTTCATTTATTTTCTGTCTTGAAATTGAGTTACAAATCACACTTGAAAAAAATTACACTTTCTCTTTATTCGTGTGTTTCTGTTGACAATAGTGGAACAAGTATCATGTTTGGCTGTTCCTTCTTATCTTGGACCCTTCAAGCTCCAAACAATCTGCAGGTTAACACTTCAAATTGTTAGTTACCTCCTCAAAAGGGGAGGGGAAAAAGAAATAGATCATCCGTGATTCATGCAGTAGCAATTGTATCCAATCTTACTTCTGCAACCTTGATTGTGAGCGCCTGGTACCATAGAGAAAATGGATACATCAGTACAGTTGTAGGGAAAGAAGTACAGGGAAAAAAATGAAGGAAGACTACCCCATAAACAATGTAGGAGTATTAACAATCAAGCATAGGAAAGAAAAAACACAGTTTGTTGACTTTGTCTACTTTACTGACATTACTGGCTTTTTAGAAAGGTGAATAGAAGAATTAAGCTGCTTGCTGTGTAATTCTAATTTAGTACTAGAATATATTAGGTCCCTTGAAAAACTGTGGGCAAAAGTTTTAGAGCATGCCTTTGTGATGGCTGTTGCTTAACTTTCACCCTCTCCTTTGGTCCTCGTGGTGTTTCATCCGTTCTGATAGGCACATCTTTTACCTGCAGTAAGTGTCATTTAGGAAGCAAAGTAAGAAAAAAAAAATCCCATAAGGATGTTTGGGGTATAATGTCAATGTGATGCAGGCATGCAGCAATATACCAAGTTCCTAAACTCGAGATTGTAGAAAGTGTCTATGTATCTTTGCGTTGCCTGTTTCTGATCTTTGTACAATGTCCTCCAGAAAGTATAGATGGACCCCATATTCAATACCTTGTTTGCATAGATATTCCATGTGTAACTGCAAGACATCAGGATAAAAGGATTATGAAAATTTCAACAAGGTATATGCCTCTCTGCAATTTGAACAATGGCTTATTTGTGTGTTACCATTCATATATACGCTTGAGACCCTGGGCTGAAATCCTGTTCCAATGCTCAGGATCCTCCCTGCATTTCTGGAAAAAGTTGGCAATTTTGTTGCTTGATTCATCTCCATTATTTGGATCAATATGGAAGCCTGAGACCCCATCAACAATAATCTCTGCAGGGCCACCTTGGTTGGTAGCAAAAGTTGGTAATCCGCAGTTCATTGCTTCAATGACTGTTAGACCAAAAGCTTCATACAAAGCAGGCTGCACAAAAGCTCCTTTTGAATCTGCTATTGTGCGGTAGAGTTCGCTATTTCTGTATCTGTCAGTCTGAGCTGCTATCCATCTAATCTGACCCTTAAGCTGGTATTTCTCTATCAGCACGTGCATCTTTTTTATTTCAGCTTCTTCTTCTCTATCCTTGGATTTTGTCGGATCAAAGAAACCGCCAACCACAACAAGGTTAACTAAGCTTCTGAGCCTTTTGTTCTTGCCATACCATTCAACTAGTCCAGTTGTGTTCTTCACTGTGTCCAGCCTTGCCATGGTGAAGAGGATAGGTTTCTTTCCGTCTTCTAAATATCCACTGTGCTTGAAACAAGTAAAGCATTAATACATAGAACTGTGGGATGTCCCTATTGGCACTAAGCTGAAGTTTGAGCACTAAGACTTACATGTGCTCGTCATTATCCACTTTACTAAAAAGAAGTTCCTCAATGGCAGGACGGAAATCAGTCAAACGCTTCTGCTTTTCTGTGCAAGGGAAATACACTGACTGGTCTGCCCCAGGAGCAGCAATGTTAAATTTAGGATCAAAGACACTGATGCCTGAAACAACTCTATAAAGCCCTGGAAGGGTAAATGCGCTATGGCTTTCATACTGCCCTGACCTGTCTTTGCTGCAAATGTTAGCACATAAGAATGAGATCCATGAAGTTTCAAAAATTCGAGCGTATACATTACTGGATTTGTGATGTGTTTTGAAAAAGCAATGCTAAATTTATATGAATGTATTGCTTCCCTAGGTCTAGTTCTTACCTTCCAGCTATTTCTTGATATGTGCTTGTGATAATGAAATCTGCTGAATTCATTGCAATCAAATCAGCTGTGAATTGGCAAGAGAAGTGGTACTTTGGATCAAGTTCCTTTAATTTGATATCGGAATCTTCATATTTGGTCTTCTCCAGAGCATGAGCAATTGTTCCCTTTTACAGAGATGGTCTAGCTTAGTGGACATTAAGACACCAACTTGGGGAAGAAACATTATCAAATATGATTAGGAAAAGTTACCAGAGTTATCCCGAGTTTTCTAGCCATTAGTGATGCCACTAAATTCCCATCAGTGTAGTTACCAATTATCAGATCAGGCTTGCCTTCCATTAGCTCGATGATTTTGTCAGCAGCATCCTTTAGTCAAGGCAAAAAATGTAATTTAGGGAAAACTCCTCTTTGGATGAGCAAGGTTGATATAAGAATACACACCTGAGTATATCTCTCCAGATACGGATAGACATCGAATCGAGAAACCCATTGATTAAGCACTCCTTTTTCTGTCCTAAACGGTACTCTGAGGATGTGGGAATGCTTTGTATTCTGGATTGGTTCTAGTTCCTGGTTGCACTTTGTTCCTTTTGCATCCGGGATCAGTCGGGTTAACTGTGCAATCAAGATATGATATTAAATTTTCTAAACAACCTTACTTAATTGCATAGCCATGTCGATTTTCTAGGAACTCACCACAAGAATTTGAGGCTTAATATTGAGCCCCTGCTGTTTAATTCTTTGTAGCATTTCTTCTTCAAAAGCTACAACTTGATCCAAAACATAAACCACCTGTTGATGAGGAGCAGAAATGGTTAAAGTTGCTGAGAAGCGTCGTCGTATTTGACACAAAAAGCAATGATTTAACTTATATGCTATGATAGTGTGAAGACTAGTATAGTATTTAAACCTATTGTAGCAACTAGCAAGTAACCTGCTTTTATTTTGCAGGTATTTACTCCGGATTTCTATGAGGTTAGTTATGATTATCTTTTAGGTGATGTGAATCATGTGATTGTTTAAAATTTCGTCAATATATAGAAGTTAAACTAGCTATTAGATGCTTACCTGACCACCGGTGTCTGGCAAGCCAAGAACATCAGCTTGGCCAAAGTATCCATGGACAGAGAACAATACAATATTAAAAACAGTTGGAACCCTTCCAAAGAACTTCTCAATGTTCAATGGATCTGGTGCCTGAAGCACTTCTGAAAGTGTTCTCATGGTGTCTCGGACTCTTTCTGCTGTATCACCCCATCCTTTCTCGAAACCCCACTGTTTGAATCTGTACAATAATTGAAGCCACTTATTACTCTGTACCATGCCAAATTTGGGAGGAAATCGAAGTTCAAAAACAAATTTACCTTAGCTCAAAGCTCTGGTATGGTGTATCAGTTGGTAAGGAAGAAATAGATGCTTCTGCTACAACCAATGCAGCCTGAAGATTTGAGACAGTGCTGAGTGTCTCATTGATCATCAATTTCTGCAGTTGAAAAAGAAAATTTGTTACTTCAATGTTCTTTTCATATTTTTTTGTTCCTCTTAAGAGTTAACAAGTTCATTTATGGATTTTGATTTTGGTTGACATACATCTCCTTGGTGATTCAAAGTTAGCAAGTAGTCCACTAGACACTGTGCACTCGCGGAGCTAGCATTTAGCTTTGAAGTTAGAAACTTGGAAACATAACTGAGACCATTTCCGATTGAAGAAGATAGGGTCAGTCGAGGTGTTGAGAAGTCTACAGCTCCAAAATCAATTTCCAGTGCATATTCATCTTTTGCCCTGCATTTTGATGTTCACACAAAGGTAACATTTGGTGAGTCTTTCTTTGATTGAAGGTGTTAAAACCATAGAAGGCATGATAAATAAACTGCAAAGCAATCTTATACCAGTTTTCATCAACTATCATCTCCTTGAATGTCAAGTACTCTGAAGGTGTAATACCCTCAACAGAAAGATCATTAGCATTCACTTTCACATATTCCCAGAATCCAGGGTTCTGTCTCGTGGCAAAGGCAAGGTAGGGAGGGACAACTGCAGCCTCCTGCAAAATTTGATCACAGAAAGTTATAAGAGCTAATGTACATCCTGCAAAATCTGGAAACAATATAATAACACTATTATTATAAGTGCATATGGTTCTTGCTATACCATTGTAGTACATAATATGTAGCCAAGTAAGCCTTCCAAAACATGTTTCCTTTCAGCAGGATCATCAATTACTTTCTCTAATTCATCCATCAAGTTATGGAGTTTCATCATCCTCTTGCCTTGCTCTATATATTTAGCAAAACATTTCTTCATGTGGTACATGCTTTGCCTTAAGGCTTCTGGCATGCTATCAGCTATGGACTCTGATCTCTTCAAGGCTGGTGCAGTAGCCATTTTGGCAAGTTCTAAAAGCTTAAGGTATTGATATTTACACGAAGGATTGGTTTTATTGACTTGGGATTCTTGTTGAGATATTTTGGAATTTATAGGTTATAGAAAGAGCCAAAGATGAAATGGTACAAGGAGAAAAGGAATGAAAGGAGGAGAAAGAACAAAACTTTCTACTAAAGAATAAGAAAAGAAAGGAATTCTTGTCAGTTGGGTGAATGGTCGAGGTATAGGTATCATTCTTTTCTTTCTGTCTGATTGATGATCAAGCCATAAGAATATTCACTATTTCACGACAAAAAAAGAAACTTTACCAAATGAGAAAGACTATGAGGAAACCAAAAAGAACAGAGAAATAGCTTTGATCATCAGGACTGGCAAGAACCTTTATATCCCCGTTTAAAGTTTTCGCTTAACTTGTTATAGCAGGCAACTTACTTTTTTCGAAGTAACCACTCAATATAATTATAAAGGGTTACCTATAACTGTTTATTATGTAACCTGATTGTAAAAATATTTTGCATCGTCAGCCTAAAAACTACTAGTCCAACTAGACATCAATAACCATGAAGTTACTAGAATTAGGACGTCTTGTTCATTCTGAATTGACCCTCAGGGATACAGTGAGTGCTTTAAAGGGCCTAAATTTTTATGAGTATTTTGAGATTGACCATGACACCTTCTACATTAGAGTCTACGTGCTTTTTAAAAGATTTTTCTCCTGGCTAGGAGATTTTGGATCTCAGAAATGTCACTTGTCAAATATTAGACAATCCTCGTACAATTCGTTTGAAGTACGAAGCAAAGCTTCTTGTATTGTTTATTATTAACTTATACTTAAGGGGAAAGGGGTTAAATTTGCCCGATATTACCTGAAATTGAGTAATTTTGCACTTTGTTAGCTTTTGGTATAATCTTGCCCCTTCACTAGGAAAAAGTGTCGTTTGTACCTTTGATCCCTGAGGGATCTCTAATTTGAGCGGTAATCTAAATTATAGTCAAAACTTGAGGGATAAATTTATTTATTTTTTATCGAAATCCTTTTGACACGTGGAGTTTACCCATTTTACAGGGGCTCCGTTGACGACAACTTATATGAGATGATTTATTAACGGTGATTACTGATTATATATGATGAACCAAATACTATATGGGAAATTGTGGACCTTTTCCTTAAACTTAATGGTGCCAGCAAGAATCAATTCGTTATTTTTCGGCTTGAACTCGTAGTGTGCTAGTGTTCTTATATTCACAGTTACTTTTATGCTTAACGAGATTTTAATACGTAGTTGGAAATAATGAAGAGATGGCTACTAAAAGTTTTTGAAGAGGGCAAAATTCAATATGAAGCCTAAACAATGATTTATCTCAGTTAGTTTTACGAATTTTTGATAAAACAATATTTCATATCTAACAAATATATATATATGAGCTTAATAAATATCCCTAGCTTGAGAAAATAAAATAACCTAATTGTTTACACAACACTTAATATGACCTTACATGTTAAAATTCAACATTTAAATAAACAAACAAAGATCCCCTATGGTGGTTGTGGTTGAATTGTAATTATCATATATCTCTAGCATAATAGGTCTATTTTCTAGGGGTGGGCATAGATACCGAAAACTAAAAAACCGGACCTAACCGAGTTAATTCGGTACTTCGGTTTCGATTTTTCGTTTCGGTTACGGTTTTATTTTCTTCAAAAATTCGGTGTTCCGGTTCTGTTTCCGGTTATGGAATCCCGATTCTTCGGTTTCTTCGGTTAACCGAAGAATCGAACTTGTATACATGAGTTAAAAAAAAATAATAAAAAAATATATATATATATATATATATAATACTCAGACAGCCACTGCCACTCAATGAGTGTTTCTAATGACACGCCTGCACATTGTTGTTGGCTACTGCTGGTTCTCATGACTGTATGGTGTAATGTGTATTATGAATTGTGAATCCTTCAAGTGATTGAATTCCAATGAAAATTATGGATCTGTTGTCTCCAGAGGCCAATCTAGCAGGTCAGGCCAAGTGCCTCTTTTTAGTAGGGACGTAAGGTAAAAGGGGTATGTCAAAGGAATGAACTACTTTTGGCTTTTCCTCCGCGAGAATGTAAACCTTAAAGCCTAAGTTGAGAATGTAAACCTTAAAGCTCACTCTCTCTCACATATGTCCGTGGACATGCGTGGGGCTAAGGGTTGCACCGTTGGTAAATTGGCTCAATTGAATCAACTTCATCAAATAACTATAAGGTGCAAATTTTGGCTATAAAAGAATATTCTAGAATCCTCTTGACTTTCATTCGTTGACCCATCCCCACTAGACTTGTCTCGATTTTTTGCACGTAGTGCTATAACGGGCTGAACTCTAGGAATCTGAAACATAGGTTCATCCTGCTGCACCGGACAAAGTTTGTGCCATAGTGGGCTGAACTCCAGGAGTCTGCTCCTAAGTGAGATTTGGGCGGCTCTCACTTTCTGCATAAATGGATACCCTGAGGTTTATATCAAGTGAAATTTGAGCTCCCCAAGTTTGTAATGTAGAAGATACCCTTAAGTTCTATAAATTGATAATTATACCCCTCTTTGACAAACGTCAAAGACTCGAGAGGAATAGGTGGAGAAATTTTGTGTTATATCTGATAATCCTTTATAATATTCAAATTGAACATGAGGGTTATGTAATAAATATGTACAATTAGGGAGCTTCAAGTTAGCACAAACGTGTGATGCCAGGGTGAGGGTTGTTCACGGATAATTGAAGAATCGAATTGAATCATGAAATCAAATTTTAAAAAATTAATATGTAGTTGGTTTAGCTTAATTTAATATTGAACGAGAAAAATAGAACCAAACTTACATAAACGTATTTTCATTTTTATAACACATTTTTTATATAAAAAATAGTTTAAATATACATGATTCTTGCTTGGGATGTTACATTCTACTACATGAAATAAACAATATAATTCAAATGTGAATTAGGATTGACTAGGACAAAAATAAAGGGTCGAACTCTTCTTGATTCAAGATAATAGCTATAAATAGTCACTGTTTTTCAGAGATAGAGCAGTAAAATAGGTCCTATTAGAAGATACACAATATAGAGTAGAAAATAGTAGCGGTGGGTATTTGATTCTTGGGTTCGGTTTTTTAAATTTCGGTTCTTCGATTTTCAGTGAAGGGAAAGTGTGTCGGTTCGGTTCGTTTTTTTTCAAGTTCGATTTGATTCGTTTTTTCTAATGCATTTTATTTATGGGCCTAATTAATAGGCTATTTTTCTGCTTATAAAATGAGCTACTTTTTAATTAAAAATGAGCTATTTTATGGTTTTTTAATTCAAATGGGCTATTTTAAGGTTCAGAGCTCTAAGTTTGGTGTTCCAAACTAAACTGTTCTTGAAGTTTTGAGAAGGATTCACGATAACAATGGACTAATCTCGCGGAGGAAAAGCCAAAAGTAGTTCATTTCATGGCACAACTTGAATATTCACCTTTATACAACAATATACAACTTTATACACCTACTGTAGACAATATATACACCTGGTATAAAAGTGTATTATAATGTATAAGACTAGTAAAAAACTGAAGAGGGAAAAAATGGCTATGGCGGGTAATTAAAAAAGATGGGCTAAAACGGGTAAATATTTTGCCATAATTGGCATAGAGTGTAAAATTCCCATAAAATAATGCACTTTCGCAACATTGGGTGATTAAATACCTTCTCTAACATGAACCACTAGTGTAATCATGTTCAAGTTACATTGGAAAGACAAAGGAAACTGCTACTTCTTCAGATTGTCATTTTCTTCAATATCGTAAACCATGTAGACAAAAGGCCGGTTTTCTTCCTACCACTTCTCTGCTTCCTTCTCAGTAAACATTTTGGTACTACGAAATTCAACCAAAAGGCATTTGGTAAGCAGTTTACGTATTAACAAATGATGCTGATCAAAGGCATAATTATAGCATAAGCAGAGGTGGATCAAGAATTGACTCAATAGATTTCCATTGCACAAGCAAAGGTGTATAACCACATATATATTATATGCATATAGTTCAAGCTTAGGACACTAGGAGCAGCTGCACAAGCTTAGGACACTAGGAGCAGCTGCACTCACTACCAAAATACTATTGGATCAAGCTTGCGTAAGTATTAGTTGTCTCAACTTGCAAAACCCAATTAAATCAGATTAACGAATGCTCGAAGTTTGGAGTTCAATTTCAATTACTATAATATGAACAATAGGGAAAAGGATATCATAACTGGTAAATTTCTTACTGCATTATCTTGAGGGAGACCTTCCTTTTGTTAGCTATGATCTTATTAGTTCAAACCAAAAAAAAAAAAATCTGTCATACAACTTAAGAAAGGAAATATACCTGAACGAGACTCGCTTGAGTTCATTCTTTCCACTTGGCAGCACTGTCAATGTAACGTAGACACCGAGCTGATACTGTTCCACCCATTCAACTTTTGATGTTATTTGCCCAGCTTGGCCATGATCAGCTCCTTTATAAGATTCCGCAGCTGTATGCCATGGCGTACATGCAACACATTTGACCGACAAACCTCTGTCTTCTGCGTTTGCAAGAGGCCACACCTAGGCACAAAAATTCGGTGATTTTGGCTGTCTGAATATGTTGAAGTAGGGTGCACTACCTTTGCAGCAGCTTCAACATTAGTTTCTCTTCCAGCGAAAAAGCTTTCTGACATTGTCTGAAGCTGCAATTAACATAACATGTTCCATCTATGAATTACGGACAGATTCACAAAATAGTTTCTTTTTAAAGTTTGTGCCACAGGGTAATAAATTTGATGCAGATTACGGACCAAAATTGTTTACGAGAAGGAGACAGCCAAAAGAACTAACTCACAAAATAGTTCCATCTAGCATAATTTTTTTCTTCTCCTTTACAGGATTCTTCTGATGATCTGGGCTCCACGTTGTTTTCTTTGTTATAGAAGGATGTTTTATTATAGGAGAATACAATCGGAGAACCACATAGGTTATCTATGTTTCTGTCTTCTAGTTGTGCATTTGCAAGAGGCGCACACGTAGGAACAACTATTCGGAGTCCAGTCACATGATTTTGGCTGTCTGAATATGTCTGAAGCTGCAATTAACATAACGTGTTACATCTATGAATTACGGACAGGTTCACAAATAATTTTTTTTAAACATTTGTGCCACGAGGTAATAAATTTGATGCAGATTACGGACTAAATTGTTTAAGAGAAGGAGACAGCCAAAAGAATTAACTTACAGAATAGTTTCTTCTAGCATCATTTTTTTCTTCTCCTTTTGCAACAAGTTCATTGATTTGCTGATTGGATGTACTCTCCGTACGCAACACCCAACTGAAAACATCTTTGAGAGAAGTGATCTCAGAACTGGAGAGTATCTGTGATTTAGCAGTCTCAAACTCAGAGGGGAGTTCCGCGAAGAAACTTATTATTGCCATTTGTTCCCTCTGAGCTTGTTGCACCTTGATATCAGTACTGAACGGAAAAAGCATGTTCAACTCCTCATAAATTTTCTTGAACTCAGTGAAGTATGTGGTGAGTGTCTTATCTTCCTTCCCGGGACGGTAGAAAGCCTTACAAACTTTATAAACTCGAGACAAATAACCATTGCAGAATATAGATACTCTAGCTAATCCATTAACTCTTTAACAAATTCACAGTGATTAACCAAACCACCTACTTCATTGTCAATAGAGTTTATAATTTGCAAGAACAGTCTAGAATCACCAAGACTTTTTAGTTTCATCAGTTGGAGGGCCCTCACTAAGATGGTCATCCTTTTCAACACTACGCAAGTAGACCCTGATTTTCCTACTCCAGTCTAAATAATTAGACATATTTAATTTATGAACTGTAATTTTGGGTAATGCCGGAACTATTTCGGTCACGGAAACTTCATGAAGTAACATTTTCAACTACTTTTTAGTGAAGAAACTGACAATGGGAGCAAATAACTACTATCTGTTTCTCAAGAAATTAGCAGCTTCTTCACACAAAAACTGAACCTTAACTAATGTTTAGTGAAGAAACTGACAATGGGAGCAAATAACTACTATCTGTTTCTCAAGAAATTAGCAGCTTCTTCACACAAAAACTGAACCTTACGCAAAACAGTACGAAGACAATAACAGGAAATTACAATGGAGACAAAGTGAATAGTACACCTTCAAATACAGATCCAACTCGAGAAGAATACCGGAATGTGTCTTGAATGACGAGACATGCTGGAGCAGCAAGCCAAAATCAGATCTGCAGGACCTTAATGACTCTATTCATGAATATGAAGGATTTTATACAGTTACAAGAATCCTATATAAGGAAAGAAATCAAAACCAATTAAGAGAAATATTACAGGATCTTTTAGATATGTATAGAAAAATATTTACAGTATATCTGCAAAGCAGTCAGAATATTGAGGCACCTCTATTAGAACTTATCACCAATCAAACATTATATGAAAAGAGAAACAGCATATTTCTATCTAATTAGCTTGAGAAGAGAAGCAATGTTCTGCTTATCTTATCTTATAGTAGAATGCTGAATGCTAACGCACTTAATGGTCATGTTATACCTCAAAAAATGCAGAGCCTATGGAAACAGAAAGATACATGTGAAAGTCATAAATACAGAAAAAAGATATGTATAAAAGAAAATTGCCTTTTCATCAATGTCCCTCGGGCCATCTGTCTATACAAAGTAGCATATCTCAGCATTCCATTTTGCAGCAGATCAATAGTGATCTCCTATATTGGAGCACTTATATATTCTTTCTTCCCCTCTCACAATTTCCCTGCAGCAGATCATCCACTTAAATCATGTTAAAACATTCACAATCATTTTTTTTTTTTGGCTTTTGACTACAAAATAGTTTCACATTTCTCGACATATTCCATATAACTCTTTGATTGTAGAACATATGCAATAGAAAGATGATATGTAGTAAAAGAGGTAATTTGTCTGACTGCACACCAAGAACAGAGATTGGAAATTTGGGATAAAGGAGAGAACATATGTCATCTTGCATGTCTGATTAATAATTAGGAGCTTGAATCATAGTTTAGGGTACAATTCCTATCCAGGAGTCAGTTTCACATACATTGTCAATCTTCAGAACATCAAAGTCATATCTCATCAATAGAAAAGGTACACTTTGGAATGTTAAGAAGAGGGTTACTATCTCTAGAAAAAAAATTCATCTTCATATGCCTGCGTTTTGAATGAAATATTAAGATACTCAGTTTCAATCTGAGGAAGCAAAAGTTATAGTCCAGATATACCCATGAAAATACACCCTTGAGTGAAAACTTGAGGTCACTCAAAAACTTAAACAAGTGAAAATATTTTATTTCTGAATATCTGTGGCAATTGGGGAACACTCAAAACCAAGCATAAAGGCTGTAAGGCAAGCTATATGAAGCCAAAAACGGCTCCGTTGCAATGGAACCTAGATCTATAAAACATGAGGAAAACTAGTCAGCATCAAGCCGGAGCAGCGAACATGGCCTCAGCATCTTCAGTTGCAAAAGGAAGTGGCTTGGTTGGGGCAGGTAACCGCCCGATGCTATCCACTTTATCCTTCAGTTTTGGTGGAGGCCTGGCTGCTCTTGGGAGCAACCTTCCCTTTTTCTCGAACCACTCGGGCTTCAGTAGGGCCCGCAGCCCAAGTTTGTTGTAATGCACTCTCCTTACAGTCCCACCCGCTGCTTCCACAGCTGCTTTAGCTCTAGCGGTCACCCTTGAGACCTGTCATCAGCAGTTGATGTTGGATGAGTACATTGAGACGCCAGACATCAATGTTCATTTTAGCGGCCAATGTGATTGCATATTCTCAATATATTGATACTATAAACAACGAGAAAAAATAGGATCATGCCAAACATATCCATGCCCAGATGTAAATTATGGAAAACAAAAATACTTTAACATCTGAGGAACAGGTAAATATCAACCTCCCATCAATATTTTGATGGTACACAGCAAATTTCTGGAAGTGCTAAACTGACGTGAGCTTTTACAATTACTTATACCTTGCAATGCATTTACTATAAATAGCAGTACAAGTCGAGATCCACTTAGCAATTCAAATTCAAACTAGAATTGATGTTATTTCTACCAAATGTAACTTTATATTAAGTGTAAAACCAAATTTAATATCTTAGAGAAAAACAAAAGTAAACTGAGAAAAACTAAAGCAAACCAAGAGCAAAAGAAAATATAAGCAAACTAAGAATAAAAAAGGCTATATTCTATAAGTTGCTCCGACTCGGGTGCGGGTGTCCGATACGGATGCGGATCTAGAGGTCGGATTCTTCATGATCTAAATTTTAAGATTCGGGGGGTACGGATCGAATTACGGATACTGGGTACGGGGATTCGGCAAAAAAATAATTCAAATATCTAAAAATAGAGTTATAAAAATATGTTTAAATTATGAGACATCATGCGAAAAGCTTACAAGGTATTCCATGGAGAAAATATTGATCTAAGAGGAGACATAAAAATTTCTATATACAAGGTATTCCATTTTCTTCAATTTCACTTTTGTTTTGATTACAAAAATCATTGTATCTGTCCCAAATTTCTCCGTTGGTTTTGGTCAAAGTATCGAAAATCAATTGACCAGATGCGGTACAGATCCTACACCCACGTCGTGTCGACACGGGTGCGGCACCGAAAGTGAAGAGTCCGAGCAACTTAGTTTATTTATTCTAATAGTCTTAACTGAATATTACCTCTAGATGGATAGGCCATTGAATATGTTCAGCTCCGCGCCCCATCAATCTGGCTCCATCTCCTATTTGCTTCCCTATTGCACCACAATCCTATTGGCACAAGAAGATGATTTGTAAAGCAAAGTGCTATATATGCTTGAGCAATATCATGTTATTGTTACACCATAAGCTACAATTACCTTTAGAGTTTTCATTGTTATCAATTCTGATGAATCAATCTTCCCGGCATTTATCAGCTTTGCAATCTTTCCCAACCCAACTGGCTGCATGGAGCACATAAACAAGGAACAATTAAACAGAAGATAACCACTAACATTAATCCAAAGGTTTACAACCATCAGTGGTTTCAATATCCAAATAAATCTTCACATATCTTTACTCAATCACAAAATAATATTAGTAACGTATTTACCATATCATCCAAAAAAGGGACTTTTAGTAACAAAAAGCTGTGCCTGACATGATAATTGGATAGCACTTGTATGGTGTAAACAACATATTTAGGTAGAAGTTGTACTAATATCTATACAACCTTTACTGACAGCAAGCTTCTACTCGCGAAGTGTTCTAATGAAAAGAATGTTGGAAAGATCCCAAAAGGCACAGAGTGAAGGAAGCCAGCTAGCAAGTGAAGCAGTGACCAATCAAAAGACTATCACTGCCTCCTTGTACATTTTTTAGGCACATATCTGTCAGGCGGCTTACTAACAAATGCGGATTTAACTTATAGAAGTGTTTGGTAATAGAAACCACATCTCTTTTTTCTGCTTTTTAATTCAACCCCTCCTTTTGTGCCGTTTCATGTTAGAAGTCTAGTCCTTGCTTTTCATGTGCAATTTTGAGTGATTGATGTGGTTAAAACGGGCTGAAACACTGGAAACTTTTCAATGGATAGTATTACATTCATAATGCAATAATCGTTATAGATCTGTTTCTTACTTTAGTTTTTAGTCTCATATCTACTTAATCTTTAGCTCAGTTATCAACTTTTCTTTTGGATCTTCTTTAAGTTGGAAACAACTTGGATTTTATATAAGATGTGGCATCAGTTTCGCAACACGGAATTAGCCATGGAGATAGGCCTTATTTCAATTGACCTTAGCTGTCTTTTAACCTTGCCATGACAGAAAGATAAAGACGCATAGGCCGCCCTTCTGATGTCGCTCTGAAGGATTGTCTTTCAATTGGATCTACTCTATTAGGTCATTTTCTTTAAGGAGATTGATAACTCTCTTCTCAAAAGCATCTTTCTAATTCTCTTGCAAAACTTAGGCAAACCTTTCCCAAGGAGAGAAACTGACTACATTAAAATGCGTGTAAAGGGTAGGCGGACTATACTTCTGCTGGACGAGCCAACCAGCACGCTTGCTAGTGTTACCGAGAACTTGGTAAAAGAAGCATTGGAGAAGATGATGATCAGTAGAACAAGTGTAGGTGTACTCATAGCCTATCAATGATACAGAAGGCAGACACCAAAGCTGTGATTAAAAATGGAAAGGTTGTGAAACAAGGATCACATTCTCAGCTGTTTGCCCTTGGAAACAATGGCTCCTAATATGGACTGATGAAGTTGCAATTTGGTCATTCTCCTTGTAGGTGAAATATTTTGATGTTGCTAGCATCCATCAAGTAACCACCTTTATTTTGAGCAATTTTGAAATGCCAGCTGCCCAATGGCCCTATGTCATTTTCGTTCAACTTTATTGGCACTTGCTTTCAACTTTTCTTGATTTGAGTACATAGGTATTTGCTCATCAAAGGTACTACTTCGAGAGTCCTTATGTTAATATTTATCTTTTATTACTTATAATTTGACTTACATAATTCAATCATATTGAACTTTTAGATTTCAGTTATCAAGTTTCCCCTGAAACTACATAGTGATGAAGTATTTGAACCAAACAACCCCCAAGTGCTAACACATTTCGCCTTTCTATTTTTAAGGAATAAAATTATAAGGGCGGCACCTTTGATTGTTCTATATTGTTCTCTTTCATAAGGAACATCGATTCTAGTTATGAACCTAACTTCCTAAAGCAACATACAGTAAAATTAGAACATCAGCTACACTCATCCTGTAACTAATTCCAAGCATCCATATCAAAGTCTCTCAAAACAGGCGTAATACCATTCCACCAAATAGCTAATTTATACTACCTTCACATAAAACACTCACAAACTGGTTATAAAAAAACACTCACAACTATCAAAATTTCCAAACTACCACTTCCCATTGTACATGTCCTACTTTCTTTTGATTAGATTTTACATTAACAAAAGTTGTGTAGAACAACCAGAAACTAACATGCGACATGTCATATTCACTCAATGAATACTCCCCTCTATCAAAATTCTTTTAAAGTTATTTTATATACTCACTCTGTCCCAATTTAGGTGTCTTAATTTCCTCTTCGGTATGTCCCAAAAAGAGTGCCTCTCTCTATATTAACTAAGTTGACAATAAACATTCTATACGACAAGTTTACAACCACAAGACTCAAAGGACATATTTGTACATTATACACATCCTTAATTAACATCCACAAGATTCAAAACACTTCTTTACTTTCTTAAATCCCGTGCCAAGTCAAAACCAGACAAAGAAATCGAAACGGACGGAGTATAACCTTTTCAAGAACATTCAAACTTTGACATGATCCAAGCTACTACAACCACAAAATCAACTACTGAGCTCGAAATCCTAAAATACCTGAAATTCAAGACTAAACGGGTTCTTAAACCCGCGTTTAGGGACACGACGACGAAGAGGAGTCTGTCCACCTTCAAACCCGAACTTATATGTTCCTCTAGCTTTCTGACCCTTATGTCCACGACCCGCAGTTTTTCCTTTACCCGACCCGATACCTCTTCCTTTTCGGGTTTTCTGCTTTCTTGAACCCTTGTTATCTTGCAAATCATTTAGGCTTAAAAGACTGTAAGCTCTTTGAAACTGCAAACCCAAGGATCCAATGGGGTGTTGAGAAAACTGTAAAGATTGTGGCTTTTGGAAAGATGTGAAAATGGGTTGTGAAATCTTGTTGATTGGAGCATTTTGGAGTGAAGATGATAGTAGTGAAGTGATTCTTTTTCTCCACATTTCTTCTACTGCTAGGGTTTATGGGTTGAGCAGTCCCAGTGAAAGTCATGAACTGGAAAAGAAAGAGAGAAAGATGAAGATTGTCTACTAAGGGCAATATTGTAAATTAATTTGATGACAGTAAGATTTTTTTTTTTTTTTTTTGATTCTGTTGTCTCATTATTTTATGGGATAAATTTTTCATTTGCCTGAAATTCCACATTTCTCCTGTATTATCGACTTAGCTGCAGAACTGGTCCACTAGTTTATCTTTATTACACTTATGCACATAGAAAGGCCATTTGGCTTGGCTGTTCTGGTTTGGTTTTAGTATAAAAAGGGTCCCCAGCTTTAAAAAAAGAACCAATTTGTTATTCTTTTAATTAATAAAATCATTGTTGCATGCTCTTAGTCTTATATGTAAGTCTAGGTTGTTTTGAGTAAACATAATTAGCAAACTGAAGGAGGAATTTGGCTATGCATGCAACTTTTCCTGGAACAACTTTACTTGGGTCTTTGTACTTTATGCAAAAGTTTTCAAAAGATTTTTGGGTTTATGATAAGGCTCTATTTATTTTTATCAAGATTAACATGTGAATCTGAACGTACCTCAGGATATTAAATAATTGTATTAAGATGTAAATATTAGGTAATTAATATTGTTTGATTTCTAAACTTTTGAAATTTAAAAAAAATTGTAAGTAAAGCCCAGTGAAAGTCTTGAACTGGAAAAGAAAAACGAAAGATGAAGATTGTCTACTAAGGGCAATATTGTAATTTTCATCGAAACATTAATGGCATTTTAGATATTTTAATGTAAGTTTATGTTAGAGTCCGGAACCAAAATGATCCAATAAAAAACTAATTGAACCAAAATACTCTAAGAAAAAAAAAGGGACACCAAAATACCTTTAACGCACCTTTTTTATGCATTTTGTAAAAAGGTGTTAACGTCCCCTGTTAACATTCGTTACCCAAGCTTTTTAAAAAAAAAAACTTGCATAGCGCAGTAAATAGATGCGATGTGTGAATCCAATTAACAAGATTGTTATATTATAATTTTGTTGCCAACCTTCTGACAAATGGCATCATTGTAAGTATTACTCCCTCCGTTTCAATTTATGTGAACCAATTTGACTGGGCAAGATATTTAAAAAAGAGTGAAAACTTTGGAAATTTGTGGTTCAAAATAAGTCTTGAATATTTGTGTGACTGTAAATTATTTCATAAAGTGAATTTGTTTCCAAATTAGGAAAGAGATCATTCATTTTGACACGGACTAAAAAGAAAATAGATTCACATAAATTGAAACAGGGGAGTATAATTTTGTTGTCTTAGAAAATGATTATAATTATTTTCTAAATATTATATTTTCGGTTGCCTAAGACACTTAAATTAATAAAGAGGGGAAGTTATTTTTCATAAGCATAAGCTAAGTATTATTTTTGGTTGTCTTAGAAAATGATTATAATTATTTTCTAAAAATAAATATAAGCCACTTAAATTGATACGGAGATAATTATAATTATTTTCTTATAAAAAATGTAACACGCTTAAATTGGCACGGAGGGATATTATTTTTTCAAAGCATAAGTTAAGTGTTATATTTTTTTTGTTGTCATAGAAAATGATAATAATTATTTTCTAAATCTTGTATCACCTGTTGATTTAAAAAATGATTAAATTATATTTTTAAAAAGAAAAGCAAGACACTTCAATTGATACGAATTTGGATATTTTTTTCGTAGGCATAAGCTAATTTTATATGTTTGGTTATCTTAAAAATTAATTATAATTATTTTTATAAAAATGTAAGACACTTAAATTGACATGAAGGGGATATTGTTTCGAAGCATAAGCTAAGTGTTATATTTCTTGTTGTCATAGAAAATGATTATGATTATTTTCTAAATCTTATATCTTCGGTTGTTTTAAAAAATGATTAAATTATTTTCTAGCCTAATTTTATATGTTTGGTTGTCTTAAAAATTAATTATAATTATTTTTATAAAAATGTAAGACACTTAAATTGATATGAAGGGGATATTATTTTGGATCATAAGCTAAGTGTTATATTTCTTGTTGTCATAGAAAATGATTATGATTATTTTCTAAATCTTATATCTTTGGTTGTTTTAAAAAATGATTAAATTATTTTCTAAAAAGAAAAGCAAAACAATTAAATTGATACGAATGGAATGTTTTTTTTCGCAAGCATAAGTGAAATCTTATATTTTTGGTTGTCTTAAAAAATTTTAAAAAAAATCTACAATTATTTTCTATAAAAGAAAGTAAGGCACTTAAATTGATACAGAAAGGATATTGATTTTCCTAAGCATATGCTAGGTATTATAATTTTATTATCTTAGAAATGATTATAATTATTTCTAAATATTACATTTTTTGTTGCCTTAAAAAATAATTATAATTATTTCTAAAAAAACAAAGTAAGACACTTAATTAATACGGAGGGGATATTATTTTTCATAAGCTAAGTCTCTTTTTTGGTTGTCTTAGAAAATAATTATAATTATATTCTAAAAAGAAGTATAAAACACTTAAAATGATATAGAGATGTTATTATTTTCTTAAGCATAAGTAAGTATAACTTATATGTTTGGTTATCTTATAAATAAGTATAACTATTTTTTTATAAAAAAAAGTAAGACATTTAAATTAATACGAGGGATATTATATTTTTCTAAGCATAAGCTAAGTGTTATATTTTTTGTTGTCTTAGAAATGATTATAATTATTTTTTAGAAAGAAAAGTAAGACATGTAAATTAATACGAGGGGATAAGCCTATATTTTTTTAGAAAATATATATGATCTTTTTTAAGACAATCAATAAATATAAAACTTAGCTCATTAATGATGCAACGCAAATAGACACGACAAACCTTCATTAATACTCCCTCCGTTTCAATTTATGTGAACCTATTTCATTTTTAATCCGTGCCAAAAAGAATGACCCCTTTCCATATTTGAAAATAATTTACTTTTATGCAATGATTTATAGCCATGCAAAATATGTGTGTCTCATTTTACGCCACAAGTTCAAAAGTCTTTTTTTTTCCTTAAATTATGTACCCATTCAAATAGATTCACATAAATTAAAACGGAGGGAGTATATAAGGTGATGCCTTAGCCTATTCTTAGATCGTGGATTAGTTTGGAAAATTTTGCCTTTGCATAGCGCATCTATTTGCTGCGTTATGCAAGGTTCTTTTTTTTTTTTTTTTGAAGCTCAGGTAACGAATGTTAACGGGGGACGTTAACACCTTTTTGCATAACGCATAAAAAAAAGTGCGTTAAAGGTATTTTGGTATCCTTTTTTTTCTTGGGGTATTTTGGCTCAATTGGTTTTTATTGAGTCATTTTGGTTCCGGACTCTTTATGTTTTACACTTTCACCGTAATGGCACTTTAGAAGTTTAGATATCTGGTTCCCCAAAACATTTATCACAAACATGGGGTTAAAGTAGCATTTTAAAAGTAGCTTACGAGCTAAATATTAAGTTGAAAATATCCAACTTTTAGCTTTTGGTTTATTTTGTACTTTTTTGGCCTAAACATAAGTGCTTAAAAGCATTTTGTATCTCTCTCAAACATCTTTTTAAACTCACAAGGTCTCAACAAGTCATTGCAAGTTTCAAGTTTATCTACTGCATCCTTGTAATTGTTAAAAGCAATTAATTGGTGAGTTGGGTTCTAAGATTAGGATCTTTGATGGGTTGTTGCAGAAGGGACTGAACTAAGTTTGTGAGTGGAGGCGGCATTGTCTTGTGCAATAAAAAGAGTCCAATTAGTAACTATTAACAAGATTGTAAATGTTTTCCTTGTAAAACATAAAAGGGCCATTTATAGAACTTGGAACAACGTTCAGGTTTAAGGTCTTTGGACACAACTCGTCGTGTAAACGTTCCATGAAGAAGAGGGACAACCATGGTGTATGCCATATGTGGATTTACTAGATTACCTTCTTACAGGACTTAATAATTTTATGAAGGTGTCTATTTCTTGTTAAAGGGGTGATTTGCACAAATAGGATTTTTCGGGTGCCAACGTTTGCATTTTGGGCCCCTTAAAAAAATGGTGCGAATATAACATTTCCACCAGAATTGGGAGCAAAATCCTGATGAGTCACCAGAATTTCTTACTTGATACTGGGCAATACTTGTCTGAACAACAAGTTACAGTAATCGTGAAGAATAACCTTTTCGTCATAATCGTGAGGAATGACACTCAATGAGTTTGTGATTTGGTGGTTGAAAAATATTGCAACCTGAATGATTTTCCATTTTGACAGTTTAGACCTATGTTTTAGTTTTATAGAAGTTTCATCTAACCTCTTGATTTCCTTACAAGATTGTGAAAGGAAGTTCTAAAAGCAATCAGTGACGTGTGCAAGTTTGACAGGGGTAAAGAATCTCCTGCAAGGTTTTCCTGGACTTGTCACCATTCAAATTTCCCACCATACCTACTCAAAAAGCTATTCATCCCTGCAGTTTCATCAGGATAAGGTGGTACTGTCTGAGCCACAATAGAGTTTTCTCATCAATTTATCAAGGGAATCCAACACGAATGCAAATACAAAAGCTCAATGAAGATTTCCCTGTATTGAATCTCTTTGAGATATAATATCATTAATTATCTCAGTACAATGTACAATGCAATTGCAAAGTATCTTTTTGTAGTGATACCTGCACAGTATAGCTAGTTTCCATCTCTCTATAGACCTCCTAGCTATACTTGACATAGCACAAATTCCTTCACTGACCACATTCTTGCTTTTAATAAAAGCACAAAGCTCACTAGCAAGTGCTGGTGGCATCTCTTTAATCTCCACAATTTGATGTATATCTTGAAATTCATCAAGGATGGCGAGCAACTTACAGTCTTCTTCAGCAGTTGTTGGAAGAATGTCCAATATTGTTCTGCATTTCCTCGCTAGCCATCTCATTGCAACAACTTCATTCTCTGTTGAAAGTAGGTTTCCCGAATAAACCTGGTGTACAACAGACCTGCGACTGGTTTTAGGGACTGCCCAGAATCGCACTGTTGATAGCAGTGCAAAGGATGATTTCCCATCTGGCTGAATATACAGTAACTCATTCTCCCATGAGCAGAGAGAATACATATCTGGTTCTAAAGGTATAAACGCCTTATCATTTGGGTTGTCAGTCAGAAGAAATCCATAGTGTTGAAGAAGCTCCAAATTTGTGTAGGTTCCATAGCTTAGAAGAACCTGCAGTAATCAATCAAGCTAAAGGCATCAGTGCAACTCTTTCAAACTAGAAACATAATGCAAAATGAGATGGCAAACTGTTTTGACAATGACACTGCATATTCAATGCTGACACAAGCATTGTTCATTTTGTAGTTCTTAATTTCTTGAATATCAAGTAGTAGACCACCCTCCATACACAACTTATTAATGGAAAAGAACCATTTCTTTTAAATTTACTGAATGCCGCACAAACAGAAAATAAAAAGTATTCTAAGGAAGGAAGTTTTTTAGGAACCACCTGTTCTCCTTTCCGGTAAATTCTTCTAGCATAGAAACGGTATGAAGAAACGTCTTCCTCATATCCAGCATCTATTAGCCTATGGTCAGCGGCCAATTCAGTTTCCAATTTAAGTGGACCGTCTTCCTGCAAAGAAAAGGCCTTTCCAGCAACCCGATCTTCAGAATTAGAAGTCTCCTCTCCAGGTGCTGTGTAGTTGAAGAAATCTCCCACAGGGCATAAACATCCAGCTTCATCCCAAGGTATATGCATGGTGCGTGAGGATATCTTCAGGAAGAAACTTTTTTCACGTTAAACCGTGAACATAACAAGCAAATTCACAGACAATGAGTGCTCAAGTACATCGTGAATGAAGGCAGACAAAGAGTGCTTGATGCATCACGAATCAAGCACAGCATAGGTATCTTCCAATGAATAAGTCTTTCTAATCAGAAACACTTAACTAAAAAATGATAAAGATTTATTCCAAATTAGCACTTGTGAGTTTACTTGATACTTACAGAACCAGAGGCCCAGAGCCATGCCTTAAGAGCCAGGAGTTGTGGCTTGAGCTTGAGTTCATGCATAAGCACATTCGCTTCGTTCCACTCCTCTTCAGCCTTCCGAGAAGCCTTTTGTCCAGCCCAGATGGCATCATCAATCTAAAAGCATTAGAAAATTTTCAGATGAAGGCTTTTAATGGTGAGTTTCAGTCAACTATGATGCTTTTATGATATAAATTAGCAATCCAGTGAACAGAAGAAGTGCTTTCCAACTATGAAATACATTTTAACTTGTAGGGATTGCTACAAACTTGCAACGCTTGTATCTCGAATTTCCCAAAATCCGCAAGTGTGTCATAGCTACGGGGGAACTGCTTTAGATAGGGCCACCACCGAGAACTTTTCCCCTTGTTCACTTCATTTAAAAGTGCAACAGCCAATATCTGCAGTAAAAATAAGCTCAAAAAGCATAAATATCAAACTGAAGGAAACCATCATTACTCGCCAAACATATCACAAAGAGCAGGGCAAGTGGAAGCACTTTGACTGTGGAGATTTGATTCACTTTGCACAACCAACGCTGCAAAGCGCTTACTACAAACATTTGAAGAAACTGCAGATTCAACATAAAGGTCCAGCCTTTCAATACATCAACAACTTGTAAATTGAGTTGTTTCAAAATTGTATCACTTTCTTAGGGCTGGCAAAATGGTTAAAAAGAACAAGTAACCATCTAAACCGACCCATTAAATATGGGTGGGTCGGATATTTTACCCGTTTTTGTTTAACCCATTTTCGACCCGCCCGTTTTCCACTCCTACACTTACCAAAGCTTTTTCAACACTTAGTTATCAAAATTTCACTGAGCACCACTTTTGTACTTAAAAGTGTTCATTTCAGAACATAATCCACTCTCCTATAAATGTAACAACAATTTAACTCTTACCATAACATCTTATACAAACTAAATAGAACATTTAAATTGGAGCAAAGAGTAGTAGCTTAGTGAACAAGAATGGAGAAACTTTAACCCCCAGAACTTCAAATTTGCTTCAAGAACAACTGTAGATATATAGCTCCATAATCTCTTACATTCAGTTCATATGTACCACATTTTCAGCAACACATTGAGTTAACATTACATTACTAGTTGATCATACAAAACTCCAAACACATAAAGTTCCTACCTTTAGTCCAAGAAAAAAAAAACCCAAGTTGTAATTCATAGAATAAAGAGGAATCACCTGAGTAGATGAGAGAGTAGGGTGCTTCTTCATAGCAATGGACAGCACCTCATCATTCATCATAAGACTTTGACTAGTCATTAATGCTCCCTTTGGAACACTAAGTATCAATTCCCCTTTTCTAATATCACGAGCTGCTTCTAAACCTCTCCTACAACAATAGGAAAGAAAAAAAAATCATTCATTCATCAAATCACTCTGCATATAAAAAAATCAAGAAAAGAGTTGTGATTAATGTATATAAATACCCTCCAGCTTCAGGGAAATTAGAGACAAAAAGGGAATGTCCCAAACATGAATCTGATGAAGTTGAAGGAGTGTCTGAGATTCCTAGTTCTGTTGCCCATTTCAAGAAGCTCTTCAGGTTCAATGCTTCAGCTTCATCCATGGCGGCCTTGTTGTGAGCTGGGCTTTTTCATTTCTTTTGTTGGAGAAAATAATGATGGAGGGCAACTTGGATTACTGTTTCACTAATTGGGCCTACTAAGCTTAATTGGGCCCAATTCCAAAATGTAATGGTCTTCTAAAAGTTGTGATTTGCACAAATATGATCTTGGATTAATGCATATGCGGCCTTCAAAATTTGCTCCTTTTCTTCATTTTAACACTTCAACTAAGTGTTATTCCTATTGAACCCCCGAACTCGTCCTTAAGTGTGTCTATCAAACCCCCTAAATCTGATTTTTATTAGAAGTAAAAATTAAATTGGGGGTGGAGTAATATTCTAGACATGTGGTAAGCTATTCTTTAGGTCATGGATCTGTCGGTTTCTGCTATTTCTTCTCTTCCACTGCCAGCTTAATTAAGGGCTACTTTTTTTTTCCCTCTCAATTGTTGCTAATATTAGCTCAAAAAATGACATAATTAAATTAGAATATATTACCAGGTTGCTACATTGAAGATGGAATACTATGTAAGTCGGATTATGTTTGATAGAAACACTTGAGGACAAGTTCAGAAGTTCAATAGGAACAACACTTAATTGAAGTTTTACAGTTAGAACTTAGCAGCAAATCTTGTGAATAGTCAGGATTTTGATTAATGGACGAAACTTACCTTTATCACAAATCCTGACAATCAATACTAACAAATTGTCGGAATTTGATCATAAATTTTAATAGATCGTCATAACTTATTGTTATAAATTTCGCCATGCGATTTTGCCTCAAAATCGATCTCGATTAGTCCAAATCAATTCTTAATATCCCAACATTTTCTAAATGATTAGATTCATTCAAAAATAAATAGATCTACTTTGTTTTCTTCGACAAAGTTTTTTCAAGCCCAATAAAATCTAACAATGATGTTCTTCATTTTTGTTCAACCAAGCAAATCCAAATCATCAAGGGCGGACAATATAAGCTCAACGAAACATTAGCCACTCAATCTCGATTACAAATAAAGTAATGAATCTTTAATTTTCTACAATATATATCTCATTCTTTTTCAATTTTAGTTGAGTCATGTATTATTCTTGCAAGAAGAAGACGATGGATAAGGAGTTCTTCAAAGTACTACTTCAAAAAACATGTAAATTAGTTGAATCGCTTGGCGGGACAATACTACTTAATTACCTACTTCAACTTCAAACAATGGCCAACTTACTTATTTGTCCAAATGGCATCTAGTTGCTAAGGACTGCAAATGAATACAGTCAACCAATCATGTGTCCATTACAGTGTATACAGTATATTCAGAACAATATTGAATTTGATTTAAACTCTGAATATAAGCTTAGTTTGACACGAAATATAGCCCAAACTGAAAATATAAAATTAATGCATAAGTTTTATTAAATAAGTATAATTGTCTCACTTTTTTTAGTACATAATTAATTTAATGTAATTGCAGGTTAATCATATTTTGTTTATAGATTTTCATAATTATTAACGTTTGTTTGTCAAAATATTTATGAGGAAATAAATTTGGTAGGAAAAGTAGCAAATACCAGAAGGGCACAAGTGATTTGATATTCTATAAACTAACATGACAAAGTATGATAATTAACTCGTCGAAGATCATAAATTGAAAATTATCTGTTATATTTTTATGAATTTGTGAGCACGCGATTTTTAATTATAAGATGGAAATAGATTTGCTTTGGTGTTTATTCATTTTTTTTTTGGTTGGCAATTAAAGATTATATAACTACCAAGTGTTGCAAGCAGACGGTGAAGTCATACCAGGCTTGTCCTTCTTAGTGTAACAAACCTTTCACACTAGCATCCAATAACCAACCAAGATCATAAAATACATATAAAATAAAACAGCCTTTGATTTCTCCTAACTCGAATGCAAAGTTCAGTCTTAATTTGATGAAGCAGCATATCCTCGGGTCTGGACTTATTTTGAAATACTCCTGCACTCCTCTCAATCCAAATATTGTATATCACAGCAGCAAAACCAGCTTTTAAGATAGTTCCTTATGGATTCTTGCTCTTTGCCTGTTGTATCACCCATCTACGACACTACAAGAAAATGCTCACTTTGTGACGGTTTATTTACGGGGGTCATAAAAAACCCCCACTATACATTTAATTTGTGGCGTTTGTGCCAACCCCCACAAAATAGTTCGTTTTGTGGCGGTTAAGTGTGGGGGTTGTAAAAGACCCCCATTATACATTCAATTTGTGGCGTTTGTTGCAACCTCCCCAAAATTGTTCTTGTTGTGGTGTTTTTTTTTGGGGAGGTTTTTGATAACCTCCACCAATACACCAAATTTCAGCTATTTGAGAAATTGTCTAATTCGATTAATTGACGCGTACTTACTATTGAATCTAATTACCTACTGTAGTTAGCTAATTAATGCAATTTACCTTAAATTCTATCACTTACAGTTTGTCTTTCTTTTTTCCTCACATTCCTCTGCTGCAAAAAGAAGATCCAAAGATAGAGGTCTTCCATAGCAATAGGCAGCTCAATTCTACAAATGTTCATTAAAATTTCGAATCAGTTGAGTCCAAGAGCATGGGATATGAGAAAAACAGTTGAGAAAGAGAGACAACATTATATTGGTTGAAGCGATTTCAAAATGGATTTGTCATATAGCTTCGAGGAAATGATTTTACACTTTTACACTTACCCATAGTGTTTGTTCCCATTTTTATTTTAGATTTAGACTTCTAAATCATGGAATTGAATGTAGAAACCAGGAATTATGGGTCTAAGCCCTGAAAACACTAGATTAATGATTTAAGCATTGTAACAGAGTCGAATTAAATCTAATTATAGATTTGAATTCATAGCGTTATAGTAACCGAGATGTAATTTATTTTTAGTTTGGTCATGTGACTAGGGTTGACTTTGATTTTGACCGAGACTTTAATTATGAAATTGAGTTCAATAGCTTTGTATAATATCTGTAAACCCTCGTCATTGCCTTTTTTGGGACCGTTGATAATACTTAATGACTAGTGAATACTTGTTGGTGTACTTATACTGAACTTTTGCACCCAGGGTTCAGCTATGGATACGAGATGTTGTGGAGTTCGAGAGAGAGCTATAAGGATCTACCAACGTTTCGATGTTGAGTTGTCAGTAGGCGGGATAACGAGCCGAGCCAACTCACATGTATTTAGCTAGGCTCGACTAAGCTAACGGTCTAAGTTTGACTCGGCCGATTTTATTGAAGCCTGGTTCGGTTAAGCTTGGTTAGCTCGCTTTAGTCATGTAATGACTACTTTATAAATAAAACTCATCCATTAAACTTCATTAAGTTAGCAATATTCAGTTTAAGATTTTCTATTTTTTTAAAAACTAATTCCATGTAGTTAAATTTGTTACAATCCTTATTTTAGATTATTTTATGGGTGATAAGGGTGATACAAAATGTAATTAAAATTTTAAATTTAGGATTAAAAATTTAATTAAATTTAATATTATAATTTTTTTACATTTTCTGTTGCTCTATTTTTTATTTCGTTTGCCTGAAAATTACTATTTTATGTTCAATATTAATTGAACCTCATTTGAATTTGAGTTTCAATTTAAACTATTAATGTATATAATTCATTCATACTTGAACGCAATTACTGATAATAGGTTTTTGTTCATGTATTTTATAAAAAAGCGTCTTATTTTTCGTTCGGAGGCAAATCCAAAATCTTTTTACACCAAAAAAATAGAAATCCAAATATCAAATCTTCCCTCCAAAGTTTTAAAATCCCCAAATAACAATCCACCATCCCACGACCTAAAGAAGGTATTCATGGGTAGTTTGCCCGCTGGCCTCCCCTCTCCCTTTGTGGTTCTGATTTGATTTTTATCCTCTTTCACTTGAATGTGAAATTGACTTGTTTCCTTCTTTCTCTTTCTAAGTTTTAGTAGTAAGAATTTCTACTCATTTTCTTTCAACAATTAGGACTCCTTTTTTTCTGGATTCTTGAATGTGACAAGGTTAGCACTACTATCTTGAATTAATGATCATATGAGTTATAAAAAAAAAAAATTGCCTTTAGGTGTACCCTCTCCATGCATGGCTTCTCTAAACTGTAATTTGTAAGTTACTTAATGGAACCCTTTTTGTCCCCCTTGTGTTTCAGTTGTTTATGTTACAGTAGGATGGTTTGATGCTACTCATTAGATGCGTGACTGTGTGGATCCTGTTGCTGATTTTCTAGAGTATACTCGTGCCTTCTTCCGCAAACTGGTTATTGACTTGGTGTTGAGACATTGCTCCCGTCTGGTAAAGGAATTGTTTACCATTGAATTATTTTTTGACTGCCTGATCTTTTTATGACGTTGCTCTAGTGTTGCTCGAGTACAGGTTGGTTCTGTATTCTCTCCAATGCTCTGGTTCCTTATCTTACTCTCACATTTCATTTGGAATATCAGGAGTGTCAGATGGCTATACTGATTTTTCTGGTTGACGTTTTCTTTTGTAGGCTTTAAGTGGATTTGGAATTCCAAGACAGATGCTATTGATTTAGATGCTTCTTGGTCGGTAAATTGAATTTGGTATTTTTTATCAATAAACATATCAGTATGTATTTATTTGACTAATCACATTTTTTCCCATTATTTCAGACTAGTTGTGCGGAAAGTGAGCTTAAGTGCTTCACCTTGAATTAAAGAAGATCATTGTGTGGCATCAACTCGAAACACCATGCAAATGCTTAGCATTAGTACTTTTTTTTATTTGATGTGGGACTGTTTTAGATTCTTACGAATTTAAGGTTGTAATGTACAACTCATTATACATGAATTTGTACTCTACTATTTTAGTTTGACATGAGTTTAAATTTGCAATATTGTTATTGTGAATATGTTTATTGAATTTCTTTCACATCAAATGTCTTTTTTAGTAAAATTATTATATGTGTGATTATACGGGCCCAATGTAATTTGAATCCTAATTTTTTTTTAAAGAAAAATTAACAATTTGTGGGGGTTCTAAGCCACCAAAATTTAATTCTCTATAAATATTGGCATAATGCTGTGACATTTATGAATCTCCACTAATTTAATATTTTAAAACATTGAGATTATATTGTGGAGGTTACAAACCATTGATATTTGCCATTAAAAACCACCACAAATTAAAATTTTATTTTGTGGCGGTCGTCGTGGAGGTTTGAAAAAATCGCCACAAATAAGCTTGTGGCGAAGGTAACTGTGGCGTTTTTTGAAACCGCCACAATTCAATTTGTGGCGGTCGAAAAAGGCCACAAATTGACAAAATAACCCCCACAAATTAAGCCTTTTCTTGTAGTGTACATTCGTCGTTCCAGCTTCCAGTGTATCTGTGTCAGCGCAACCGGTCCTTAGTCAAGGCTTTATGCTAGTCAAATGTGTTTTTTAACCTTAGTTTTAGACAAAATTCAATAAATAACCCAAATTCATAAAAGGAACCTCAAGAATCAATTTAGTTATTCATATATGCTTCATGCTTGAAAAGATTGATTGTTGGTTAATCAAACAAGAGATTTAAAGATAATCTAATCTTAACTGATAACGCTACCTTCATTTTCACCATTAAACAATGTCATTCAATATTTTTTATTTTCTGTAATTGTAAGCACATATGATATCACTAAGGGGTCGTTTGTTGTGAAGGATTAGCAAAAATAGTCTCGGGATAAAATTTTAGTTCCTCCTTATCCCATGTTTGGTTGGAATAAAAATCCGGGATAACTAATCCTGGGATTGTAGCCTTATTTTACCCCCGCTTGAGGGTGAAATAACTAATCCCGGGATTAGTTATCCCGAGATAAGTTGTTTCCCAAACAAACTAGCCCTCAAGAAGTAAAATGTTGGATGTTTAATTCAGAGAAGCCTATGTAGAGGGACATATGACGTAGGGCATGTTTAAATGTAAAGTAAGATCTATAAATACTTCAGCTGGAAAAGAAAATTTGGCTCTAATAAATTACGCATACCTAGACATTAAAAAGCTTTTTCACTAAGTTATCTTTAATTTAATATTATCAATTTTATATGGATTCTGATAGTGTATAAAAACTAACTTATCGAAATGAGGATAAATTTAACTATATATAGGGAGTATATAAATAAGAAAATGACAATTCTAATTTCTTATTTTCCTTCGTCTAGGACTACTATACCTTTACATGAAATTTGCACTTTAGTAACTTTTCAAACCCAATGGAGCCAAATTAATTAATTTATATAATTTATAACTTGGATTTAAAAAGTTGTGTAAAAATGATACTTTAGAAAATACTGGTAAAAAACATGATAACTTTGTCCAATTATTAACATTTAAAAAAATTGATTAGATTAAAATTGCGAAATGATATGACGTGTGTTGAACAATATATAGTAGCCTAAAGAAATGCAAAATAAATACATTTTGCGTTATTTTTTAAAATAGTTTAGGTCATAGAGATAGATTTAATTTTTCAATGGGGGTGCAAATATATGGGAGAGGTATACCAAAAGTCATTACATATTGCCAATTTGACAAGTATACAATGAAAAGGCTTGAGTCCTTTTTTAGAGCATTACTGCAATTTTTAAAAATAAAAATTACTTAGTCAAACAAACAGGTCTGTGTAACTACACCCAATTTCAATTATCCGAATGGCTTTCCAAACAGGACCTTAGAGAATCCAAAATATATACGTCAAAGATGGCGTGCAATCAACCTCTCAAGGACTAATTATAAAATGTTATATCAGTGAAGCACTATTGGGTCCTATTACATAGTACTCCTATATTTCACGTCACTGACGCCCAAATTACACCTTTAAAATAGGAGTAAGCGGTCGTTGTCAAATAGAATCCAACAAAGTTGGGGTCAAATTTCATAGAGAATACAATGAAGAAATAAATTTGATAAGTGTAACGCTTGGCTAATAGTCTATATTTCTAGAGACGGGAATGTATAAAAAGTTTGGTTTTAATGTTTGTCATGATCATTTGTAAGAGAATGCTTGTGATTAACAATTTCTAAAGGCACTAAGGTTGTAGTTCCAATGGAAAGTAATGCAACTGGGTATTAATCCAACTCCTTCATATGTGTATGTGCGATTAAATATGGGATACACAAGTTTATCAAGAGTTTCTCAACCAAGGTGATAAATGTCATCACTGAGCTTTCTCAAGCCTTGGGATGTGGAATATGAACGAACACCCATTTTATTTCAAGTAACTTTCCTATCTCTAGCTCAAGTCATTAGATGAGGTTTAAAAGCCTCAAATTCTTGCTATTTACTCTTTTCCTAACTTCCCCTTTCCTATCTCTATTCAATAATGTGCATAGAGCACTAGGTACAAGTATTTATAGAGAGAGGACAAAAGGTCAAATTTCGAACAAATATACGACTTGCGATCCAAGTTTGCAGTCGCAACTTCAGTTTGCGACCGCAAAACACTCAGCAATTCTTCTCAGTCCTTCTGAAGATGCGGCCACAACTTGAGTTTGCAGTGCCGCATCTGCTTCCTTACTTTAGGCAAGTAGCTTGGCTCACTGGGTGTTCGAACCTCCAATATGCGACCGCAACTCTGAAGTTGCGGAGCCGCATTCTCGTCACAAGTTGATGATCTTTTCTCAGCTTACTGTCATTTCCCTGGGCAAAAGATGCGACCACAAGTCCACTTTGCAGTGCTGCATATTGACGACAACTTTATGGTCTTTTCTCTTTTTGTTCCATTTTGTCCCTCTTTTGTCCTCGACTCACAAAACCTGAAAACTCATAAAAACAAACGAAAACACGAACAAACACTTGAAAAACCTACTCAAAAAGTATAAGTAGTGGATGTAAAAAGCCCAAGGATCCACGACTTATCAGTCACTGCCATTTTATGAAGGGAAAAAAAAAAGTCACTGCCACTTTATAATGATCCTTGCATTTTGAAATTTACTTTTTGAGATCCTTATGGGATATCTGGCTAGTTAGGTGGTTAAGAAATGACAATCTTAATTGCACATTTATGTGTCCCTCTAACAGCGTGCTTACCTTATATACGATTAATTCTACACCAAAATATGTTATCGCTTTTTAATTAGCGCTTACCATATGCACTTTCACTGCGTTATTATATTTTAATCATATGTGCCACTCTGTACAAGTAATCAATGTGACATTGAATAGATTTAATGAGAACTAATATGTGACAGAAACAAAAAGAATGCTTCTGTAGAACGACGATGAAAACAACATCCATACAGATACACAACCATCTACAATTAAACATTCTTGAAAATAAAGTTGACGTTTTCCCGAATTGATGCTTGTTTTATTAAAAAAAAAAAAAACTATTTCATTTGCAAATGCGATTTTTAATTATAAGATGGAAATAGATTTGCTTTGGTGTTTAGTCAAATGTATTTTTTTGTTTTGGCAATGAAAGATTATCTAACTACCAAGTGTTGCAATATAAAGCAGACGGCGAAGCCACACCAGGCTTGTCCCTTCTTAGTGTCATCCGAACAAACCTTTCACAACTAAGCATCTAAAAACCAACCAAGATCACAAAATACATATAGAATCAAACAACATTTGATTTCTCCTAACTCGAATGCATAGTCCAGTCTTGATTTGATGAAGCGGCATATCCATGGGTCTGGACTAGTTTTGAAATACTCGTGCACTCCTCTCAATCCAAATATGTCACGACCTTTTTCGGCTAAGATGTGGGGCACTTACCTCTCCCACCTCGGTAAGTGAACCCTCAATCCAGCGATAAATAAAGACATGAATAATTAAATCGAGCAAGCGGAAAAGAATAAATACATAAGTCTCACAATAATATTAACATAATGCTAAAAAGGAAAAAATACCCCCAGGGTCTAGTCTAAGTTATACAAGAGCATCTAATGAAAAATATACAAGTCTGGAATAATATTACATAAATCTGTCTATGTCTCAGAATAGCAAAAGTAACACATAAAATGGGAAGAGTCTTCAAGGCAGCGAATGTCCGTGCTCACCCTGGAAACTCGCAACAAAGCTAAAGACGACGATCAGCCACGAGAGATGGAAGCAGACTTAACCAGATACTCTGCATTCATAAAAGAATGCAGCAAGTGCATGTAAGTACAAACAACGGTACTGGTAGGTATCATCAGCAGACTAAGCATAGCTAACACAATTCAGACAATAAAGTAAGATAGGCAGATAAACCAACAACTATAAGTCAAACATAATCAAAGCCAAGTACACGTCATCGCTTAGGTGGAGCATCTAATCCCAAGTGTGCCAAGTCTCAATATCTCAAATCCAAATCCAACATCACAAGTACAACACCAAATTATCTCAAAGTAAATCGTGAATGCAATGCAATGCAATAATGTATGAATGCAATGCAATGCCATGCAAATGTTGTGTACACATGTAATCCGGACGGAAATATCGACATCTCAGTAGCACAACCCAAGGTGAATCGCGAAGTCTAAGTGTTACTTGTCCCGAATTTTTGCCCAACAAACATACGAGACCCCGGATATTTGCCCACGGGGGGTTCTCACCGGCACCACCCTAGGAGACCCGCGGAGTCCATGCACTCACTCAATCCACGATTCGGGAACTAACATCGGATATCGGACTCTCACATCACTCTCATTTAAAAATCGAGTCAAGTTCATCATAATGTTTCATCAAGTATCATCAGTGTCTCAACAGTATATCATGAAGAATGAGAGTGTGTGCAGTGTACTTCTCAACATCAATAATCATACTCAATATCACTAGTACCATCAGTGGGTACGCCAACAATATATCAGAGTCACAAGTACCAATAGTGGTACACCAACAATATTATAATCAAGATGGAGCAACAGATTCCAATATCTACTAACAACAAGTGACATCAAGCCAACACAATAGAACAATCAAATCGCAACACAACGGGGTGGCTAACCCCAAACACACAACAAGGCCTAACCTAAAACAATATACATCCCAACTTCATATCCGAAGGTTTACATGTTGTCTCCGCCAATATCATCTAAATATATGATTCGCTACATGAAGTATCACCAAGGGTAAGCCATAACCTACCTGGATGGCCGAACCGCAAACACCAACAACTCACTCATTTGTCTTACCTTTCCGCTGAGCCTCAAAACCAAAGTAATCTAAGCATAATCGAAATCTAGCTTATAAATCATGAAGAATGATACTAATACTGCTATCATTCAATTTAGGTCAAATCTACCCTAGAAATTAGGGGAACGGGGCCACAAGATCAAAACGAGAAATTCAGGAGCAAAATATCAAATAAGCACTAGGTCACCATAACCCAACAACTAATTGCTGATTTAACTCATGGATTCACCTAATTTTGGATTTCAAGTAAAACCCTCAAATTTGGGTATAAGTCCTAACTCCTTGATTCAAGAATTCAACTCTAATAATGGAAGATATATGATTAATAACCTTAGATTCATCAAAATCTAGCATAAACCCATCAATTTCATCATTAATAAGCCTAGATAGAACATTCATAAAAACCCACTTTCATCATCCATTACTAAGTACTTTCTAAGAAAGAAGGAACCTATGGTGAATAGGAACAAGGAATTACTAAAGGGATTAGCAAAACTTATCACAAAATCCACACGTAATGAAATAACATGCCCGCACCAGCGACGCCGCAACAGCGCCCAACAGGCCGCTGGGACGGTTTGGGCCAAATCATACTTGGCCACCCCAGCGGTCACTCTGCAGTAACAGCGGTACCACTGGGACGGCATTGGTGCCGCCAATACGGGCACCAGGTTCAAGAATCTCACAAGATTTTCTAAGTCTCAAACAAGATCTCGAACCACTCTCGAAGCCATCTGCTTTTAAATCACATACATAGACCCACATAAAAATACGCTACGAATGCGCTCGTGACCTCGAAATTCCCAACGGAGGTCTCGTTGACCGAGTCAACTGTAGATACCTCATTTCCAATTCCCCAATTCAAGTCCCAAAATATATCTGAGTGCATTGGGAACTGAACTAGATATACTCACAAGTTTTAAATGACCATTCAGACCTCTTGAAATCGACGAATTTTTTAAAAAGGTCCTTTTTTCTAAAAGTCAACTTAGGGTCAATTTTTTTTGTTTAAAGCTCATATTTCATAAAAAGTCACCTGAATCAAGTCTAGATACCTCGGGAAGCGTGTCAACGGTCCCCTTGGGTCAATAGTGAGCTAATCAATGCTCGGGAAGGGGGAAAAAATGTCAAAAATACTATAACGACCAAACAGGTCGTTACAAAATATTATATATCACAGCAGCAAAATCAGTTTTTAAGATAATTCCTTTTGGATTCTTGCCCTTTTCTGTTGTATCACCCATTTCCATTCGTCGTTGTAGCTTCAATGTATCTGTGTGAGCGCAATCAATCCTTAGTCAAGGCTTTATGCTAGTTAAATGTGTTTTTTAACCTTAGTTTTAGACAAAATTCAATAAATAACCTAAATTCATAAAAGGAACCTCAAGAATCAATTTACTTATTCATATATGCTTCATGCTTGAAAAGATTAATTTTTGGTTAATCAAACAAGAGATTTAAAGATAATCTAATCTTAACTGATAACGCTACCTTCATTTTCAACATTAAATAATGTCATTCAATAATTTTTATTTTTTGTATTTGTAAGCACATATGATATCACTAAAAAAGTAAAATGTTGGATGCTTAATTCAGAGAAGCATATGTAGAGGGACATATGACGTAGGGCATGTTTAAAAGTAAAGTAAGACCTATAAATTTTTAGTTGGAAAAGAAAATTTGGCTCTAATAAATCACGCATACCTAGTCTTTTTTTTTTTTTTTTAAAAGTCTTTTCACTAAATTATCCTTAATTTAATATTATCCATTTTATATGGTTTCTGATAGTATATAAAAACTAACTTATCTAAATGAGGATAAATTTAAATATATATAGGGAGTATATAAATAAGAAAATAACAATTCTAATTTCTTATTTTCCTTCGTTTAGGACTACTACACCTTTAAATGAAATTTGCATTTTAGTAACTTTTCAAACCCAAATGGAGCCAAATTAATGAATTTATATACTTTATAACTTGGATTAAGAAAGTTGTAAAAAAAAATGATACTTTGGAAAATACTGATAAAAAACATGATAACTTCATCAAATTATTAACATTTAAAAAAAAACTGATTAGATTAAAATTGCGCAATGATATGACATGCGTGTTGAACAATATATAGTAGCCTAAAAAAATGCAAAATAAATACATTTTGAGTTATTTCTTAAAATAGTATAGGTCATAGAGATAGATTTAGTCTTTCAATGGGGGTTCAAATATATAGGAGAGGTACACAAAAGTCATTGCATATTGCCAATTTGACAAGTATACAATGGAAAAGGCTTGAATCCCTTTTTAGAGCATTGCTGCAATTTTTAAAAATAAAAATTACTTGATTAAACAAACAGACCAAATTATGTAATTACACCAAATTTTAATTACTTGGGTGGCTTTCCAAACAAGCCCTTAGAGAATCAAAAATATATACATAAAAGATGGCGTGCAATCAACCTCTCAAGGACTAATTATAAACTGTCATATCAGTGATGCACTATTGGATCCTATACATAGTACTCCTACATTTCACGTCACTGCCGTTTTATGAAGGAAAAAAAGAAGTCACAACCACTTTATAATGATCCTTGCATTTTGAAATTTACTTTGTGAGATCCTGAAGGAATATCTAGCTAATTAGGTGGTTAAGAAATTACAATCTTAACTGCATATTTATGTGTCCCTCTAGCGGCGTGCTTACCTTATATACAATTAATTCTACACCAAAATATGTTATCGCTTACCATATGCACTTTCACTGCATTATTATATTTTAATCATGTGTGCCACTTTGTAAAAGTAATCAACGTGACATTGAATAGATGCAATGAGAACTAATATGTGACGGAAACAAAAAGAATGCTTCTGCAGAACGACGATGAAAACAATATCCATACAAATACACAACCATCTACGATTGAACATTCTTGAAAATAAAGTTGACCTTTTTCCCAAATTGATGCTTGTTTTTTTTTTTAAAATAATGTTCATTTGCACATGCTATTTTTAATTATAAGTTGGAAATAGATTAGTTTTGGTGTTTAGTTAAGGTTGGTTTTATTTTTTTTTTATTTTTTTTGGCAATTAAAGATTATATAACTACCAAGTGTTGCAGTATAAAGCAGACGGTGAAGCCATACCAGGCTTGTCCCTTCTTAGTGTCATCCAAACAAACCTTTCACAAGTAAGCATTTAAGAACTAACCAAGATCATAAAATACATATAGAATCAAACAACCTTTGATTTCTCCTATCTCGAATGCAAAGTCCAGTATTGATTTGATGAAGCAGCATATCCATGGGTCTGGACTTGTTTTGAAATACTCGTGCACTCCCCTCAATCTAAATATTGTATATCACAACAACAAAACCAGCTTTTAAGATAATTCCTTTTGGATTCTTGCCTTTTGCCTGTTGTAGCACTGTCACGACCCTAGTTACCGATCGTGCGGGCACCTTAATTTATTATCACTAGTAGGCGAGCCCTTACTCGTTAACCCTTTAATCACTAGCCAATTTTAACTTCTATAATCATTTATACCAAAACAATCAATGAACATGTGAATGAATACATAGTCTACCAAGTCATATTAATAAATGATACAGGTGCGGAAGTCTAACTATTACATCCCCAAAATCTGAAAGTCAACGTACAACGACTATAACCAACGATGTCTAAAGAATGAAGTATATCTCAACTATAATAACAAATAATGTCTGGAGTAAAAATAGACATCTGGAAAGAGAGATCTTCAGATGACATGGCATGGATAGAAGCTCACCTTGAATCTAATCGAGTAAACTAGCTTCAAGTTAGAGATGTAATGTGGATGAAATCTCTAGAACACAATCTGCACTAAAAAAGGATGCAGCAAGGTAGTATTAGTACCAACTTAATGTACCGGTAAGCATCATAGGCCGACTAAGATTAGTTCACGCATATAAGTATAAAATCAACAAGATAAACAGATAGGCACTTAATACTCAAATCCAAGTCACAGAATATCCCATAACAGAGTCACAACCTAAGATGAAACTTCTAAACCACAAGTCTGTCTAGTCTCAACAATCTCACCTGATAAGCACAAGCCCAAGTTCCTTCCCTAGGTAGAGTCGCTAATCCATAATGTAACTCAGTCAATAATCATATCAATACCACAATAGCTGTTTCAGCATACACACTAAAATCAGAACTAAACAAGCCATATAATAATGCAAAATAAAATGTAATGATGTGCGATGAAAAATATGATGATATGCAATGCAATGCAATGCCCTGGCCAAATACGCACTGTGCACACATGCTACTGATGTCATAGCTCAGTAGTCATAACCTGCAGGAAACCCATGGTGCATGTACTCGTTACGGCGTGTAATTCGCTCTACTCGTTCCGGAATCACTCCTCGGACCTGAGCCATAAATCTTCCGCTCCGAAAAGAACCTCGAACGCGGGTCATATCAATATATCCCTCGTTTCCAGAACGAACCTCGGACCACAAGCTCACAACTATGTCACATCCTCACCCTCGGTCAAATGTGCGTTTTCATATGTATAGTAACATTGTCACATCACTCTCAATGATCAATTCATCAAGTACCATGTATCAAATAGTATCACAAGTGCAACAAGAAGATTATATTAACTTCTTCACTAATTTCACATCACAATGTATGTCTCAACGTATTCCAGCTCACTAGTACATATGGATTATGAATAATTAGCAATATCAATGTCAAACAGAAGGCATCATGCCACAAGTCTTACATGAATCGTTTCCGAACCATGTATGAGTGTATGAATGCATAATTGAGTGTAAACGTGCTAAATCAATGCAAACCAATAAAGCAACCATGAAGGTACAAGTCACAAAGCCACAAGTCATATCAAGACTTGGATCAACTCAACCATGAAATGAATTATACAAACCGTCTCAACCAACATAAGAGTCTATGTCCCTCTTTACTTCCTCATATAGCAAGTCCGCCTACAACTAAGTCTTGTATCACTAAGAAGCTTCACTTTTCTATATATTATCATCAACAGTAAAACATACATCGAGTTTTCATCTACGTACTGTCATAAGTTTATATCCCAATTCACGCCTAAACTCATTATCCTTCCTTTCTCCGATAATATGTCACAATAAGAGAGAACTGAGTACAATGCGATAATTTAAGTAATAAGTCTAATCACAATAATAGAGCAACAAGCCACCATCAACAACAATCAATATAATAGAAATACATCCTGAATCACCACAGTATGAATACAACTACACCTCATATTTCTGTACATAATGTAATGGTGACGAGCCCACAAAATAAGAAGTCATACCAACCTAGCTAATATCCAACCAAAACATCATGTCCGAAGACCTAATCATTCTTTCTCCTGTCAATTCTACACAATGCATACGTTTCACTAATTAAAGTCTAACTAAAGTAAGCCATAAACTACTTGAAATTCCGAGAAACAATCTCGAATCGCCAAAACCCAAAAATGGACCCAAAATAGCCAAGGATACCCATATTGCCATACTTTTACCCCAAACCCAAAAATGAACCCAAAATAGCTAAACCCGAGCCACAAGGACAAAACTATAATTTTATTAAAAATTCAGATACAATATAGTTAAAATATTACTCTATGGGTCTAGACGAGTCCAACGATACCCATATTGCTATACTTTTAGAAAAATATCTAAAATACCCCTATAATGTGAAACCGGGTTCATGGGGGTAAAACGGAAAATTTAGTGCATAATTATGCTATCCATCATCTATTTAACCTTCAATCTTAATTTCATGGAATTCGATTCATCACAAGATATCCAAATTCATCTTTTTTATTTTTAGCCCTGGGGTTCTTAACCCATTAGTTCTTCACAATTAGTGTGTAGGATGACTATCAGATGATGATAATAGACAAATAAATAATGAATACTAGGTTAGAATCTTATCCCAAAATGCTTGTGAATGCTTTTCCATTGTTATCTCCCAACCCTTCAACTATAGAAGGTTTCATCAATTCTTGGGTTCCAATCTTGCACCCACCATTAATGGAGCTTGTGTCATGAGATTTGAGGAAGAAAAGATAATGAATCACATAGGGTTTTGCACTTACCTTCAAGGAGGAACTTCACCCTAGCCCTAGGAAAATAGCCTCTAACATTCTAAGGAAGTGTTTTTGGGTTTAGGATGGGAAAACTTGGAAAAAAAAAAAAGACATTAAAAACCAACCTACTACCCAGTGCACCCGCTACAGCGGTGCTCCCTTCGCTATAGCGGGTGCCCAATTTTCTGATTTTTCAAAACTTCGTTTTAGCCCCCAGAACCCATCCGGAACCTACCGAACACAAGCCATATACGCGTTTTGATTATAAACCATGCTACGGACACAACTGTGACCTCAAAATTCCCAAAATAGATCATTTTAACTTGGTGTTGACCAAGTCAACCCCATCATTATGAAATTAAGCCTTTACTTGAGACTCAAAACATCCCCGAATGCCTTGGGACCTAAACTAATGACTTCACTAAGTCATAGGTCATTCTAACGGGACTCGGTGAAAGGGTCAACAATGTTAAATGGGTCAATACGCTATAACGACCAATCGGGTCGTTACAATCACCCATCTCCATTCGTCGTTGTAGCTTCCAATGTATTTGTGTTAGCGCAACCAGTCCTTAGTTAAGGCTTTATGCTAGTCAAATGTGTTTTCTAATGTGTTTTCTAACCTTAGTTTTAGACAAAATTCAATAAATAACCTAAATTCATTAAAGGAACCTCAAGAATCAATTTAGTTATTCATATATGCTTCATGCTTGAAAGGATTGATTTTTGGTTAATCAAACAAGAGATGTAAAGATAATATAATCTTAACTGATAACGCTACCTTCCTTTTCAACATTAAACAATATCATTCAATAATTTTTATTTTCTGTATTTTTAAGCACATATGATATCACAAAAGAAGTAAAATATTGGATGTTTAACTTAGAGAAGTATATGTAGAGGGACATATGACATAGGTGTTATGGTTCACTTTTACGTGGTTAAGGCATAAAAGTTACTATGAGGTTGTTGGTGCTCTAATTGAATTTTAATATTTTTTAGAGTCGCCACCTAATTTATTATGGAAAACAAGAAAAATCGGGTTTAAAGATTTTTCCAAAACTAGTAAAAACCTTTTGGACTATAGTTCAAGGTAAGGATTCTAGTGATCCCGTAGGAAGGTTTTACGTCCTCTAGTATTAAATATCCGTAAAATATGATTGACCTACGAGCTTCAATGTGTGATTAATGTACTTATTTGTTTAAAAATGTTTAATTTCCCACAAAATTTCATTTCAATTCATTCATATCATTATTTAAATGAAAAATTTGGCAAAAAAAATCCCCTTACAAAAAAGGGTTTTTGTTTTCAAAAATCCACATAAGTGTTTAACTCACTTTATTGCCGGACTAGGACACACTCGGAATTTTTCCGGAGTAGAGTCTCTACTGTTCTAGTTGTAATAAAATGAGTTTAGTTCTTATGGGTTTTATTATATATATATATATATATATATATATATATATATATATATATGTATCCGTTTTGTATTTTATATGTATATATATGTATAAGTTTTATGAAAAAAAATCGGTTTTGTTCATTTATTTTTATTCATTGAAGCCATAGGTTAATAATATTCTAAGTCCAAATACATTTTATCCTCATACTTAGTCCAAAATGTATTTCAGTCCAATAAATCTTTGGGCCGACAATGAAAAATGTTTGAGTTAAAAAACGGTCCATTTAATCCAATTTTGCCAAGCCTCAAATTTCCAGTTTTCAAGTCATTTTTAGGTTATGCTCAGTATAAAAAAGCCTTAAGGCTCGTTTTGCTATCAAAGATAAGCCACATTTTTCCATTTTTTATCCCAATTCATTTCTTAGCTGATATAAACCCCCAAATAATTCAAGCTAATGGGTTGAAGGCCCGAAATTATTTTACCAAAAATGAATTGTTCCCAGATTTTCATTGCCAAAAGCCCAAAACTCGCCAATCAGGCATTTGAGAAAAGCACAATTTACTTTATCCAAAAATATGTGTTGATTATTAAACTTAGCAAAAATCAGGTTTAAATGCCAATTTTTAGTTGCGCAAAAATCAAAATTAACCGAGTTTAAAAAGGTTTTGAGTGACTTCCTAAAATACTAAGCATTTGATTTCCTAAGTTCTACACATGCATAGGAGTTTCATTATTCACATGTTTGATATACAACATATACATATCAAGTAAAGTAAAGAGGGGAAGGAAAATATTTCGCTTCAAACTGATGGGCCTACCCATGCCCGTCAGTGCCATTTTCACTCATTGGCTGGGCCTTCAAACATATTCGCTTCCTTTTCCCATTTGTTCTTAGACTGACTCGGTCAAGAGAAGATATTGGGCCTTTGGCCCAATGAGTTTACGCAATAGGAATGCCCCAGATAATGCAAACAAAGAGATGGGACACATGGATTAGAAAGTATCTAAACGAAACTGTTCAATGAAGAACATTTAGTATAGCACACAAAGTCACACAATCCTAAAAAATATATACTACACTTAAATAGAAAAACTTGACTGGAAATGTGCACGCTCGCATGGACTAAGACAGCAAAAGAGACGGACTAAGACAACAAAAGCTGTAGGCTTAATATACTAAGGCCCATATAAATTGTAATAACACAGAAGTAGGCCCAAAATATAAAAAATAGAATGAAGCAGATCATAAAATCATTTGCCTAACACAGACGACTACCACATAAATATAATATACACATTTACTAGCCCATATTCCACGAATATACACACCCATGGAGATGCTAAAATAACGCAAAAGAGGAAAATTTTCACCCTCTCTTTCCTGATGCCACACAAGATTCAAGGGGTTTCTAGGAACCCCAGGCATGAAAGACACAAGGGAAGGCTTAAGCTTAATCCCCAAGTGCTAATTTGCCTCTCCATTTATGTGCTAAACTCATGGTATATAAGAAAAGGAGTGTTTGTATACAGTGTTTGTATACAGAGCTTATAAATAAAAACTAGTTATAATTAAGGAAATTTTACTTGTCATAGCTACTTCTAAGACCTATTTATGAATAGTAACTACCTTTTATTTTATTTATTGTTCATAACTAAAATATTTTCTTAAATTACACATCATAACTAGTGTCCTGTATTTCACAAGTTTCTCCTTTAAATTAGTTTTCTCTCACCTCTAAAATCTATTTCTCCCTTACCCCTCTCTTTCTCTCTCCGTTCCCTCTCCTGCCCCCAGATCTAGATTTGTGGGATCTACTTCCCTTGCCTGGACTTCTATTTTTATTTTTTAATGCAGACTTCTAAATGTTTGCATATCTGAATTCTGTAAAGCATCAAATTACATCTTTATTTTGTAGTTGAAGCAACCAAGAAGTCACTTTTCCCCAAACAAAACAAGATTGTGAATGCAAATAAGAAAACAAAATGGTAGAGGGAGGAATAAGCAAAGCAGATAAAACAGAGTTCACAAATTGATGGAGTGCAATATGGGAAACTCCATATATTATGAGGTTGGCTTTATTAGCTGGCATTGGAGGATTTCTTTTTTGGTTTTGACACCGGTGTCATTTCTGGGGCGCTTCTTTACATAAAGGAAGATTTTAAAGAAGTCGATGAGAAAACGTGGCTTCAAGAAACTATTGTTAGTATGGCTGTTGCTGGTGCAATTTTTGGTGCTGCCTTTGGTGGTTGGCTTAATGACAAGTTTGGAAGGAAATTTTCCAATCTCATAGCCGATGTTCTCTTCTTTATTGGTTCAGTCGTTATGGCTTTTGCTCCGGTTCCTTGGGTGATTATCCTTGGAAGGATATTCGTCGGTTTAGGAGTTGGTTCAGTCGTGATTTCACAAGTTTCTCATTACTGTAGGACAATTCCTTGTGTATCTAATCAATCTGGCCTTCACTAATGTAATTACTCCACCTCCGATGAGAGTTGTGGAGCTTCATGCTCACCAAGTGTTTGATAAAACGTTTCAATATATTTCGTTGTATTTTAATGTATTTCTAATTTATGAAACAGTTTCTGATATATTTCATTGTATTCCATTGCATATACACATACTATAATTTTATATTTCTTAAACAATCAACCATACTTCATTGTATTCCAGTGTATATTTTTCTGTATTTGGAAGTATTTCTAAAAGTTTGGAATGAAGTAATTTGGAGAGAGAAACGTGGGTTGTTATGGAACTTCAACAGTTATGCGTGATACATGGTTAATTTAATTTGACTTACCATTTAAAATGAAAGAAGAGAATTTGTTCCATAAATACAGCCTATTTTGACTCTGCCAGATTTTGTATTTCAGTGTATTTCAAAAATGCGAACTCTGCCGGATTTTTGTATTTCCGTGTATTTCCCTGTGTTTCAAAAACGTGAAATACAATGGAATACAACAAAAACTAGCTACGATTTGTAAATATAGAAAAAGTAGCTATAAATTATTCGAAGCTATTAAAAGGTAGCTGTTTATGTAAGTTTACCTATAATTAACTATCCCCACAGTACACAATCAGATAACTAATTTGGTTAAATAGGCATATAGGTCCGGCCCATGACCCAACCGAACCAACTTTAAAAGAGATGAAGAAAATGAAAGCCCAAATTCCAATCATGAAGAGGAGCAAGCAGAAGTGAGCAAATGAAAACCCAGTACATTAAGATTAGAAAAAAAAACTAAATATTAATTGAAGCAAAGGCAAAAACTCTTAATTCATATAGGTAATATTCCTCATCTATACCAGATATACAGGTCCTAGTATACCAAAGGCATACCAAGGTGTATATACCTGGTATATTGGTTATATCCCTTAGCCCAAAGTCACAAGTACAAGGGACACATCGCAGATAGTAGTAAAACTTCAAAGGTGGTTACTTAACGATAAAACAGCATACACCCAATATCCCACATGAGAAAAAAAGAAATTTTACATTTTTTTAGCTTATAGCTACTATTTTAAAGCAGACAAGGCCTTCAATATATATTTTTGGAATTTCCATTAGGGCAAAAGTAAACAAAGTCCCAGAAAAAAGTGGGAGGGGGGGGGGGGGGAGGGGGTGTTAACACATAGAGATAAACCAAAACAATATGCACAGTGTGCCTAAGTTCAAGGTTAACAGATTAAAAGTATATAATCTAAAAATGCTACATACCAATTTAAGCCTTCAAAAGGGGAATTCAGATTACAATAACACATATTTCTATTTTTTTTTTTAACTTTGGAAGTACCTATAGAATATGACTTCCTATGAGGGAACCCCAGCAACCCAGAAAAGAGGGGTGAGGTCCTAGGTAAGTCACACTCATAGTCATTCATACACTAAGTGCAAGCCTCCCTTTAGCTTAGCCTTTCAATACTTATATTTATCGATTAACCTCAGACCACACTTAAGTCTATGTTTTATAATCAGTTCCTAGTTTAACAGACACAAACAGAGGGAAGCAAACATACTGAGTCACAAATCACCTAACTAACAAGTTTCGTCAACAAGAATTTCAAACATTGTTACAAGACTCAACAGGACATCAGCATAGGTTCACAGATGCTAAACTAAGTTTCAAATGCCTTTAGTTCTTTTTGAAATACAGTCTGAGACTTTGATATCAAGACTAACAAGAAGCCAAATAGCACTAGTCTCATCGTTTAAGCACACAGAGGTCTTGGTTACCGTTAAAGCAAGCCATATATTATCTTAGTCTCAACAGGTGTAGTTTAGGCCTGGTTGACATGGGGACTCTACTTTACTATCAACAAATATACCTTAGAGGTCACAACATTCAATTAAGACCATCACATTACAGAAAGACCATTCTAGCATGTTAAGCAATATAGGGTATAAGTAATACTCAACTTAAGTAGACACGGACATAGCCTAAGTATCAATATCATTCTACAGATTAGTCTAAGTTAGATAAGAGGTTAAGCATATTGATCATGGCATTAAAATAAGGGAATCTGTGAACTGCCTAATATATACCTAACCATTTTTAGTATATATTGATCAAAGTTCAATACAAGCAATCAAACAGGAGGATCCATTATAGGAAGTTAAAACACATCAACACCATTGACAGACTCACAATATCCATCAAGTATCATAATAGTGAACTACCTGGACCTAAATTCTAGGTGGTGGGCAGAAACCAAACATGATCCTTCCAAGCAATGCATAGAAGTAAACAGGACAAGCAGGATTCTTAAATTAAATAAGGTTCAAATCAACAAATGGTATTGTATGTCAGAAGTTAAACATGGTGAACACAATTGTCTTAACAAGTAATATGACTTCAAACAGGCTTGGTTATTTAAGACAGTTAGTCCATTTATAATGTTATTATCAAATCTTCTAACTATAGAATTAATTTTAACGAAGGAAATGAGCTAACAGGGCCATGAACATAGCTATATCACTTGTTCAGAATATTAAAAGACACAAACTAGGCTAACATATGCTAACCCCAAGACTTGAGACTAACAATGCCTAAATGATTTTTTTTAACTATACTAATCAACTTATCTGAAAACACACAAAACATACTTAATGACACATTAAACTAACACATAATCAGCAGTAAGCCACTAAAAATAATAATGCTAGAAATAAAGGGAAAGAAGGTTACCTTTCTCGTGTGCAGCCTATATTGAGATTAAACTTGTAGATTTTGCTCCTCCAAATCCAAAACTCAGCGACAGAACCCAACAAAAAAACAAATGGGAACAATTTCCCCTTTTTTTAATAAAATTCTTTACTTGACTCGGAAAGATCTAAAGATTTCAAAATATTTTCTTTGAAAGAACTTTAAGATTTCGAGTCTTGTGAGTATATTATTATATCAATATGCTCAAACTTGTTTTTATAATGAACAAATAGGCTCCTTTAAATAGGAAACCCCAAACCTTCAAAACCCTTGATAAAATGATGTGAGATAAGTCCCCATGGAGGGGATTTCCTCCTCACATCCTCATTGTAGGATCGAGATTTGAAAAAAAAAATGAAGGGTCAGATCTCACCCTCAAAAAAGTCGATCTTTTAGGTTCCTCATGAACCAATAGCAACCCAAGATTCAAATTCACAAACAACCAAAGTAATTAAAGATTCACAGAGTATTACCGTTGAATCGACTAAAAAGCAAAGCAAAATGGTGAAATATACCGTGTTTGGACAATATTTGATAACAAAAACCTGAAAACATTAAATGCATTACTTAATATAGCCATTCCAGACCTGCTAAAGCATGGTACACCTGCAATCTTGCCACAAATGGCAAGGGTGACGCAGTCTCGGGTCCACTGCCCCTATGGCGGCGCTAGGGTTTCAAGGGAGAGGGAAAGTGTTATATCCCGTATTTTTATACATTGGGACATTTTAAACTAAACGCGACAAGTTAAAAACAAGACTATTTTAAGGTACGAAGTAGAGACTTTAACTTCCGGTTTCGTTTCAAGTCACAAGTTGCCTATAAATTTCGTTTGGTATAGTAGTATTAATGGAAAGTTGGGATTAAATTAACCATGATTAGATTATTAAGTGGGATTAAAAAACTAAATCAGTCCATTAAATAAGCCAAGTGTGGCCGTGTAAGTAATGTTGAGGTGGTCAATGATAATTGACTCAAATATTGAGTGGGACACATGTCCAAACCATGGACTGCATATATATAACAAAATGTTGATTCAATTATCAACTACTAAGTTATTTTTCATCTTTACAAGCCAGAAACTTAGAGATAGAGAGAGAGGGTCTCAGCTAGAGCTAGCCGAGAATGGAGTTGTGAAATTGATCCAAAAAAAAATCAGTTTCTTAAGAAATTCAACTCCTTTGAAGGTGCATAATAACGTGTAGCATTCATTGGAATAGCAAGAACAAGTGTTAAAATTCAAGAAGTGAATTTGAAGGGCTAGCCGATTGAAGGATTGAGTGACAAGGTAAGAATTGATCACTTCTCATATGTTTTATGGTGAATTGAATGTATATGATTGTGCATGTTGGTATTGGATTGTTGTTGTTGAAGTTGAAGTGGGCCGTGTGCTATAGGTTTATAGGAAATAATGTTTAATCTTCTTGTACATGTATTATGAATGGAAGGAATGTGTTATAATATGAATAAACGAATGAAAATCATGAAGTTGTTGTAGTTGTGTTGAAGCCGTGTAGGGGCTGGTTTAGAGGAATTAATGGACTGTTTTATGTGATGCTTTAATTGTTGTTGTTATGGACATTGTGGTGCATTGTATGCCTTATGAATATGTGAGTTGAGGTGTAAAAGAAATGATTTATGTTGAAGTAGAAAAACAGTCCAAACCGTGGACTGTTTTAATGAAAGGGGTAGATTAGTGTATTTTGAATGTTGATTGTTGTTATGGACGTTTAGTGAAGATGGAGTTAATGATTCAAGTTGAAATTGAAATGGTTTGTGGGCTGTTGTAAGAGTTAAAATGATGCTAAAACAGTTCTAATAATCGTATAAGTAATGTTGTTGTTGTTGTTGTTGTTATGGTTGAAGTTGGAAAATTTCGAATTGTAAACGATAATGTTGTGTGTGATGTTTTGGCCGCGGATAAGGGACTTCTTTGAATAATATACGGGCTTTCCGAAGTTCCCTCGAATCATGTTTAAATAATCTCGGGTTGATACATGAAAGTATGACTAGCAATATTAGTTTGTAGTATTAGTTGGTTCGAATGCGAACGAAACATCGTCTAAATGTAGAAAGGGATTATTAACGTTAAAATACGTATTGAATTCCCTCGTAGACTAATCGTAGCTCTTGGTATCTTGATATAGGATAAGGTACTATTGGGCAGCGAGTACGAGTTATAATACGACTAAACGCTAAAGGTATGTAAAGCCTATCCCTTCTTTCTTTTGGCATGTCCTAGATATAAGTAAGACATGATATGGGCCTCGGGGAAATTCAACTCTCTAGTTCCAAGCATGACTTATGATTCTATTCCTTCCTTAATGTTATTGTCACGAGCCTACTATATGATTGACTAATAAATTATGTATAGAAATTCCTACTCTTAAAGAATTGCATAATTAGAGGTATACTAGACTTTCACAAGCTATATTATGTCAAATTGATACATGTAAATGAATTCTGAAACGTTCCTTGTTATAGTTTGTAATGACATTTATAAAGAACTTAATATGATCATTATCCTGATACTTGAGAGCTGATTAGTTTACTTATCTATTGAGTCTCAAAAGATGATTTGTATGTATGTGGTTGCTTACTATTCTGCTCGTGCTTACCGTTACACCCTTCACTGAGTCCCGGGCCAGGAGACGTTTTCGTGCGTATATTTATTACATTACTCACCGAGTCCCTCACTAGAGGGCCGGGACACGTTATATATATATATATATATATATATATATATATATATATATATGATGATATGATGACATGTTGATATGGGGATGGTGGCCAGGATGGCATATGATCATTATTCACCGAGTCCCTCGCTAGAGGGCCAGGACACGTTATACATGTTATATACAGAATGATTATTTAACTATGACTATTAAACTCTATAATGACATGGATATGATATTGACACTTATGATTTATGTTCAAAGGTAAGTCCTATGGTTTTCTGGTTGTTACACTGGGTCCTACACTCTTTGTCTCAGTATGATCGTATTTACTATATTTCATGCTTTACATGCTCTGTACATACTCCGTACTGACCCCCCTTTCTTCGGGGGGCTGCGTTTCATGCCCGCAGGTACAGACGCTCATTTCGGAGATCCGCCAGCCTAGGATATCTATTCAGCTACTTTGGAGTGCTCCTTTGTTCCGGAGCCTAGCTTGTGGTATAGATCCCTTTTGTTATATATGTATGTAGTTGTTCAGGGTACGGCGGGGCCCTGTCCCGTCATATGATACTGTCGTTACTCTTAGAGATCTGTGGACATACGTGTGGGTCTGTATATAGTTGGTGTTTTGCTATGTAGACATGACTTATGTTTTTGGGGCGTACCCATTCGTAGTGGCAGCCTTGTCGGCTTGCGTATATATACACATGTTTTGGGATGTTGTGCGTAGTGGCAGCCTTGTCGGCTCGCGTAGACATATATATATATCTGATGTGAAAGTTGTAACTCCTCAGGAGACAGGTGGCTATGATATGCATATATGCGACCGTGTTAAGGCAACGTCTTGCCTTTATATATATAAATCCTTGTTATGTTAGCTGTAGATGATTGTAGTTAACAGGTGTATACGAGTGTCCAGCTCGGGCACTAGTCATGGCCTACGGGGTTGGGTCGTGACAGAAGAGTAAGGCATAGGGTTTGTTTGGTTAACCAAATGAATGAATGGGGCCTTTGTCCCTTCTTTAGTTGCTCGTTGGGCCAGTTTTGGCCCTTGTTGGTCTGGACTCGGCCAAATAATAATTTTAAAACGAGAGGCCCATTTTGAGATATATATATATATATATATATATAATGTCACGACCCTAATTACCGATCGTGCAGGTACCTACCTTATTATCACTAGTAGGCGAACCCTTACCTATTAAACCATTAATCATTAGCCAATTTTAACATCTTTAATCCTTTATACTAAGCAATCAATGATCATGTGAATGAATAATATAAATAAAACAAGTCAAAAATTAATAGATAATATGCGGAAGTCTTAACTTTTACACCCCCAAAATCTGAAAGTCATCGTACAATGACTCTAACTAACAATGTCTAAAGAATGAAGTATATCTCAAATATAATAATAAAGAATGTCTGGAATCAAAATAGACATCTGGAAAGAAAAATCTTCAGGTGGCATGGCATGGATAGAAGCTCACCCTCGGATCTGATCGAGCAAACTAGCTTCAAGCTAGAGATGTAGCCTGGAGGAAATCTCTGGAACACAATCTGCACTCAAAAAGGGTGCACCAAGGTAGTATCAGTACAAATACTATGTACTGGTAAGCATCATAGGCCGACTAAGATTAGTTCACGTATATAAGCATAAAATCAATAAGATAAATAGATAGACACTTAATACTCAAATCCAAGTCACAGAATATCCCATAACAGAGTCACAGCCTAAGATGAAGCTTCTAACCCACAAGTCTGTCAAGTTTCAATAATCTCACCTAATAATCACAAGCCCAAGTTCCATCCCTAGGTAGAGTCACTAATCCACCATTTAACTCAGTCAATGGTCATATTGATAGCATAATAGACATTCAACATCCGTATCAAAATCAGTATCAAACGAGCATATAATAACGCAGAATAAAATATAATGATGTGCAATGCAAAATATGACAATGTGCAATGCAATGCACTGGCCAATCACATGAACTGTACACATATGCTAACTGATGTCATTGCTCAGTAGTCATGACCTGCAGGAGACCGATGGTGTCCATGTACCACTCGTTCCGGAACACTCCTCGGACCCGAGCATAAACCTCCGCTCCGAAAAGAACCTCGGACGCCGGTCACATCAATGTATCCCTCATTTTCGGAACGAACCTCGGACCACAAGCCATAATTTAGGTCACATATGTGTCTTTCCATATATCTATACGTAACGGTATTTCCTGCCTTTTATTATCCATGCTCAAATCATCAAGTACCATGTATCAAATAGTACCACAAGTTCAACAAGAAGATTATATTAACTTCTTCACTAATTTCACATAACAATGTATGTCTCAACGTATTCCAGTTCATTAATATGTATGGACTATGAACAATTAGCAATATCAATGTCAAACACAAGGCATCTTGCCATAAGTTTTCCAAACCATTTTCATAATGCATGAGTATATGAATGCATAAATGAGTGTCAACATGGTAAATCAATGCAAACCAATAAAAAAATAGTGAAGGTACAATTCACAAGCCACAAGTCATATCAAGACTTGAATCAACTCAATCATGAAATGAATCATACAAACCGTCTCAACCCACATAAGAGTCTATGTCCCTCTTTACTTCCACACGTAGCAAGTACGCCTCATAACTAAGTCTTGTATCACCAAGATGCTACATTTTTCTATATATTATCATCAACAGTGAATCCTACATCAAGTTTTCATTTACATACGGTCATCAATTTATATCACAATTCAAGCCTAAACTCATTATTCTTCCTTTCTCTGATAATATATGTCATAATAAGAGAGAACTAAGTACACCACGAAAATTTAGGTAATAAGTCTAATCACAATAACAGGGTAACAAGACACCATCAACAACAATCAACCCAATAGAAATCCATCCCGAAACGCCACAGTATGAATACAACTACACCTCATATTTCAGTACATAAAGTAATGGCAACGAGCCCACAAAATCAGAAGTCATGCCAACCGAGCTAATATCGAATCAAAACACCATGTTCGAAGACCTAATCATGCTTTCTCTCATCAATTATACACAATTCATATGTTTCGCTAATCAAAGTCTAACTAAAGTAAGCCATAACCTACTTGGAATGTCGAGCAATAGTCTCGAATCGCCAAACCTTCGCCTTGCCTTCTCTGTGGAGAACCTCAAAATGATTAATGTCTATCAAAGATGAATTCTATATCAGAATATGAATCTAAGGATATCCATATTGTCATAGTTTTACCCAAAATCCAAAAATGGACCCAAAATAGCCAAACCCTAGCCACAAGGGCAAAACTGTAATTTTATTAAAAATTCAGATACAATATAGTCAAAATAGTACTCTACAGGTCTAAAAGAATCCAACGATACCCATATTGCTATACTTTTAGAAAAATGTCCAAAATGCCCCTACAATGTGAAACCGGGTTCATGAGGGTAAAACGAGTAATTTAGTGCATAATTATGTTACCCATCCTCTGGTTAACCTTCAATCTTAATTTCATGAAATTCTGTTCATCACAAGAAATACAATTTGGGGAAGAACACCCACTTACTTCTACCCTTTTCAATGGATGAAACCATCCTTCAATGGTGAATTAATCATAACCTATATCTCTACAATTATTAACCTTCAATTCGTGGGTTTCTAATTAATCTTACCCTTAAAATAGATTTTAGGAAAAAGCTTCCATTTTTATTAGAACCCTAAGTCTCATCATGCAATTCCAACCATAAGAAATCAAATTCTCTTCCTAGAAAGTGATAATCTATACTCCTAGGTGATTAATCAACAATAAAATAAACAACCCACCAATTATTTAAGGGTTTATTCATTTTAGGATTTTCACCCACCATTGATGGACCTCTTAGAATAATCACGGAGCTTGAAAAAGAAGGAAAAAGGAACAATAAATATGGGAACTTACCCTCCAAGATGTTTCCACCAAAGAATGGGATGAATTTTGCCTCTTTATCTCTTGATAACTGACTTTGGGGTATTTGGAATAAGGGTTCGAAGTTGGGGAATTAAAATAGAGGTTTCTGTCCCCACTGACCGCTATGGCGGTCTCCAGACCGCTGCAGTGGTCCCTCTATAGCGGCCTCTTGGTCGCTATAGCGGAGCTGCTGGACAGGTCCCCACTAAAATGGTCATAACTCCCTCATCCGGAGGCCAAACGCGTCGATTATTTTTCCTATAACTTTGTAATTTCAATACGGATCTAATGGTTCAAATTTCACTCAAAACAAAGGTCAGATGCTCAATCTGGAGCCTCTTCTATCCACAAACCTCCGGCAAAAATATCGAATACGAGCGCGACCAAAACCAAACCCATCCAAAACTCTTCGGAACATCACCAAAACTTGTGGACAAGTTCAAAATCATCATAATAACATGTTGGAACTTCCAAAACATTGAAACGGGGTCATCCTAACCCAGAGTTGACCGTGGTCAACTCTAACTCGTCAACTTAGGAGCATCATTTCCTTCCTTTTGCTAGATTCGAAAAAATTCTACCGACC